>NC_081414.1:874135176-874466961 GCF_030272615.1 Cryptomeria japonica | reverse complement strand
TTAAACCATATAACACAACTAATATAAAATTACTAGCTCACATGCCACCATTAATACTAGCAACATGGATGTCAACAAAGATAATAAAGGATTGTATAATGTGGAGGGTGATATGTATCCATTCCTAGTGGTTGAAGAAACTCGATCTATTTAATAACTAATAACTGGTTGAAGAAACTCGATCTATTTAATAACTAATAACTACTAATGTAAAGATTCATTCCTTAAAGAATGTACAACCAGAAAAAAACATGATTAATATAATAATGTTTGAAAATTAAAAAAGAAGTGTTTAAGGTTACTACAATGGTCACCGTGATTATAATTTTTTGAGTTTAGCTAAAACACAAAGACCATGACACAATAACATAGGGGCTTAGTATATGAATTTAAGTGAAAAAATTAGTTACAAGTGCATGATAATCTAAGTAATTTAACGAGGGCTATTTAATCAATATTTTTAGGTTAATTTTAAAAAAATTAGGGCACAAAATCATATGAAGAGCTAGAAAAATACAAATTAGGGATCGACTGTTAATAGTCCCATGAATAAGTTCAAAATAAGCTTCAAAATATTACCTTAGGTTAGAATAAAAAATAGAAGTCAACATTGAAGCTGATTTAACTTTCTTTGAAGAAGCTAAAATGACTGATGTGTAGAGAAAAATAATGAAAAACTATATGATATTTTATTGAAGAATAAAATTTGGGAGTTAGTGGATCCTCCAGCTCATATTAAACATTTTGGTTGCAAGCAAGTCTTTCAAAAATAAGGAATTAACTATGAAAAAAATGCATATAATTGCAACAAAGTGGAATACCTTTCATACTTCATTTGTTTAGGTAGCACAAAATGGGTGAAAATCCCATCCTACAAACCTAAAGACTACATTTTTTAATGTTGTTCTCAAAGAAATGGTATATGCATTTTAATGAGAAGGTTTCATTGTAATTATTTAAGAACTAAGGTGTACAAATTGATGAAATAAATGTATATGCTTTGAAACAAGCCCTAAAAGCTTGGTATGAAAACCTCACATAGCACCTCTTGAAGATGAATTTTAAGATAATAGAATTTGATACTTATATATTGCTTCTATATTTGAATCATATATTCCTAACTATTAACAATGAAAAGTGTATAACAGAAATAAAACTAGACTTGAAAGGATGTGAAATGACAAATTTACAATACCTTAATAACTATTTAGATTTTGAAGCGATTCAAAATTCTAAGCATATTTTCATCGCACAAAAACTAAAATATTGGTGAAGCCTGAACAAATAACAATAGACTATAAACTTCTAAATAATCTTATGAAGAAAAAAATTAAATAGAAATCAATTGATACTACAATGTTTGTAGAAACAATTAACAATTAATACAAATATCTTGTTGGAGTCCTCTCCAGACTTTTTCAACCTAGACAAAATCATTAGCTCTTTGATACCACAGGCACAATAATTTAAAATGAGATAGATCTACTTCAGGTTTCCAAATGAATCTAGATCAGTGGTCATCTCCTGTAAGTCAAAGAAGCAATCACATCTAGCTCTTTCAATAGTAGTAGGTAAAGGGCATATGAACCACTAGATGAATTTACCACGAAACACCTGAAAAGCAATTTACAGGTGTCTAACCCGAGTAGTTCATCTCACAAATTCATCAAAGAGAATGGGATATGTATTTGCCACTCAAACATTTTACTGTATCTAACCTGCATAAAAACCTATATGCCCAGTGCCGTATACATATGACAACCTGCAGAAGAGTGCATGCGAGTGTGAATTATAAACTCAATTATCCATGGAAAGGAGGCAACAGCAGCCAAACCTATTGAGCATACTCTTCGAACACCTCGAGCATAACTCCATCATCACGGATACTCTGCAGATATAAACCTTCCACGGAGGATTCGTAGACACCACGGTCCATGGGAAAAGCAAAGTAGAATACTGACATAATTCTGTAGTCCAGCAATCTGAAGCTATACATCAAGAAGGAAGACCTAGTCTGGAATTCCCCAGAAACTCATTCCCCTTCGTACAGCTTTAGTTGAGTTGTACATACTGCGCATACAGACAGCAATATATAGCCAAACTGCTATCCAAAATAAGACTATAAAATAATGGAGATCTTTAAACAGTATATTTAATAATTTTCAATAGTATTTATCTATTTGAATGATTTAATATGAATCGTTTATACAAATCAAATTCACAATTTTTTTTGATTTATTCAAGTAGTATTTTAGAATTTTTCTATTTGAATGATTTTATATGAGTTCATTTCCCCTCTCATAGACGTTCAGCAGAGAGCATCCAGATAGATTACATAGGATCCAATAACCCTATAATGAATAAATCTGGCTTCATCCTGCTCTCTATTTCAGATTCTTTTTTGATACTATCTATATTATGTAGATATTATTTTTTTCTATTAATATAAAATTATGAGTTCTCGCTTTAAAATAAAAAAAGAATTAATAAATCTGAATTCATCATGTCAATCCTTGTTCTGGCTAGTGGGGTAAATGACAGCATGTAAATTCCTGACATAAACTTTGTCCTTCAACAAACTGGAGCTGCGCTCGCAAGTTGCAAAAAATTCTTTTAAAAACAGCATTAGCGGGCAATTGATCATGAAGGACTGCCGATAAGTTGGCTATCTGGAGAGAGCGAGGTTGGAGAGGACGGCTCGGGGACTGAGGCAACGCGATACTTGAAAACATTGCCAAACAACGGATTTTCGAAATGAAATTGATTAAACTTGCCTGTACGTGTATGCGACGACATTGTAAAGTGGGGAAGTACCAAGAAGCGTAACTTTCCATGACCAACCTGCATGTTTAGAGCAGGAAGCATAGAGAAAAGGGAAAACCATAAATTGAGGGCATTGTGTTGAATACGAAGTGCAGAGAAACAATTTACAGAAACAGAATTAAAGATGCAAGACAAAACAAAAGTGAACACAGAAACCAGATTTATGTGGTTGATCAAATTGGCTACATTCACAGGTAGTAGGGGAATTTCTGTTATTAATATTTCAGTTTTTGGTTTACACATTAAGCAGCAAAGTATACTGATATATTAAACATTACACTATCTACAACTATATAAATCTAGAAAGAAGTCAAAGAGACAATCAAAAGATGGGAAATGATAAGGAACTGAAGGGCAACCGCTGGACTTCATTATCCAACACTGTCCCATTTGAAGTCCAACCACTACTTCGAGTCACTCAGAGATGTTCCCTCACTTCAGTCTAATTATCACATCTTAACAATGCTTAAGAGAAGCTTGACCTTTGAAACTATCTTTGTCAATGCATCAACTGGATTCACATTGTATCGATCTTCTCTACTTTTAGTTTTTCATCTTTAATTACACTTCGGATGAAGTGATATCATAGCGCAATATGCTTGGTTTGATTGTGAAAAGGTGCATTCTTGACCAAGTGAATAGTGTTGTTACTATCACAAAATAGAGTGAGGACATGTTTGCATCCCATTTCACCCATAATCATTGCAACCATGTCATTTCCTTAGCACCTTCACTGTATTCGGCTTCAGTAGTGGAGAGTGCAACAACTTATTGCAATCTACAAACCCAAGTAATTAATTCCCCGACAAATGTAAGAACATAACCAGTAGTTGATCTACATTTGTCCAAATCATAGGCCATAACGAAATCAATGAGACCTTGAAATTGCGCATTGCTCCCTCCAACACACAAAACATAATATAAAGTGCCTTTCAAATACTGTAAGATCCACTTAACCGCTTGGTAATGAGTTTTATGTGGATTGCTTATAAATCTGTTCACTACTCCCATTGCATGGGCTATCACAGGTTGAGTGCAAACCATGGTGTACATGAGACTCTCAATAGCTAATGAATCTTTGATGTATTGTTGGTCTTCGTGTGTCTTGGAACACATTTTTAACAAAAGTGGTCAACAAGTGGTGTGCTTACAACCTTAGCACCCTTATGTTAAATCTATTCAAGACCTTATTATTGTATTTCTCTTGTGACAATCAGATCTCTTCTTTTGTCTATCCTGAATTATGGTCATACCACGAATCCTCTTCACTACCCTCAAATCCTTCATTGCAAACTTGTGAGCTAATTGTGTTCCAAATCATGAACAACTAACATATCATCAACATATAGCAGTAATAAAACAAATTCACCATTGTCCAACACCTTGTAGTAGACACACGAATTAGATTCACATCTGGTGAAGTTCTACTGAGCCATGAAGAAATATTTGAAGTACCGCTGCAATGACAAGCTTCTCCTCAATCTACAATACAAATTCTATTGCCCTTCTTTCTCAAAACATTAACGTTCCTACACATATAATTCCTCTTGTATGTCACCATGGAGAAATACAGTCTTAACATTAATTTGCTCTAGTTCATGGTCATATAATGCTGCCAATCCCAAGACGGCTCGAATGGCAATAATATTCACAACCAGTGAGAAAATTTCATTAAAATATATCCCCTTTTACTGGTCATATCTTTTCATCACCAAACTAGCCCAATATTATTTATTGCCTCACTTTTCTTCATTCAATTTGTACACCCATCGATTCTTCAATGATCCTGCAACTATGTTAATCCCATGCGACTCAAGGAGCATCCGCGACATATGCGAGGAGTTCAAATTTGAAATCAGTGTCCCTTAATACCCCTACGAATTACTCACCCCTGTTGACTGTGGTAGCTAATTGGTATTAATCACTGGTCACTGCCTGTGTATTACCATCATTTCTCTCCACATTGTTTAGCGACTGCAAATTTGATGTCCCTGGCATTGAATTTGGTAGCCAATTATACCAAGGCAAAGTCCAAGTACGTTGAAGTGAAGTTTTTAACACCAAGTGTTGAGTGGAGTACGACCAAGGGTGGCAAGATTGAAAAGAGTGACGTTGGCAGTTGTTGCGACAGTTGCAACCCATGAGGAGGCCACACGAGGTGATTCACTTGCATAGAAAGCTGCAGTAGAGTAAAACCTGATGGAGGGTGCATAGGAGCATCTCCACCTACACCAAAGTCTGCAGACACATCCAAAGGAGGTTAGTCAAGATGTGTAGGCCGCGATAGATCAGACATGGGATACTCTTGTAGTACTTGCGGCTCTTGTACTAGCAGATACAAACATTGGGAAGTCCATGTCACAGTGCGCAGAGTAATGACTTTCATGGGTTGCAAGGCTCCCACTTGATTATGCATATTGGATGAGTTTTTAGAGTGCAGGTACGAGATATGGGGATGCAAATTGGCTCCAATTGCTGGTGCCTGTGAATTGCCATTAGTAATGTTTGATAAAGGCACATATTTCTTTGCTTGCATCTCTTGTGCTTGTAGACCTAAGAACGTGTTTTCATTAAATATGACATCCCAACTACGAACCCAGAGTCTAAAATCATACTGATCCTCTTTATAGCAAACAAAAATGCATTTTTTTATTTGGCATCTATTATCATTGTCCTCCTTGGGAATGTGAGCAAACACTATGCAACCAAAGATCCATAAGTGATTGTAGGAAATTCTTATTTTCAACTACTTTTTCTTTGGAATGTCAAAATTCAATTGAGATGAAGGCCCTTGATTAATCAAGTATATTACTGTGTTAACTTCCTCTATCAGAAATTCTTGACACAAGCCTACATTATCATATTGTCAGTTTTGTTCGAGATTGTTCAATTCAATCTCTCAACTATAGTATTTTCTTGAGGGGTGAATGGAACAATTTTAATATGTCGGATTTCATTATCTACACAATAGTTTTCAAAATCCAAATAGAAAAACTCTCTACCATTCTCCATTTGTTAACACTTGATTTTATTGTTGGTCAGATTTTCAACAATATCTTTGAAAACACTTCTAATTTTCCTATTGAACATATAAAGCTAAAATTTATGGGTGCAACCATCAAGAAAAGTGACAAAATAATTTTCTCCTCCAATAGACTTACCATTGTAGGACCAAACATGTGTGAGTGCACAAGTTCCAAAGGTCATGTCTTCTTGTCATGTCTAGTCTTTGAAAAGTTGATCCCCATTTGTTTTTGATGTAGGAGAATTCAAGGGTGTAAGGTAATCCTGCATCATCCAAAAATATTGTTATTTTAATTTTATGTTAAGGTTAGTTGTTGAAAAATAAATGCAAGCATGTATAGGTCTCCATATACCTAGGAAAGAGTCCAAGGGGAAATAGGAGGTAAAATTTATTTAATATTGTGGGCCTATGTTAAATGGAAATTATAATTTTCAAGAAGTGACACATTTTTTTGTATCATTTATAATACTAAAATCATAAAAATCTCCATCTTGGTGTGGAAATGGGGAAGGAGAAGAGTCATACACTCATATGTATTGAGTTGTTCCATAGAAAATAGGAAAGACACATATTTAGAAGGCAACTTTGGAAAATTGAAAAGACAACTCTTTGGAAGCCCTATTGGGGGAGTTCAAGAGTCATTTGTTAATTATGTGTTGCATTTATTGATTGCCATGTGTTGTTAATTAAGAGGGGGAGTAGGATTTCCAAAAGGCACAAGAATGGTATAAAATAGATGCTTGGGATAGAAGTTATGTATTCAAAGTTGAGTTCTTCTCTTTAGAGATAAAGAGGAGTAGTTAAGGGATGTAGAAGAGTATCTTATATTTCTGGCTTGCAAAATTCATAAAGCCTCTAGCTTGCAAAATTTGTAAAGCCTAAGTGGCTAAAATTTTGTAATTAAATAATTTTTATATCATTTTATTGAAATAGAAGGCATGTTACTTATTGACATTTTCTATGTTATTTTCTTTGTTATTCTATATATTAATATTGGCTGGAGTAATCTTTGGTTGAGTAACCCTTCATCTAGTGTAACAGAGAATGTGTTTGGGTGTGTATGGAGATTCCCTATCATCATCTTCCCATAAATACTATACTCACACAACTTCAAATAAATAGATTTCAAACCAAGAAGTTGATCTCCCTTTTCAAGTCCTTTCTTGCTCATATGCCCAAGCCTTGTTTGTCAAAGCTTTTTCCCATTTTCCATAACTACAATCACAACTCCCACTTCACTGTGGCTCTCTAGCACATATAAAGTTCTCAATTTTCTTCCTCTTGCAACCACTAAGGCTCCTTTGGTCACCTTCCAAATGTTTAACAAAAAGTTGATGCTACATCCTTGAGCAACAAGTTGTCCTACAGAATCAAAATCCTTCTATTTTAGGAACATGTCTCACATCCCACAACGATCACCTATTTTCATTGTTTAATCTCAACATCACATCATCTTTCCCAATAATATTGCATGTTTCATTGTCACCAATGTTGACTCTACCTTGTTTACCTTCTTGATAGTTTTTGGAAGTTTCCCAACATGAGGTTTAATGGAAAGAAGCATCATGAATCAACTATAATTTCACTTGTTGACAATACTAGAACACCTTTATCTTGTTCATATGTGGTGTTAACTTCATTATCCATTGATTAATTTTTCACTTTCTTGTATGACCAACAATTCTTCTTAGTGTATCTTTTGACAAAAAACCAACAACCTTCATTTTTCCCTCTAAACTTAGATCTCTTTGTAGATTTTGATCTCCTCCTATTATTATTTCTCTCTTTCTTGAGGTCTGCTTCTATTTCCAAAATTTAAGGCATCACTCAATTATTTTTATTGATTTTCCTCCTCATGTCTTCAATAAGAAAAGTGTCTTCAAAATCATCAAATTTCAATATGCTTTTATGGAACACCAAATTAATGATTGTCATTACTTCTCCTTCACAACTATTTGATAGAGAGCACAAAAATAAGATGGCCTTGATTTTATCATCTAGATTTATGTTCATGTAAATCAATTGGCTAATTAATGCATTGAATTTGTTGAGGTGATTGGACATGTTACCTCATTCCTTCATCTTCAAATTATATAATTTTTTCATGATGAAAAATGTGTTTGAAGTAGAAACTTTTCATACATATTTAAAACTTTTTCCACAACCCATTTCTAGTATTTTTTGTTGCAACATTAAATAAAAGATTAGTAGATTACTAAATAAAGAAAGGATTGTGGTTTCTCTTTCTTTCTTATCCAATTTATCCCATTCCTCATCAGCCATAATTGTTGGCTTCTTGGATTTGCCTTTGATGTAAGAGAAGCTAGGGGTTTAAGGAAATCTTACATTGTCCAAAAAAGTATTGTTACTTTAAATTTTAGTTAAGGTTAGGTTAACAAAAATAAATTCAAGTATCTATCGGTCTCCAAGTATTTTGAGTAAAGGCAATTGTAATTTTCAAGAAGGGACACCTTTTATAACATTTATAACACTACTATCATAAAAATATCCTTCTAGACATTATTACAAGGAAGGGGAAATTCATACACTCACATTTATTGAATGATTACATAAAAAAAAAAAGATGCCTTTTTATGCACCCACATGTTAAATAAAAAAGACACCTCTTTAGGTGGTATCTTGGGGAAGTTAAAGAGTCATATATTAGCTACATCTTGCATTTCTTGATTTTCATGTGTTTCTCTCTTAGAGGAGCTTTGATAATCTCAAGAGGGATAAGATAAATATAAATAGGGAGGTTTAGTCATCTAGAGTTGAGTTGATCATTGAGATTTGATCCCAAGTTGAGTGGGTCATCTAGAGTGGTGTTGATCATTCAAAGGTGAGTGATAATTTGAAGTTGAGAAGTTTTCTCCTTCATGTAAGAGTGGAGTTGTAGCTTTTCTTGCAATATTGGTAAAATCCCACAAGGCTAAGCATTGTAATTTCTAAATATTTATGTTTCTTTACATTGAAGTAATAATAAATTAATTATTTCTATTGTTGCAATTTCAATGCAATTTTTTCTTTTTATGTTATCCATGAATCTTGGGTGGAATAACCGTCATATAGTGTGAAAGAGCAATGTTTTGGTTTTTTTAAGGTAGTCCCGTACATCAAGATTCTAGCACGATTGAGAGGCCTCTCTCAATAGATAATGATTCCATCTGCATTTTCTACATTCCAAAATTCTACCTTGATAATTTTTAAATTCTTTATTTATTTGCTTCTTCCATATTTCCATAAATTCTTCTCAAATACCCAATCAAATTGTTCACCAAGGTATAATATCAATTGTTTAATGTGAAGTGTGCATATAAAAAAATTACACAAATATTATTAAAGATGTGTGACAAAACAAAAGAGAACATAGAACATCAGTTTTTGGTGGTTGATCATATTGACTACATCCATAGGGCGTAATGAAATCTTTTTTATTAATATCTGTAGTTTTGGTTTTCATATACATCAACAAAGTATGCTAGAGATATTCTAATACATTGATCACTACATTATCCATAATTATATAAAGCTCCAAAGAAGTCAAAGAGATAATCAAAGGAGGGAAAATGATTAGGAACTAAAGAGGCAACTAATGGATTTCATTATCCCATGTGGAATCAAATCCATAATGTATATTTTATGGTTTCATCTTTAGTACAAAAGGCATAAGATTGTTTGTAAAGAGGGGTGGGGGTGAGACGCTGGAATTCAATGTAATTAGTGAAGGGTAGTCTGATGTCAAGGACTTTCCATGTAGTATGCAAGTATTGGTCATCAACTATCTTGGATTTCCAAATTTATAGGCTAAGATCGTTTCACTATGAATTGTTTACTTACAAATCAAAATGCACCTTTGGTCTTACTTATTAATTAATTTTTTAAAAAATATTACTATTCTAATTTTTTAAATTATTTATTAATAAACATAATTAAAAGTACACTTTGTGATTCAAATTATCATTAGGGTGAGGTGATAGTATGATTTATAGAAGGATCTCTCTATAATTTGCTTCAAGGAGAAATTAGAAGGCATTCCACTTATTAAGCCATCTCCAATCCTTTAAAGATTAGAATGATAAATAGGGGACAACAAGAAATAGATTTAAATTTGTAAAATTAATTAGATTTAAAGAAGAGGTTTGCTTGTTGTAGGTGAGATTGAATTGAGATTGGAGTTTGTTAAAAGATTTACATTTGAAGGTAAGGAAAATATGGTGTTGGGAAACACATCAAGACAACTAGTTTTTTTAATGAAATTGATTATAATATATTTACGACTATGTGAGAAGACAATGTGAAGTGGGGAGGTATTACAAAGTGAAACTTTGAATAATAATACTTAAAGGAAGAGCATGGGAATGATAAACAAAAGGGAAAGCCACAACTTGTGAGCATGGCGGCAAAGTCATAATGTATTTTTCATGGTTTCATCTTTAGTATAGAAAGGGCCACATTGTTTGAGTCAGGTTGGGTGGGGTGGGGGTGTTAAGGATAGGTTTTAATATAATATAAGAATTTGAGTTACTTACTCATGGGTAGTTTTATGTGAAGGGATTTCAATGTAGTAAGCCAGGGTTTTGGTATTATCATTGGATTTTCAAATTTATAGGCTAAATACATTCAATCATCTTTGATACAATTTCTATTTTGAACTAATATTGAAGAAAGGGGATAATATACTTGATGGAAGGAATTTAATATTATTTTATTTTCAACATATTTGGCATTCTCCATTAGTCACAAGAATGTAATAGAAAAGATGGTACCTACAAAAAGTAAGAGAGTTCAATTGGAATCAATTATTATATTTTTAGAAGAGGTCAAGATTGTTGGAGGCCAGATTAAATTGATTTGGAGTTAATGCCAAGAATTTTGTTTGAAGGTAATTGGGATACATGAGTCTTGAAATAGTTGAGTTTTTTTTTAAGAGAAGTTGTTGCCGTTCAAATTATTGATGCTATCAAGGGCTTACCCTTTTTTGATATAATGGAATTACAACAAATGGATTCACAAATTATCTTGGATGATGACTAAAGTATTGATCCCACCATGTTGAATCCTTCAAATCTGTTTGTCATACTTTTTGACATTCCCTACATAACAGATTATGAGGCTTCATAATCTTAGGTATATCTCTAACTATCTTAGTTGAACTGATCTTAACAATACAATCAAAATTAACATGACACAACCTCTTATTCCATAGCCAACTCTCATCAATATGAGCAATCAAACATGTCTTATTTCCAGTGCTCAAGTGAAACATATTACTTCCTGTCTGAATATCGGTTGCAATCTCCAAACCGGTCTTGTTAATGATTTTGCATTTGCTATCTTTAAACTGAAGTTAAAAACCCTTATCAACCAATTGACCAACACTCAAAAGATTATGCTTCAAACCTTCTACATAATAGACATCATCAGTGTTATGCTTGCCATCCAAAGAAACAATACCTCTACCTATGATCATACATGCCTTGTCATCTCCAAATCTGACTTGATCGCCATTGTATTCTTGCAGGGACAGAAATTTCCCTTTATCTCTAGTCATATGATGTGAGAATCTACTATCAATTACCCATTCATCCTTATCTTCAACTTTTGTTACCAGGGCTTTTTGTTCATTCTTGATAGCCGGTTCCAGTTCATCTTCCTTCAAAGCATAGAACACCCATTCCTTTCCATTTCTAGATCTACTAGCAAAGTCTTCTGTTGGTTCATCTCCAGAGTCATCAGTTACTCCTTCCTCATCTGCTATGTAGCATTGTTTACTCTTCTTGAATCTATATATGTTCGGGTTAGGCTTATAAGATCTCTAACTCTTTCCTCAAACCTTGCATTTCTTTCAGGACATCTAGTTGCAAATTGACCAATCTTATTACATGAAAAACATTTAAAAGGTGCTTTTCCTTCATACTTACTTCCAGTTGGTCCTTTAGGTACTCTTCTATCAAATAAGGCTTCAAGTTGCTCAAGTTCTTCATTTTCTTTCCTCATGCCTTCCAATTCTTTTGCATATAGGGATTTCCAATCACTTTTGCCAATAGATGTTGATGATGATGCATGAAAACCGGGTTCAGAATTTATAGCTCCAGAAAATCCAAATTCTTCAACCTCAAAAGTAGATAATTTTCCAACCATAATGTCTCTGTTAATTGAAGTGTTTTCCATTGTTCTTAACTCATTAATTTCAGTTGCCTTCATCTTGTAAGCCGGTGCAAGGGATCTCAAGACTTTGGAAACTATTTCATCTTCACTTAGAAATCGTCCACAACATTGAATTACCATAAAAATCTCATTTACTCTTTCCATAAACATAATAATTCTTTCATTAGCTTCCATTTTCAAGTTTTCATATCTGACCCGGTAACCATCAAGTTTAGCAATTTTGACAAGAGGGTCACCTTCATTTAGAGTTTGCAATTTGTCCCACATAACCTTAGCCGATGATTTGTCAGTCAATCCCATAATATGTTGATCAGTAAGTGCACACAATAGGGCTTCTCTAGCACTGCAATCATTTTCAATATTCTTATCCAGATCTATAGGAGTAGGATTTCCCGATGTTGGATCATAAGGTGTGTATCATTTCTCAGTGATCTCCCAAATATCCTTGCCAAGAAATCTAAAATGAGTCTTCATTCGAATTTTCCATATCCCATAATTTGTTCCATCATGCTTAGGGATTTCTCTTCTGAAAATAGTTGTTGATGGATTAGAAGTGTTAGTTGCCATAAGATCTACCTCAAGTGGTTAAGCTTCTGCAAAAGAGGACCAAAGCTCTGATACTAATTTTTAGGATAGCCAGTGAACAACTGAGAGGGGGGGTGTAAATCAGTTGTTAACATATTACAACTTTTAATCCACAATACAACCTTAAACAAATCAAGTACCGATAAAGTACATACAAATGCAGGTAGGAATAGATACCAATAAACAATACAACTTAAAAATTAACTAGATAATCAATGCCAAGGAACCATACCACATAACACCATGATTTGTATGTGGAAAACCCAGAAAGGGAAAAACCACAGTGGGAAGCCTACCCATAGTCAGATGATACTTCTACAGAAAGTATGTGTTACAATGAGGGGCCTAAACTTGTAGGAAGGCACACTTCCTAGAGCATACTACTCATTACAAAAGAGTCTCGCTGACTATAGAGAGGCTACAACCATCTCAAGATAAATGGACAATAATTCAATAGAGTGAAATGCTAGAAATAGCATCTACCATGCCTGATTACAGTCCTGGTTAAGCTCAGTGTCTGAGGACTAAATCCTCTTCTCAATCCAATTCAATCACCAATTATTGACCATCTTCTCTGCCTGAATGATATTACAATATTTGCACATTACATTCCTTGACCATTACCTTTTCTATAACCATGATACTTTACAAAGAGTTTCTACCTCTTATTTATACAAACCCTAGGGCCTGAACCAATTAGGTCGGCCACCTAAAAGATATTACAATAAGATTATTACATAATTTCATATTACAATGATATGCCATGTCATCTTAAGACCAAAACAATAATAAAAAATCCATAAATCATCTTGAGGCATCCTGATAACGTGTAGAGTACATGTTAGCATGATACCAGTCCATAACCTAGATAGGTACCAGACCTATTATGGGTCCACCACGCCAAAGCAATGTCTTCAAGCAGTTGAAGCATGATCAAAGAAAATCTTTAGCATCCTAAAATCCATGAAGAAGCTGCACCAACACCAACTATGCATCCTGTCACGATTCCTCAATGAAAGCTCTGTTGGTAAAGCCTTAAACTAGTGTCGGTAAGGGTTTACCAGAGTGTATGATAGCATCCGATTACCAAGCCACTGCCAAATGCCAAAACATGCTCATGGATTATATAACACATGAAATCAAACATACTTTACTGATCCAAATATGCCAGAAGTGTCCAACAGATAGTCTCTTCTACCGGTAACACTTGATCTTCTACCAGCAACCAAAACTTGTATGTCAGTAACAAACCATAAAAGCTAGTGTTCACATCAATGACAAAACATAAATGCAACACATAATCAATTCATCCATAATGCCAACAACGTGACCACTTAGGACCATATATGACACCTAACAACACCACATGAGCCCTTAGGACAACATGGCAACCATTAGGACCATATGATGTCCTAATTGTTCATATGTTGCCCTAAGGGGTCATCTAGTGTCCTAACACCATGTGTGACCCCTTAGGACCTCATACGGAACCTAACGACACCACATGACCCCTTAAGATAACATATGAACAATTAGGATCATATGATGTCCTAATGGTTCATATCTTGTCCTAAAGGGTCATGTGGTCTCCTAACACCATGTGTGATCCCTTAGGATCTCATACGACACCTAACAATACAACATGACCCCTTAGGACAACATAAAAACTATTAGGATGATATATAGTCCTAATGGTTCATATGTTGTCTTAAGGGGTCATGTGGTATCCTAGCACCATGTGTGACCCCTTAGGACCTCATACGATACCTAACAACACCACATGACCCCTTAGGACAACATCTGAACCATTAGGACCATATGATGTCCTAATGGTTCATATGCTATCCTAAGGGGTCATCTAGTGTCCTAACACCATGTGTGACCCCTTAGGACCTTAGAGGACACCTAACAACACCACATGACCCCTTAAGACAACATATGAACCATTAGGAGTATATATGGTCATAATGGTTCATATTTGTTCCTAAAGGTTCATGTGGTGTCCTAACACCATGCGTGACCCCTTAGGACCTCATATGATACCTAACAACACCATATGACCACTTAGGACAATATATGAACCATTAGGACCATATACAGTCCTAATGGTTCATATGTTGTCAAGGCGTCATTCGGTCTCCTAACACCATGTGTGACTCCTTGGGACCTCATACGATACCTAACGACACCACATGACACCTTAGGACAACATATGAATCATTAGGACCATATGATGTCCTAATGGTTAATATGTTGTCCTAAGGAGTCATGTGGTCTCCTAACACCATGTGTGACCCCTTAGGACATCATACGACACCTGAAAACCCCACATGACCTCTTAGGACAACATATGAACTATTAGAACCATATATAGTCCTAATAGTTCATATGTTGTCCTCAGGGGTCATGTGGTGTCCTAACACCATGCATGACCCCTTAGGACCTCATAAAACACCTAACAACACTACATGACCTCTTATGACAACATATGAACCATTAGGACCACATGATGTTGTAATGGTTCATATGTTGTCCTAAGGGGTCATCTGGTGTCCTAACACCATGCGTGACCTGTTAGGATCTCATACAACACCTAATGACAATACATGAGCCATTAGAGAAACATATGAACAATTAGGACCATATGATGTCCTAATAGTTCATATGTTGTCCTAAGGGGTCATGTGGTCTCCTAAAACCATGTGTGATCCCTTAGGATGTCATACACCTAACAATACCACATGACCCCTTAGGATAACATATGAACCATTAGGACCATATATAGTCCTAATGGTTCATATATAGTCCTAAGGGGTCCTATGGTGTCCTAACACCATGTGAGACCCCTTAGGACCTCATAAGACACCTAAAAACACCACATGACCCCTTAGGAAAACATATGAACCATTAGGACCATATGATGTCCTAATGGTTTATATGTTGTCCTAAGGGGTCATCTGATGTCCTAACACCATGCGTGACCCCTTAGGACCTCATACGACACCTAACGACACCACATGACCCTTTAGGATAATATATGAACCATTAGGACCATATGATGTTCTAATGGTTCCTATGTTGTCCTAAGGGGTCATCTGGTGTCCTAACACCATGTGTGACCCCTTAGGACCTCATATGACACCTAACGATGCCACATGACCCCTTAGGACAACATATGACCTCCATTGATTCAACTTGGGCCTCCTCCCTATGTTATTCAACTATAATGTGTTCTTCAACCTCGTTTGCCTTAGGTGCTTGAGAACTTCCTTCTTGTTGAGCCTATTTTGCACATAAAATATGACAATGTGTGTATATATAGTAAAATAAAGGTCCTAAAAAGATGACCTAAAAAAAGAGATCTAAAAAAGACAAGGGTTTAGAGAGAGAGAGAGAGAGATAGATTTTTTAAAAGGAGAGAGAATATGAGATCTAGTCATAAGAAGACTTAAGGGGAGAGAGAGGAGACCTAGAGATATAACTAAAATTAAAACTATCTATTTTTTTAATCCACCAAAATTTCAAATATATAAATTGCTAATCTAGAAAGAGGTCCTAGAAATGGACTTAAGGGGAGAGAGAGGGGTACTAAAAAGAAATAAGAGAGAGAGCTCGGTTTGTAAGAAAACCAAATGGGACCCTAAGATGAAGGATCTGATATGGGAACGACTTAGTGATATGTTGTAGTACTAACTTATTATAGGTTCAAGTATGTTAATGCTTTTTTTGTATGGGTAGTACCTCTATGATGAAGAATGAGTTCAAAATTTCTATGGTGAATGAATTTGAAATGAAAGATCTAGGTATTATAAAATATTTTCTAGGGATGGAGGTTTATCAAATTAAGGATGAAACTTTTTTTTTTCAAACGAGTATGCAAAGGATACATTGAAAAAATTCAATATGATTTATTGTGACGGGCATCATCTTCAAGTGCTCATGAGGTGTTGTGTAGAGTTAATGGTGCTAAAATATTTGATGAGACAACTTAAATAAAAGTATTGTTGGGAGTTTGATGTTTCTAACCCACACAAGATCTAGTAAATTACTTAATCAAGTGTGTTTGCAAGATATGTGATAAGGACAATAAAGCAACCTTTTATGTATGAGGGATTGTGAATGAAGGAATATGATCAATTGACTATGTGGGACCAAGACTGGTTTTACTGAACATAGACATGGTTTCTGCTAATATTGACAATGTTTGTTTGAATGTTTTTTATGACAAGAAGACACAACAAAAAACAAAGACACAATGTCTAAAGGTGTTTTCGTCAAAATGATCGTAACGAGTATGTTCTATTGGTCAAATCGACCCAAATTTCCATGGGTATAGCACAATCGAAAACACATCAAACACTTGCTTATCCTAACGACATTTTTATCATGGTGGTAACCTCAATCCACAATCTGGAATCTTTTTTGGCTCAAGTGTAGGGATGCCTTGAGGGGTCTATTCACTAATTTTACCATTTTTTGTGAGTAGATAGCTAGGGGCCTCTAGGAATGGAAGGATGATCGTATCACGCTCTCCTCAAGAAGCTACAAGTAGCTTATGCTAAGCCAAAAATTTCTATCTCATCCCAGAGAAGCCTTATGGAGAGTATCTTGGGGGGAAAACCATCTATCCCCTTGCACTGAAGCTATCATAATGTTTGGTCGAAAAAGGGTGGGCCACTAATCTAAAGGTGTGTATTCGTGTTTCAAGGCATCTGGTGGCTATACATGTGGAATTTTTCTCATGTTAAATGAGGCCTCCCACTCTGCAGAGGTTACACTCTATAGGTTTTATCGCACTAAATGGCACTAGAGGAGACATATGTCAGTATAACACATCAACATCAAGTGATAAGAGAATTCTTAATTCTTGATATCTTTGTTTCGTCTTTTCTAAATACTTCCTTGAAGTCTTATTTTTCCTTGTCTTCTTATTCCCCATGCCTTTAAAATAAACTTCAAATATCTTCAAATGATTTAAATTTGTCGCCCACAAAATGACCTTCAAATTGTTGCCCTTAAAATAACGTTTCAATTTCTTCTTCCACTAAAAAATGTGAAATACTTTGATAATTTATGTTTCAAAAAATTAAATAAATCATTTCTATTTATATGAGATTCATAATTGTAAACAAAAAAATAATTTTGCATTGGCCTGGATTCATACGAATGTGGGCCATTAAAAAAACCATTTTCATACAAACCAGTTAGTTATGTCGCTTGTTTGTGCAGTCCGTATTCGAATGAACAAGGGTTCGAGCGAACCCCCTTCATACAAACCCCTATTTGCATGAACCTGCTTTCTAGACATCTATCTCCCAAATTCTTTAGATTTCTTCAAAATTTTGGTCTTGCAACCTCTGGTTCAAGGCTTAAATGAAAGAATTTTTTCAACCCAAAAATATAAGATGGTAGTGCTCGAAAAAAGATTTCCAACAGCTACAATTTTATTACATTGTGAGTTTATTATGATCTTCTTTTTTTAATTTTACTAAATATAGGTTTTTCACTGAAGATGAACTTCTCTGTTCAATGCATTGGGAAAAATAGTAAACTAATTCAAAAAAATTCTAAAAAATATCAATGACCTAGGTATTGATGTCTTCTTTCTAACAAAAAAAATTTGAATTTCGATGTATATATATAGAACAAATTATGTGTTCAAATGTATACCTATGTCTAAAATATAATTAGTTGGACTTCAAAAGTTAAGAAAATGAAAAATATTCAGCATATCACTATCAAACCAACTCCATGCCCTCAATATTGATGTTACAAACCAAAATTTGAAACAATTGATTTTTTATAATTTATAGAAAAAAAGTGTTTCGGGAAGCACGTCACTCTTAAAAAAATGTTGTTTGCATTAAAAAACAACTTTTTGAGGGAGATGAAAAAAAAAAAAACAATTTTCTTCAAAAAAATTGAAAACAATATATTTAGAATCTACACACAAGATGTTACAAATCACTAATTTACATCATCTTCAAATTCTTAATGGTTTAAAAGTTATAGGTTTCAGAAAGTGAAGATAATTTTAAAAATGTTCATCTCAATGTCAAAGTTGGCAAAAAAGTGGGAACCATTATTGTGAGTTCACCCTGTTGATATTGCTTGGTGTTGTTATCTTCTTTGGTTATATTTTTGGCATTGTGGATAAGTTAGTTTGGTGGTTCATAAATATCTTTGTGTTCTCTGGATGTTGTGGTACATTTCATTGTTGGTTGTGATATTCTACGTTAATCCTACCTTTTGGGTTTGGATAAGATTTGTGAAAGGTAATTTTATGCGTTATGGGTCTCATTGTAGCATGTGGAGATCCGAATAAGAGTTATTTGCATTAGAGAATATGCTTTGGCCCATTACTTGTCTATATGGATGTGTAGCGTGTTGGAATACTATGGGTTATGTTTAAGTGATTGTGGATCAATGGATTGAGCTTAGAAAGATGCATTTTGGTTCTCTCTTTCTCCTAGAGTGGATCAACATGTGTGTTTGGTTTGAAAGATGTATTTTTTTGTAGATTGATTCAATTCGAGCTTTGATGTTCTATCTTGTATATAAAGAATATATGTGGTTGAGTTGTATGTAGCAGAGAAAGGAGGTAGAAAGTGTGATGTAAAGACAACTAGTGAAATTCACTTAAGAGCAGAGAAGAAGAGTTGTGTTCAAATGATATGCAAGTTATTTGAGACTGTGGTGGAGGTATGAGACAGTGTGTTGACAGATAAGATCATAATTATGTGAGTTGATGTTGGTTGCTTGATGTAGAGTTCAAGGACATCTTCATGACCAGGAGATCCTTCTTTTCAAATCAATCTGTTGTATCTTTCCCTGATGTAGTTAGCATCACCTGTTCAATTCATTTTTTAATCTTACTCCAAGAGTAGTTCAAATTAGTGAGCTCCTTCTTTGTAATTTGATACACATAGTGGATATATTTTGAGGGCAAGTGATCACTGTGGTTTTTCCCTATTTGGGTTTTCCACATAAATTTTGGTTTAGACTGATTCATCTCCCCCTCATAGTCCTGCCTTGGGTTCAACATAATTTACATGAAAAATGATAATATTTAAGCTTAGGTAAAAGTGCATTGAACTTTAAAGTGGCATAGGACCCATACAAGCTTAAAATGAAATGACATAAAAGACACACTTAAGATAAGGGCCCAAATAATAAAGTTTTGATGTATTAAAGTGAAATAAGAGTTCACAATATTGAATTAAATATTGATTTAATGCAGTAAAAGTTCCTATAATGAATAGAGGAATGGAAAAATTAAAATAAGTGCTAGGAATGTGTAAAATTGGACTTCGCCATGGGTATAATTAGGGTCAGGATCAAGGTTATGCTTTAGGTTAGGGTTAGAGTTCTCTTAGGATAAAGGTTAGTGTTAGTGTTTGGGTTTGATTACCATTAGGTATAAATCTAATTTTCTACAATAAAGCTTCGGGTTTAGGTTAGGGTTAGATTTAGAGTTAGAGTTAGGGTTTAATTAGGATTAAGGTTAAGATTACCTTAGGTTAAGGTTTGGTTAAGGTCAAGGTTACGATTCTAGGATAAAACATAGGCTTGTGATCAGAATTAAATTAGAGTTAAGGTTCAATTATAATTAACATTTATTTAAAGCTAAGATTGGAAATAAGTTACAATAAAAGAACTATCTAGAGAGAAACAAACATTATAATATCTTAGATGTTTTAAGGGAAATGTGAAACGTTTGATGAGCTTTAGCATCATCTACAAATAAATCTCATGTAGGAAAAAAGTGAATGTTGTTTATATTTATTTATCATATTATAAAGAAGATCATAGGACACTTTGACATCTCAACTCAGATGTATAGGGCAGGTTTGACTTGCATATATTCTTCAATTGAGATAAACACAAAAAATAATATATTTGAAACCCTAGAAGGGAGCTGGAAACCTACACATAGTCCAACTATTTGAGCTTCCATTTCAGAATTCTGAAATCATGTTTTCAAAAGACAATGCAGGTGAAAATGAAGAAAGTGGGATCCAAAGCGAGAGCTTCTTTGAGTAGCACACTGGATTGACAAATCCTAACCATGGCCATAGCATTTCATACCCATTGCTAGAAAGAAATGATAATGTGGAGATTCTTATAAACAACTAGAACTTTCTCAAAACAATGGCTTCCTTAAAAACCAGAGCGTTCCTGACAATGCTAGGATTAGTGACTGCAAATATCCCTAGGGAACATACACAAAAGATAAGAGCTCTGATATTACTGAATCTCTTCACTACCTTTTTTGGGTATCAAATATTGTGGATGATATATGTCATCTTCAATACAAGCAGGTTCAATCCAAGAGGTCAGTCTCTTATTTAACCCATATTATCAACTTTACAATGTAAACGTATTTATGGATTGAGATAGATGGTTATGCTAAGTGTAGGGATCAAAGCTTGTTAGAGAAGTATTTTGTCTTCCATTACGTTGAGTTCAAATCTTTTTAGAGTAGTATTAAATTGTTCATGCTTTGTTAAAAGAATTTGTTAAGTTTATGACTGAAATATTAATTTATAATGAATTAATTATTTATTTTTAATAATAAAAGTAAACAAAGTGAAGGTCTTTAGGATTAAAAACTATTGAAAATTTTAAAATTGTATCTTATAAATTCATCTACGTTATTTAAATATCTAATTTTAATTTTATTCCTAAAAACTTGGATGTCTAAATGCTTCAACAATTATATTTAAACTAAAACAGTAAGGAAAAGTTGGGCTGAAAAAATTCAGCTGGGACGCTATCTTGTCGTGAGCAGTATCATTGGGTTTCTCTGCTTTCTTGGGATTTTGGTATATGAGCTATATAAGGTGAGTAACTTAATCTTTAAAAACCTATGATTTTTTAAATTATAGTCATTTTAGGTTTGAGGTTTAACTAATTATTTAACAAATGTCTATGTAGATTGACTCTAATTGGATTAACCTTTTAGATTTTAGATTACCTTATTATATCACAAATTTTCAAATTCTAATTGGATTTCCATTAAAGGTCAATGGAATGCATGTTTTATGTACTTTTAACTTAACATGCTTTGGTTTTCGAAACTATTCAATATTCTTTTGTTCAGAAAGAATTTGAAAATATTGTTCATTTCAAAGATTTTTTTTTGACTTAATGTTATATTTTATTGAAGAAATGTATCTATATAATAAAATATTCTTCAATCTAAGATTTTTATTATTATTCTTATTAATAAATATATACACACATATTTATGATAAATAGTGTTGACTGATTTAAAAGTTATTCAAATTATGATCTTATGTATAGTTTTAAATTACTTAAAGAATGTATACTTAATCACCATCCAATTCAATGATCAAATAGTGAATATAAATTTGAAACAAATATTAAATATTTATTTTATGATTGATCAAGATTAATCTTTGATTGTTGAACTAAATAATATTTGAAAATGAGTCATAATTTTTTTCATAAAAACATAATCCAATGTTGAGTTTTTCTTTTCAATTAGATTTCATTTATTATAAAATGTTTCTATAACTTGTGCTCTCATTAGAAATTTAGTAATCCTTCCAAAAAGTAAATAACATCATAGTAAATATAGAATATATGTAATGATTCTCCTTCTGAACTCATTATCTCATATAATTTGAGAAGTTGCATTGGCCATCATAAAATACGTTAAAATATTCTTATTTAGATTTAGGACTACATTGTGGATGAATGGTGGATGATGATGGGTAT
The DNA here is from genome assembly GCF_030272615.1 of Cryptomeria japonica. Classification (NCBI taxonomy): domain Eukaryota; kingdom Viridiplantae; phylum Streptophyta; class Pinopsida; order Cupressales; family Cupressaceae; genus Cryptomeria; species Cryptomeria japonica. The sequence goes on along the minus strand of NC_081414.1, from coordinate 874,444,613 downwards.
GCTGATAATATGTTCTTGAAGAAGTTACGTCTGAATATGAAATAAGCTTACTTTTTGGTTTACCTATCTTTTCCTCTGTTCCTGCTAGGAAAAAGTGAAAGCTGTGTTAAAAAAAAGGAACTACTTTATCACTATATATTTCTAATGATAATACAAAGGGAGAACAACTTCCCTCGATCATCAAATATAAAGGCCGAAGCCTGAAAAAAACATGGCAAGCTGCCAAACATTATCTTAAACTTTTTATTGAATTTTTGTTTTTAAATTTATCATCAATAAAGTTTTGAAGTTTTTAAACTCTCCATAAAGGATTGTATATGCAAGGATGCATTTCATAAATGAAACTTCCCTTGACACCATTCCAAAAGTCATGCGCTAAAGTTAAAATAAAAATATAATCAGTAAACTTATGTAAAATAGTCTGTACTAAAAATGATTCGGTGATTTTTTCAGCATATGTCTCACCATGTCCAAAAATTGGAAAATCTTGAATATGCTGTTGTAAATAAAATATATTTTGTTAAAGTGTCATTCATTGTGGACCAAAAAGGAGCTTGGATTGTAAATTTTGGAACACATCAACAGTAAATAGAAAATAAAAATATTATTTGAATACATAAAAAATTTTAGTCATTCAAACCGTTACATTAAACCTCTCTATTTAGAGGTTTGTTCTTCATCTCAATACAGAATAGATATACATCCTCTATGGAGATTGGATGCTTCAAACAGCGCAGGGACAATCTTTATAAAGATTGCATCCTCCAAAAGTAGACAAGAAATTGAATTATAAAGTAGACAAGAAATTGAATTATAAAGATTGCATCCTCCAAAAGTAGATGAAGAGGTTTGCTCTTCATCTCAATATATGGTCTGCTTCAGAATTACATCTTCCAAAAATCAAGAAAAAATTGGACTATTTCTCCTCGATGCATTTTAATAATGCAAAGCTAAAAATAATAGAGAAACATGCAATTTGTCATGCAATTTGTCATGTCATGCATTTCATGCATAACTTTTTTAACTGGCAGATACACTTTGACTCTTTAACATGCACAAGATCACTTACCCTAGAACAATTCCATTTACAAAAACTTTCCACTAAGAGAACTTCATTTACAAATTTACAAAAACAAATTTACAAAAACTTTCCAGTAAGAGAATTTCATTTATCGGAATCTTCTTGTATCTACTTATATAAATTAGTATATCTATATTCTAATTCATTTATCGGAATCTTCTTGTATCTACTTATATAAATTAGTATATCTATATTCTAAAAAAATATAGGTAAGATAATGTGAGATATATCACATAATTGTCTTGCATGTTTATTAGTTATCAAGAAGGACATGAAGGTGAATAATGCTGCTCTCTTTCACTCTCATTAAAGATGTAACAGTTTCATATACTTATTGACAAGTGGCAATGATTCTACTTATTCAAAGTAATAAAATAATACTTATAGAGAAACTGAAACATGGATGCATTTACCTTTCATCTACATGTCAAATTTACTCAAAATCAATTTTTTGTTTAGGATATTTATATGTCACTCTAGATGCCTCTTGGCATAATTAGTACTCTAACTGTTGTTTGTTCTTACTAAACACCAAGAATACAAATCCATTAAATTGCTGCATGCAAAAAGTTGTGAATCTAGTTGGAGGTAAGTGGCGAGGGTTCTATTTTATTTGGATTAATAAAATAACAACCTCCACAAAAACTGAAACATGACATATTTCATACATTTACCTGTCATTTGCATGTCAAATTGTTTCAAAAATAATTTTTTGTTTACTGATATCATTGTAGATTAACTACCACTTGACCTTATCAGACATAGTGTCTAGGGTATTTTTCATTTGGAGAGTGGTGGTGTATTTTACATGTATAAAACAAGACAGCGACTATCAGTCTTGCTAGCTTACCAAGCAAAGAAATGACACAGTTATCATAGCCTTTAGATAATAATAACTGTAAAATCTACGTAGTAAAAGCAAAGCCCATGATTTGTACCTGTAGCTTTGCTGCAAAAAATTACAAATGAAGGACATGAGAATAGATATGCCTGTATGAAGGACCATCAATATAAATGTAGTTTCTCCAGGGCTAGATCATGATAGCAGGAAAACAAAAACAAGAAAGAATGAGAATGTGTACCAGAAACTTTGAGTCTGGATACAGGTCCTAATATACAAAGATATACCTCAGAGAAAGCTTCCCAGCTGATTATTCTCCAAAGTCAGATGGTGCGAATCCTAATTAATAAACGAAGTGAATGGAAAGAACATAAACATTACAATCCAGCCATTTACTGGCAATTTCTTTTAAATTTGATCATTATTAAGTGAACTGTGCCTTTCGAACAAGCTTTAACATTTAGATCTGTGCCTGTCCAGCAACCCCAGTCTACTTGTATGAAGAGAGATTACCATAATTATGGTTAGAGCCAGTTTAAAGCTTCCTAAGTATGCTCTACAGAGGTGATGTTTGGTGGAAGTCCAAGAAATTATAAGTTATTATCAAGCCCCTAAAACTAAGCCACTGGCGCTCTAAACTTTAATGGTGCACTTTTCGTGGTTTAGTTGCTTCGGGTTGAGCACTAAGAGTTAATATCTACTAGTAGAAAAAAAAAGTGAATATGGCAAAAAACCTCAGCTGGACTAGAAAACCAAAATTAAAAAGTAAATTTGAATAAAAAGACCCTGCAAATGTTCATTACCTTAAGAAATATTCCAAAAGTATGAAAGATAAATTTAAAACAAGACTAATAATATACTTGAATGCATATGAAAGAAAATCATACACAGTAGTTAGTTGAAAAAATGACTGTATATTATTCTGAACGATTGAATTGACTTCTTTTGTTAAAAGCAATGAACAAAAAAATGTTATATATTCATATATATTTCAAAAACGTACAAAGCTTGATTTCATACAACATAGCTGCTGCTGTTGATTATAGTCAGAAAATCAGAAAACCAAATCTCCTATTCGTTAGCTGTGTTCAAAATATTTCTATAGAAAAAGTTAGCTTCTTCTCTTCTTTTCTCATACACCACAACCAATGACTGCCCTATTCAACGTATATACCTAGCCAAAAAATGGTAACCAAAATATCATTTAGAATTACATTCGCAACATGGAAAAGTCTGGAGAATAAAATTACAAATAAATTTGCATTTATGTCTTAGTCTCGAATGCATTGAATACAGGCAAAGATAAAATGGAGGGAGTTGGAGAAATGATTAAAATTCACACGGTTTAATGGATGAATAAGACATGTTAACAACGAGGAGAATGAAGGTTCCATGAAGAAATGTTGTGATTAATTCCAACACTTATTTTTAATCACAACTACTACTATCCATAATGCCTAAAATATCGCTGGATGCACAAAAGTTTCCTTTCTCAATGGTTTGGTTAAGATGTCTTAGTATTGTTTTTCATCTTCGTAATATTCCAACAAAATTTCTCCATTATTGATGAGCTTTCTAATAAAATAATATCTTGTGTCAATGTGTTAACTATTGTCAACCTATTGTACCCTCAATTTTTTTTTTGAGTATGGTGCTCTTACCAATTGAAAAGTATGGAAACAATTCAAGGTCATGGCTCACCTATGTTCTCTAGATAAGGGCTAGTTCCCTTCATAACCCACCTCTTAACTTCTTGATGGGAAAAAGGAAGCGGAGTATTGAATTGAAACAAATCTAAGGAGATAATATACCAAATAAAAAAAGAAAATATGTTTTTTTGGCAATAGCAATCTAATATTCTAATCATCTAGTTATTCTTTACACAACTCAAATTCCTTCATATGTCTACATAGGAGTGCTTTGTAATTGTAGCCTTGTAAATTGTAACTAGTACAATTCACACCTCATGTTTGTTCTTGTACTTTAGCGTGTCCCATTTTCATTCCCCCTAGGCCCATTTTCGACCCATTTTACTCCAACCTTGATCTCATGTGTTGACACTATTGAGTGGGTCCCATCCAAGAGCTGCCCTCCCTAAGTCTCTATGCTTTTGGTCCTGCTTTGGAGGGCCAGAGTGTGGGTGCTTTGGTCCTAGCCTAGGCCACCCCCCAACACCCTTGTCCCCCTTAAATAGGTCCCAACTTGGGCCTGGGTGGGCTCTCTCTCTCTCCTTGATATAATTTGGTCCCTTTAGCTACATTTGACTGTTGGAGGTCGGCCTAATCGGTAATTTACCTAGGGAACACTATATAAAGACATCCTATCAATTCATTTTGATATCACACATATACCATATCATTTGTGCATATGTCAAGCATTCGTCATCAAGCATTTTTAGAGATTCAAGGCAACATTTCATCCTTCAAGTATTATGGAGCAAAGTTACATCAATCTTCATGCAATGATGTGTGTATGATTAGGTCTTTCATATTCATGTGTTTGTCATGTCATTACATTCAAAGAGAATTACATCATCAATCCTTCTATCAACCATTGCAAATATGAGGTATATCTCCTGGCATTTACTTTAATATTTACATTATTCAATTCAAGGTTAATTCCTATACTAGGGTTTGACCTAAGGCAAACCCCTATCCAAAATAATTTCTCCTCTCTTTTTGCTTGTAGGAAATCAACTCAAGGGCTATTCTTGGAGATTTCAACTAAGTTGATGATGATGAACAGGTTCAACTTTCGATAGAGAAAAATTTGGAGGACCAAGGTGAATCTATACTACTTGGTCCTAGAAAGTTAGGCTGAACTTTCAGGCATAGATTCTAAACATCTTCTTTTTCCCAGAGCCTAGTCTATGGCTTCATTGGACTTTTTTAGCATTCTATTTTTGTTAGTTTACTTTAATTATCCCTTGCTTTTCCCTAGTTTTACAATTAACATCCAATCTTCAACTAGAAAGAAGGGGCAAACTAAAAACTAGTGAATCTAATCAAAATCTTAGCCCTATTCATGTTTAGATTGTAGCTAGATATATTGGATTCACCCCTCTTTCAATGTATTGGTCCCTCAAGTAAAATTGGTGGTTTTATTATCTTAATTGGTGAAATCCTAATTTTACACCATTACATTTTGGTGAACCTGACATGTCTTATCTTTACTTCTAATTTTCATTTTCAGATTTGATTCATATAAAAATTTTAGATTAAGGTCCATCTATTCATGGTTTATGTACTTCCATTACTAAAAAAATCATAAAAGTCACACATTTTTTTATCTCTTTTTATTGTGCATTTTGCATATGTTATCATTTGTAAAAGAAAATTGTTGTCATTTTATGATGCATTTATTTCATAGATTTGATAATGACTTAGCCTCCCTTATTTCACTCTATCTCTATCATAAGGGTCCTCTTACCTGTGAGGACATTAGCCTACCTTATTACACTCTATCCCTGTCATAAGGATCCTCCCACCCATGAGGAAATTTTAGTGCATAAAGAGACCATCAACAGTTCTTTTAAAACTCTCCCTTACAAGTATAAATTTTTGTTGAATAATGTTGAATTTTCTCCTAAAATGTGCTTCTCCTATGAGAATGTCTTAGAGGAAGAGTATGATACCATAAACACGTTCCTTAATGTTACTGTACCTTCCAAAGATGGTACCTCTCCTAGAGAAGAATTGTTGATGGACATTAATTTATCCTCTCCCAAATTTGGTCCTACCAATGAGAGAAGATTGGTGCAATAAGAGGCTATGAACAATTCTTACAAAACTCTCTCTTTTAAAGATGAATCTTTAAAAAATGATGTTCATCTTTGTCCTAAAATGTACCTCCCCTATGAGGATCATTTGGTGCAAGTGGATGATATTGTCACTACCTTTCCTAGTGATACCATACCCTCTTTTCATTTCAATGAATCTCACACTAGAGATGAAGCATAAATGGGTTATGTTTCTACTCCTAAAGCTTGTCTTACCCATAAAGATACCTTGGTGCAAGAGGATGAAATCATTAGAAATTTCCTTGATACTCTTCCTTCTAAAGATGTATCCTTGGAGAAAAAATAACCTAATCAAGTTAGTACTATTCATGTTTCTAGTTATGAGAAGTCTAGGTCCAAGAAACCTCCCAATATAATAAAATTTGTAAAATACATATGTGAAAGAGGTTCTATGGAAAGGAAACTAGCACAAAAATATGGTATTGGAGTGCCTAACTTTAGAAACAACAAGAAAGATTCCAATGTTCTTCTCACTTCCCTTCCTTCCCCTCCTCATCCTAAGAAGCATGTTGATAAGGAACATAATCTTGTTGAAAAACTCCACAATATCTTAGCTAAGATTTCCCTTTGGGACTTGATTCAAACTTCACCTTCATACCATAAGTTGATCCAAGAAGCCTTACAAAGAGTGGTTCCTCATCCTTCTTGTAAACCAAATGATATTCCATTCTCACAAGATGAATTTCCTTCTATAGAGGTTAAAAATAGAAACAATCCCCCCTTGGATTTATGAACAAAACATAAAAGGTACTTTAATTGATAATGGGTCATCTCTTAACATTTTTCATGTTGACTTATTGGATAAGATAAATTGGGGTTATTGGTCTATTAGACTTGATCCTCTTTGGGTTTGTTTCTTTGATAATGTTCCTAGAGAGTCACTTGGTATAGTCATTTTACCTATTAAAGTAGGACTCGTGACTTTACCTACTTCTATTCATGTCATGCCAAACCATCTTAATTATAACCTCCTTCTAGGTAGACCGCAGATTCATGATATGAAAGTTGTTCCTTCTACCCTCCATCGCATAATCAAATTCATATATAACAATGAACTTCACATAATAAAGGCTGATCCTAATCCTTAGAATCTCATTCATGATGAAGTGGGATGCATTAGCCCCTTTAATAATATGATTCCTTCAACAACACAATCTCCTATCAATGTAACTTTCTTAAGAAATATTTGAGTACATTAGTCTTTACACCCACCTTGAATGGGTATAAGATTCCTCAATCTAAGAATGAAGCCTTGAAGGATCCTTATGTGTCATTTATCCAAGCTTCTTCTAAATCAATTCCCACCTCTCCTTTCAACACATGTCTTGATGATGATGGGGGTTCATTAGACTTTGACACTAAAAATGAACCCTCTCCTCTAGTCATTTCAACACATGTATATGATCACATGCATGGATACAATGGGCAATGTGTACAACAAAGTTTTGACAGTTATGAGAAATGTACATCACACTTTTTCAAAGAAGGATTAGGTTTCCCAAGTCCTCCTTTGTCGACATCCCCTCCTCCATTGTCTAATACATCTAATACTTTTATGGTAGCAAGTTAACGGTTTAACATAACACTTCATTAAAAATGATGTAAGGATCATAAATGCTTCTTAAGTATTAAACTTGAACATAAATCATTTAATAACTTAAGTTAAATTCACACTATATCGAATTGACACTGGAAAAATAGTTAAAATTTATATCCGAAAGGATAGGTATGGAATAATTGAGAGCAACAAATAAAATAAATGAGAAGGACAAGTGACTTATTAGTAGTTTTCTATAATGTTGAATTTGAAATCTTTGACACACTAATACAATGATAAAATATTAGAAGTAAACATTTGACATAAAAAATATATTTAGATCATAAAATATAGATTTTCTAAGGTTCTTGTTGCTTAGAACAAAATTGTGCTTGTGGTCTTGTTTTGAAACTAAGCTACCCACATAGCCTAATCGATCTAAAGTGTTTTTACTCTTTATTATTTTTGGCTAATGTAATTCTCTTATCTATGCCTACATTTGTTTCTAATATTTGGTCATAATGAGAATATGTTATGAGTGTTATTATAGATAGTGAGAAGATTGCTGACTTCTTTGATAGCAATCAAGTCTTGTTATTCATGTACAAAGATTGAAATTGTGATAAATAGTGATGTAACATGCTAATAGAATAACAACTCATATAACTAAAACTAAGACAAATGTTACAATAATTGAAATGAAACCTATCATCCCTCCTATAGTGTGGCTCATTCTGATAATCTCGAAACTCTGAGTAAAGGAAACCTAAGGCATTTCCTATCTTGACTATTCATTTTTGCCAACAATTTTTTATTTCGTCAGAGCTTCAATAAATACTATTTCTATTAAAAACCATACGATAGGAGGGGCAAAACACCATTTATTTTGTTTCTAACCCTGCGGTGCCATTTCCCTTCGTTGCCACACAGCGCCATTTATTTCTGCGATTTTTTTTCTTGTTTTTCGAAGGAGTCATGATGAATCATTTTTATTTTTTATTTTATTTAAAACCTACTCTTTCCTTTTACTCTCTACCTATTGTTTCAGAAAGCTCAAAAATTTGACTCTTTAACTTTTTAAATTTTATAATTATATTTATTAATATTGCTAACCTTATTTGCATTATACATTATAACTATAATTAAAATTAAAATTAAGGTATATAGTTATATTTTATAATTTTTCAATTAATTTCAAATTGTTTTAAAACATTATATATAAATATATCATAAATAATTATAATAATTTTATTTATGTTTAGACTGAAAAGTAATCTAATTTATTTAAAGTATTAGATAATATCTTTGTTTTATTTGGATTATGTTTTTCATATTTGAAAAATATTTTATAAGAATTTTTTTTTAAAATATAAATATATAAATCTATTTTAATTAGTCAATAAAAAAGATTCCAATTTTTATCTTGGACATGCTTAAGAAATTTGTAAGACTATTTATGGAATGTTTTACATCTTGATGGTGGAGTGAATGGAATTGTCTTAACGACATGATGATCAAGGCTAATTAAATAAATGTGGTCAAAAAAGAAAAAAAAAAATAGATAAAGTATATTCGAATAATTAAAATAAGTATTTGAAAATTAAATATGATAGATACATGAATTTAATTTTGGAAGTGATGTTAACATTGTATATTATCTATTATTTACAAGTTATGATATCACAACATTTGTCAATCCCTTTCACAAATTTCTAGTAGTCATTCACCCTACCATTTTTCTTGGTCTCCATTATTTTTATTTCTAATTTCCATTTGTCTTTTTAATAAGACTCCAACACAATGGGAAAACAAAATCTTACACCAACTAGGAAACAACATTAAAATGAGTAGATTGTTTTTGTAGATACAATCACAAAACCAATATCTTCATTTAACATATAACAATAAAATAATTTTTGAATGAAATAAAACATAACAAAAATCGATTGATTGTGTGAATTTTAATATTTTAAAATCAAATTAATTATATTACAAATTATTACCACTAAGAAATGCAATTTTTATATTTTATGATTTTTTACCCTCCACCATGAAAACATCAGAAGCCACCATTGATTCTAGGGATTGATTTCAAGGTGTACAATCTATGAAAAGGATTAACTTTACAAATTTAATTACATTAAATACATTTATTGTTGATTGTTGGGCTATTTTGTTTACACCTATCAAAATCATAAAAAAAGTGTATTATAAAAATATTTTATGTAATTTAGGGATTTAAATTAATTTGCATTATTTCATGCTTAGTTTTCCACATTTCAAAATCAATTCATTAGTATGATATATTGTTATCCAAAATTGGATGATTAGATTTTGCTTTATCTATACACAACTCTCAGGTTGTGAATAAGACTAGAAACAATATTCCTACAATCTAGGTAAACTGCTAACATTGCATTTGCTAAAATGCTTCTGAATTTTCATTAAGTAGGAGAATGAATGAGGCTTCCCTAGGAAGTCCACTTGTTGAGCACACCAATGAATTTGTTATGGATTATTGTTAGCAGCTTCATTGTTATGGATATTTTGCATGTATATATATTTGCTTCACACACCAGCAAAGGTTAATAGAAGTGGAAGTTTTGTCAAATATTGTAATTGGTATTGCTCTTATAGACATGATATAAATTACTATAATATAATAGATTGTGAGAGCATAAAGTTGCTATTCTTGTGTAACACATTAAATCTTAAAATTGAACATTAAAAATAAAAAAATAAAACATTTCTTATCAAACATAAAATCACAATAAAATATTCCTTACCACCACAAATAATTATGAAAGCAAACTTTAAAATTCTGAAATAAAGCATTGTTTCTCAAACATAAAATCACAATAAAATATTCCTTACCAGTACAAGTAATTATGAACAAGAAATAAAACATAAATGCCTCTAGTTGGCTCAAATTTCGTGTCATTCTTGTCGGGCAATGGCGGCCATTAAAATAGGCATCACTCGTTAAATGGCAGCATTTTTCGACCTATGTGCAAAGCCGGTTTGTTGAAATATTCAATCTTGCGATCCGTGCTTGAATAGGGACAGATTCACTGATGATGGGAAGACTTTTCGTATACCGCACTCACCTGAAATAGTTACACCATTAAATTACTCCAGCGATCATTTATGTTACCATTCCCCACTAATAGCTATTATTAGCTAATAAATATCAATACTTACTTGCATAAGCAAGTATTCAGTGCACTCAGCCCTCGAAAGTCAGAAAATATGGTTTTCTGCCTTTGATTACTGCAAAATTTGCTCCTGCAACTTTGCTGACCCGAAAAAGTAGACGGCATTTGATTTTCAGAATGTCGTTATGTTCAGCGTATTTTTCGATGGTGTCCGCAGTTGTGCTCCTTACATTCCTTGCCTTCTTTGATGCTTCAGCGAGAGCACACGTTCATCACTCCACATTTGTTGTATGTTCTTCGTATCTCTTTGGATTAGCTGCTTTGAACAATTATTATTAGAATTTAAGTTCTAGCACAGAATAATTACGCAGAATGCAGAGCTATTTTCCTAGACAAGCTAAGGAGATTCATCACATTATTCTTTCAAGTAGTTAAAGAGATTTTTTAATTTGCTTAGGTGGTTCATCACGCACACAGAATGCAGAGTTGATTTGTTTAGATTCATGTTCATCTGACAGGGTATTATTAAAAAAATCAGTGTTATTTCAGATGAGCCACCTCAACAAATAGATATTTAGTATGTGGTATTTAAATCAATGGTGAATTAGTCCTAGACATGTTAAGGAGATTTCTCGTCTTAATCTTTTGATTTATTGGTATGAATAGCTAATAGATTTTTAATTTGTGATATAGCTGGTTTGGTTTATACAAGACACTCTAGATTTTGATTTGTTGGTGGCTCATCTGATATCACACTAAGAAGTGGATCCTACAGAAAAATGATTGTGAACCACCTAAACAAATCGATACTTATGTGCTAATTGAACCACCCATAATTTAATTTATTCATAATCTACCAGTGTATCACCTATATTAAATCAATGTTTAGAATATGACCTTTAAACCAGCCGGAGTTTAATCTAAACGTTGATGATATTTTTTTTGATGCATCTAAATCTTCTATACTCAGCATCTTGTTCATTAAGACATATAATAGCAGATTTCTGGTAGGTAATATATATTTTTGCTTTGGATTTGGCCAGATTGAATCAACACCTATTACTAGGCTATGCCAAACGCATAGCAGAGTCACAGTGAATGGAGAGTTCCCTGGTCCAACTCTGTATGTACACAATGGCGACAGTATTAGAGTTAAAACAATCAACAAATCCAAGTACAATGCCACCATCCACTGGTAAATCTTGTCTCTCAATGCTTCACAGTCACATGTCACACTTCTATGCTGCTATACGGCCGTTTCTTGGCATATGTAATATTCACAGTAAATGGCATTAATATCATTAATTGTATATAAAAATCCTGCTATATATAGACTGTTTCTTATGCATAACGTTTTGAAATTCCGTTTCATTGCCCATACCATTTCATTTTTCTGTTTGTGGCAACAAACTGGTTGCAATTGTTGCCTGGGCATGGAGTGAGACAGATTCGCACAGCATGGGCTGATTGAGCAGGGTATATAACTCAATGCCCGATTCAAGCAGGAGGAAAATATACGTACAAATTCAGGATTATTGCACAGGAGGGAACCTTGTGGTGGCATGGCCATGTCTCGTGGCTGCGTGGATTATTGCACAGGAGGGAACTTTAAGTTAAGAAAGATAAAGCATTAAGCACCTGAAAGGGCAACTAAAAGAATCAAAGCTTTTATTTGTTTCTTCTTAAGTAAGCATGGTTTTGAAAGGGTTTAAAATCTTGTACAAAGTATAAGAACAATAAAACAAGTCAAAACCATCCCCACAACCACAAAGTAGGGCATGACCAGCAAGGACACAATAAAAGCTCAAACAATCAAGATAAATCTAGATTTGAATAAAAAATAGGTAGCTTCAAACCTAATGACATGGCATGCAAAAGAGAAACCTTCTTACGAAGACACTTCTTCCTATGTTGTACAACGTTGTACAACAATCCATGAAGAGCCATCATAAAAAAACAAAAAATAATTGATAAAGGGAAGAGGGCCCATTAGAAAGGATGCCACTAGTAAAAGAACAAGGTGGAGAAGAAATAATCTAAGCTAAGACCTTGTCATCAAGGACCATGGATGAAGCAAAAGTCAGTCATTAGAAACAACCAAGCAGTGATAGTTTTAGGAACAATAAAGGCAATATCTTGAATCGTTGGAATGACACAAGAAATAGTTTTAACTAATATAAATATTTTATTGTTAGCTTATTTTACTTTAAAATTATTTATGACTTAATTAATTTATTTCATTTTTTAAGATAAAAAACATTTACTTAAAGAGTTATTTTAAATATTTAAGATTTAGTATATTTTATTCTAGTACTATTTTAATATTAGTCTATTTAATTTACATTATTTACTTTATTTCTATTTAAAGTGTTATTTTTATTTGTGTAGAGTTATTATTTGTCTAAAACACATTCTATTTTAACAATTGAATTTGAAGCAATAGGTTGTTTTAAAATAATCAAGATATTGTATTGAATTATATACCTAGAAGTATTTTTTATCAACAATGTTTCAATTCCTATCACTATCAATATATCCAATAAGTTCAAGCTTGATGTTTTCCCTTCAAGATCTATGTAAAACATCTTTGGCATGTCTACTTTAATGAAATAAAATCCATTATCTCATAAACTTTAGTTCTCATAAAAGATTTGATCATCTTGGACCTAAACTGATCAAGTCCAATTATTCGTTCACTCTTGTTTTGAATTTATTAATTGTAATTTTATCGTCCCTGTTAAAAATCAAACCATCAATACATAAACAAACTATCCATTTTTATTTTTGTTTAATTAAGTATTTGAGTGCTTAAAAAATCCATTCTCAATGCGGCTATACCATGCCCTAGGCATTTGCTTGATGCCATATATTTTCCTTTAAATTATACTCTTTTCATTCTTATCCTTGTCTAATCCTTCCAATTCATGATCTCTTCTTCTAACACCTCTATTGCAAAACCAAAATTAGCATTTATCTAACATATTTTTTATTGTAGAGTTGTAAATTCTAGAATCATTTCCATTGTGTTAAGCATTTCCACATACATTTTTATTACTTGGTTGAAATGTTACATATTCTATGCATTGTAATTTTTTATATTCTCAATGTTTACTTCTAATTTAATTATTTAAGTAGTGTTTACAAACATATATTTATTTTAATTATAATTGCTACATCCACTATCAAAATAGAGCAAACTATTTATAATACTTTCGATAACACTTGAAGTAATATAAGAACCCGCCCTCCCCCCCCCCAACCTCAACATTGGATGACTAAAGATGGACTTTGATAGGTCTTGTTGTGGTAACTAGGGTCAGGAAGGAGGGGGTGGTGTGATCAGGGATCCATGTGGTCACTTGATCCTTTCTTATGCTACCAACCTTGGTGTCCAAACCTCCAGCATACCGAAAGTGGTGATCGTGTTTCATAGGCTTGATGTGGCAAGAGAGATGGGTATTTCTAAACTCATTGTGGAAGGTGGTTCTTGTAATACCATTATGATGCTTAATGAAAAAGCTACGTCAGACTACAAAGCTACTCCTATCATTGAAATGTGTCACTTCCCTTGCCTTACATTTGATGAAGTCAAATTTTCCCCTATGCAACACAAGAGGAATAGGGTGGAAGATAAATGAGCTAAGATAGGCACAACGGTTAATAATTTGAAAGTTTGGCTCCAAATGCATGAGGTAACTCTTGATTCTCGTGCCATGATTTCAAATGACTTATTCATTAATGATGTGTAATCCCAAGGCTTCTTTTTTAATATTTTGTATTCTTACCCTTGCCAAAGTGTCCCACACGGGCTCTAAATTGCCTACTAGAAAAAATCCCGCTCACATGGCCAATTTCAGGGCCATTACTGCTTCTAAGAGAACCCTATTGAGGAACCCTCATTGGAGGAGCATAAGGAGGTGGAAATTGTTGAGGATTTGGAGTCTGATTCCATTTACTCTAAGGAATCAGACTCCCTTGAAACCATGGGTTTTGATTGGTCCCCTACCAAGAATGTTGTTGATGATGCTAACCCTCCCTGCCCCCCATAAACCCTCCCCCCACTAAGCCCTTGAGCTCTATGACTGCCCTCACCAAGCTTATGAAGGATATCCATGATGATATGCAATGGTAGGATGCACTACTCAAGTGGCTTTTCAGGCTGATGAATATTGCTATTAGGAATATTAATAGATTGGAGGTGCTTGTTGAACCCAGAGCTAAGGTTAATACTTGAGTTGAGGGTGCAAATGACAACAGAGTCTGGAAGGCAGCCAATGATTCCATTGGTATTGCAGGTAACTAAGAGAAGATGAAAGGGAGACTTGATGACCTGGATTCTAAGATGAAAATGACCAGAACAAAAGCTAAGTTGGAAGAAATTCGGCATGCCTAGGAGGCCCTTAATTCTAAATTCAAGGTGGCCAACTCAACCTATAAGAATGCGGCCAATTTCTACTCCTCTCTACTGGCTATTCTGATCATTCAAGCTAAGATAAACAAGATAAGAGAGAAGAAGTGCAAGCAATGAAAGGCCATGATTTTTGGTGTTGGTCCTTTAGAGTCTATGGTGAAAGCTAACGTAGATTCAACTCTAGTTTCTTCTGGCTCTAGGTTTGGGTCTTCTAAAAAGGTTTCATTTTTTGATAAAGTTTTAAGCTTATGCTAGGATTGATAGGATAAAAGTTCCCCCATGTATTTGGCCATTCCTTTGTGCCTTTCATGGGTGGTTGTGCTTGTTTTTATGTTCTAGTATTTTGTTCTTGGTTCTATTCTTGCCGATCTTTTAGTTTTTATGCTAGTTCTCGGGTGTCCCTGCTAGTTTTTTGCTATGTTTTAGTGGGGTTTTTTGACTGGTTGTGCACCCGTCATGCACTCCAGGTGTCACTTCATAGATCTGCAATGGCACAGGCCTATCTCGCTTTTATTAATCAAAACACTTGAAGTAATATAAACATGCAACCATGTTCTTCATTTTTTATTTATTTTAAAAAATGTGCACTCTACTTAGTTAAATAATAGGCTTCTTCCAATAATGAGTACATTTTTGCAATAATGGTATTGGGCATGTTTGACTTATCACACCTTTGATCCCTCTTTTATGCATAAATATTTCTCCTTCTTATTTTACCTACTTCATGGTAGTTTCAATTGTTTCTTTCTTCTCCATTATAATTGTTCGCCATGTCTCTTGGAAATCCTCTTCCTCCTCTATCTTTATTGTTTCATATTTATACACACTTAGATGTGTTCCTCGCTAAAATTTCTCACTCATTTATGTTTATCCTTTGTTTCCTTTGAGGTGACATGATTTAAATACTTACCGAGGGAGGTATTTTGTTATATTTTCATTTTTTGGTGGTATTGTAAAGTTCCCATAAGCTCTTCTTCAGTCGCTATTTTTGACAAGTTCTATTCCTTTCATGGAACAACAAATTGAATCAAACTCCCTTTTAATTATGAATCTTTCATTTGTAAGTTTAAAAAAAATCCTCAACATTTATACTTTTTATTAATATTACTTTGATAGTGTCTTGATACACATTTTTGCAAAGTATAGCACATTTTATTGGACATAGTTATTTGTAAACCTCTTAGAATTATATTGACAAATAAATTACTTGTTGCATATAAAACTTAACTTTATCATGCCTCTTTAACTTTTCTTAGAGATGATCATTTTTTCGAGTTCTATTATTATTTTTTTCTTGTTTACTTGACTAAGTTTTGTAAATCTTGTAAACTAAATAATTTTTTCATCCCAATGCTCTAATAATTATGGTTTCTTCTTTTTTAACTACCAAATTTTTAGTTGTGGGAAATTATTGATAAAAATAACAATTGTAAATTAGATATAAAAAAAATCTAATCCATTGTTTAATGAGTGTGACCTTATATCGATTTGTTGAAATTATACATTTCCATTCTATATAAGATGTGCTATTTTAAATTAATTCTTTATTTAATATTAAAAGAGCTTATTAAAAATATTCTTTTATTTAAATTTCAAGAACAGATAATAATGCATTATGTATAGTACTAATTATAATTTTGCATAAAATGTGTAATTCTTTTAAAATTATTGAACTTTCTTTGTAGATAATTTTATGTAATAGTTCAATACTTTTTAGAACAAATAATTTATTATAAAGTATTATAAATTATAAAATGTTCTCACAAATTAAATATATTTTTCTTAATATAATTATACAAAAAAATTGAGACACTTGATAATATTTTAACAAAAATTGGAAAAATATTTATGTTTTTTTTTGTTGCTATGTTCTATTTTTTCATAAATATACATGAATATTTTTTGAATGATTTGATAGCTATTGACATTGCAACTCACATTTTTCAAAAATAAAAAATACCTAGTTATTATGTTGAGAGACATTTAGTGGCAATAGAGCATGGATTGTTGTGTTGAGATCATATACATAGAAATTAAATACAATGTTTTTTAGAAATTTCATATAGCATCTGTATTGACGTTAGATGCAAATATAAATTACGTCATAATATTGAGAGACTACAAGAATATAAGGCTAAAAAAGCTCGAATAGAGAAACCTAATAGGGGAGAACAAATCAACTCTAAGTATGCGAATAAAACTAGAATACAATTGATATATTTTTAAAATTATAATATCTCAACAATAAAATAAAATAAATCTAGTGATGACCCCACAATGTAGTGGTTAGCTATGAGCCTCCATAAAAGCTAAATATTACTGCTTTGGCTGTGATTTATTAAAAAAATAAAATAAAATAAATCTCAATTAATTTAAGTTTTATGTGTTTATATATATGTAGTAAATAAAATACTTGTTAAGCAAAATAAACTAACTCTTTAATAAACATAATTTAAGATCTAACATTTTTTTAAAATATTTTTTCTAATACAAGCTTATTGTTTAGATAATATTTTACTTTTCTAACTTTTGAAGGTTTACTTTATTTAAACTATTTAGAATTCATTCAATCTAGTTGCTATAAATCTACAATATACAATGCTAAACAAAGTTATGGATCCATATAAAATTCACAATTATGTTGTAAAGTAGTTTCTTAATAGGATCGAGATTTAAAACAAAAGTTAGTTGTTGAATTTTAATATTATATTGCTCACATATAGTTTATACCATTGCTAGTATTTATATTTTTTGAACTTCAATGATAGAACACTTCAAATAGAAAATAAAAGGTATTAGGTTGAGCTTGTAGTTGGTTCATAAATAATTTTATATGGTATAAAAGTCAACATCAGAAAAAATAGACCAAGCTAGGATCCATAAGCACTTATAGTTTGACTCAAGGGGGATGTTGAAAAATGAGTCACACCCACATGATGATGGACCAAATTCCATGAGGGCTTGTAGTTATGAGGCTTTTCATTTAGTGGTAGAACAAACTAGGAACAAATGGGATGTCCTAGATTCAACACTTAACTGATCCATGAAAAGTTTAACAATGCAACTATCATAAATCTTGGTGATGTTCTAACCAATTTTGGATTCTATAAAGTATATTTAAATTTGAATTCCACTTGATTTATTATACTAACACAATGCAACAAATATTGAACTTCAATTAAGAAGTGAAAATTATTAAATACTTAATAGGATTCATTGATGCCACAAACATCAAGGACCAGCAACCCTACCAAAATTCTATTGATGGAATTTTCAATTCTTTATTACATGATTTAAAAGGTACTTTAATGCAATTTAATTTGTACCCTGATGCACGTACAAGGAAAAATTAAAAGACCCAACAATTCAAAACAAATATTTTACTAACCTATTCACCAATTCAAATAAAAATCTCTCTATTCTCCTATTTTTGAATGGCATGCCCTTTGAAAAGGGCATTTGTGCATTTTTTTGGTTTAATTCAAGCTCAATTAAAAAAAAAAAATCCACCCCCAAAAATGCAATTTCATTAAACATTAACATATATGTAAAATCAAAGCTCTAATTGACAAGAACTATATTAATAACTAGCAAGCTGTGTATTTCATGATCATAAGGGATCCCTCAACATTCAAATATATAATCTAATGATTTTTTTTTCCCGTTTTTGGTAGAAGTAACAAGCATTTAGAATTCAGATTGAGTAAAAAAGAAATCTTTCTCATTTCCATTTCATGTTATTTTAATTGCTATAAGTTTGTTCATGTTTATCTTGTTTTAT
The DNA here is from genome assembly GCF_030272615.1 of Cryptomeria japonica. Lineage (NCBI taxonomy): Eukaryota > Viridiplantae > Streptophyta > Pinopsida > Cupressales > Cupressaceae > Cryptomeria > Cryptomeria japonica. The sequence continues at coordinate 874,426,008 of NC_081414.1, read as the reverse complement.
TATATTATATCAAAATAAAAAAATATGGATAGTGACATTAAATTTAACACAATAAAGGATGGTACAAACTTATCAAAATTTTGAAGTTTCTATATGGTTAAATTTTATTTGAGCATATTAAAATAAGAGATAAAATGACAAGTTATCAAAAGTAATAGGTTGAATAGGGAAACATAGGTCTTAGCTATCAAGAACTAGCTCTTTGTCTATTAACAATTATTTCTTTATTAAAATGATATTTATATGATAGCTAATTTTTATTCTTAATAATCAATGTCAAGAGCAATGAAATTGTCATTATCTAACCAATTAGGAGCACACTTTTCATGAGGCTATGACTAGATAGAACTTCTATGAAGCTATGGAAACCAACCATGAGTATTATGTCTGAATTACTATGTTGGGGTAGATAAAAATCATGAGAATCATGTCCACAATGATTTTGACTACGCTCATGCCAACAATCTTAAGGAGGGAGATGGAGAATAGGAGGACTAAAACATTATTCTATTTATCAAGAAGGACTTGTAAGTGATTTATGTCAAGCACAACTTTATTAACTTATACTTGTATATTCATCAGACTATTACTATTAGAGAAAATCATAAGTTTATTATACATTAAATAAAGGTGAGTTATGTAATTCATAGTCACCTTCAACATGTAAACATATTATGGAGTAAGTTTTTTTTTAAATTCCTTTTCAGTCAAAAGAAATTACAAGCATTAGTAACTAACAAGTAGTAAAAAAAGAAAGCTTGTTTATTTCCATTTCATTTTATTTTAATTGCAATAAATAAGTTTGTTCATTTTTATCCTGTTTTATTGTTTTCTATGTACATAAAAAAAGAATACAGATAATCACATCAAATTCAACACAATAAAAGATGGTAGAAATATACCAAATTTTGAAGTTTCTATATAAATAAGTTTTAGCTAAACATATTAAAATATGATATAAAATGATAAATAAACAAATTATTAAATAGTTAAAATTATAAGTTGAATAGAAAAAGATAAGTCATAATTATGAAGGTGGTCTTAGCTATTTAGAACTAGCTCTTCATTTATATTTCAATACCTTCTTTACTAATGTATTCTCTATTTGGTAGCCAAGATTTATTCTTGATTTGAGACACAATCAATGAAGCAACAAAATTTTCACTATCTTTTAAATTAGGAACACCGTTCTCATGAGGTTGTGACTAGATAGATTGCCAATGAAGCTATAGAAACCAGCCATGAGTATTAAGTCCGAAGTTTTATATTAAGATAGATAAAAAAACATGAGAATCATGTCCACAAACATTATGAGTATGCGTATGCCAACAACATCAAAGAGGGGACTAATTTTTGTGAGAAGGAAAAGTTTGTAGAACTTTGGCAACACAAGATGCATTACTCTACTCATCTAGAAGTACATGTAGGTGAATGACCTCAAACACAACTTTATTAACCTGTAAGTTAAAAGAATGCTGATTGTATTGAAGTCTATCTAATTTGTAAATTGATTATTTTAATTCATTTTTATATTCTTTAGAGATCCATAATATAACCTACCTTTATCAAACAGGAGAATGATGGAACAAAGATCCTGAAGCAGTCCAAAAGCTCTCAATTCAAATAGGAGGTGCACCTAATATATCTGATGCCTTTCTCATCAATGGTCAGCCGAGAGATCTCTATGCTTGCTCCAAATCAGGTATAGAGTACTTTTTAGTCATAGATAAACTATAATGTTAGGGACTCAACATGAAATTGATAAACTAACTGTTTGCATGCAGGAACAACTAAAATCCCTGTACAACGAGGAAAAACATACCTTCTATGTATTGTCAATGCAGCAGTCAATAATAACCTCTTTTTCAAGATTGCATCACACAATGTCACAGTGGTAGCCGTAGATGCTTGCTACACAAAACCATACACAACATACATAATGCTTATAACTCTTGGCCAAACTGCAGATGTTCTTCTCACAGCCAATCAAGCAATAGCCAAATACTACATTGCTGCCAATGTATACACTACCCAATCTATTGGATTCTTTGATAACACCACAACAACTGCCATTCTTAGCTATGTGGGTTCCCATTCTTCTGCCACCCCATCTCTTCTACAGTTTCCAACATACAATGACATTGCAACTGTCACTAAATTTAATAAAGGATTACGAAGCCTAGCTTCACTAGAGCGCCCAATAGAAGTTCCCCAAAGCATTGATGAGAAACTCCTAATAATCGTAGGACTTGGTTTATTTCCCTGTCGAACTAATGTGACCACCAACTGTCAAGGCCCTAATAAAACCAGAATAACTGCTATTATGAACAATGTATCTTTTGTCCTACCACATATATCCATACTTCAAGCTTATTATTTTGGTATTAATGGTGTCTTTACAACCAATTTTCCTTCAAACCCACCAATTGTGTTTAATTATACAAGTGACAATATACCTAGAAGTCTTTGGTCACCAATCACTGGAACAAAAGTTAAAGTGCTAAATTATAATGCTACAGTTCAGGTGGTGTTCCAAGCAACGAATATCTTCCAACTTGATGACCATCCAATGCATATTCATGGCTATGATTTTTATGTTGTGGGAGAGGGCTTTGGTAACTACAATGCTCGAACAGATCCTCTCACATTCAATTTGGTTGATCCACAAGAATGGAATATTGTGGGAGTTCCTGTTAGTGGGTGGACTACTATCAGATTCAAAGCTGACAATCCAGGTGACAAAACATATAGCTTTGAATTATTCTCTCAAAATTAATGATGCATATCTTCAAATTAAAAACTGAAGAATATGTGAAAAAACCATGTTTTTTGCAAGTGTTTGGTTTGTACACTGTCATTTTGATGATCATCTAACTTGGGGATTGAATATGGAGTTTGTGGTAAAGAATGGCCATGGTCATTTGGCAAGCTTGGAGTAGCCTCCTTCTAAACTCCTGAGATGCTAGCTCCACAAACCATGTCATCTCAATTAGTCAGTAGTCGTTAATTTAACCATCACGACGGAATATTATTGTAATGACTATTATTTAACTAGTTATTAATAATTGTATTCGATAGAAAATTACAAATTAGGAGTTTTATTTTTTAAATTAAATTTGCAAATTAAAATAATTACAAATTCTTTTCAAATGAATTGTTTTGAATTTATTTGGTTAAAAATTGAAATTGACCTCTATAGAATTATTATATTCATAATGCATATAGTGAAAATTGTTAGGTGATACTTTGACATAATTTAAATAATTTCAATAGCCATTTCTAAACTTATTTATCCTCCTAAGTCATTATAACAAAAGAGCATAATTTTATTATAAAATATTACTATTGTTCAAACATATATTTTTAAAACTGAATTTTATAAAATTGTTTTTAAAAATGTAACCTTATAAAAAATTATTTGATTATTTTAAAAGTTTGAATTTCTATTTTTTCAATGATTTTTTTTTCTTTTAGTAATTTTAATAATTTAAAATAATTTAATATTTTTTTTAAATTACAAAGTTAAATATTTTTCATTTGACAATTAAAAGAGTATTTATATTATATTTTGATATTATTTTTGTTAAAGTGGTGGTTATAATTAATATTATGTAATGTGATAAAATAATAGAACATTAAAATAATAATAAAGAATTAGATTTAGGGTTAAGATTTTTATAAGTGAATTTGGTTATTGGTTAAAAGGGGACAACCCATAAATATATAATGAAAAAAAAAAGCTTTTAATTATATATTCTAATGAAAGGCCTTTATCAAAGTGTTCAAAAGGGAAGATAAAACCCAAGATGAAAATATAGATATAAATAAGGGGCATTACATTAACAAAATGATACAAAAATATAAGGGATCACATAAAGATCTATCTATGAGCAATTTATTTTTCTTATGAAACTTTTGTACGCAACTTATCATGATATTGAATGGACATCAAATACCTACCAACTTCCTTTCTAGTGGCCTTCTCTCTTTGCTTGGCTTAAGTATTGTTGTTTGCATTTTCTATAGAAGCCCCTCAATTTTGTTTCTTTTTTCTTCAATAGGTTCACAAATTTTAGATCTATTACCAAAAGAAGATATCATCATTTTGTGACAATGATGAGGATTCATTTTTTCCAACAATATATTCCTTTGCTAATTTGTCACATGGCTCTAACTCATTAGAAAAATTAGCCTTTCTTAGGACATTGGCATCAACATCCTCTTGCGCAAGAGGAAAAATGTGTTGATGACTAAGGTTAGCTCCTTTCCACCAGGTAGCTTGCTTCTATAAATCAACAATATTTGTCAAATGAGAATATTTAGAACATTCCTTTGTTTTATGTCATATAGCATAGCATAATCTACAACTAAAGGCAATTCCTTGATAGTCTAAATTTTGAGTATAATTCTTTGGGATATCTTCAATATTGACTACAATAGGATTGGACTGAGTAAGATCTATTACCATAACAATTCATGTAAATATGAAGGAGGAGCATAGAGTAAACGAAGAATGGTCTTTTGAAGATGTATGTCTACATATGTAGTTACCGATGAACTTATTGATATTATTTTTATTAAAGTGGTGGTTATAATTAATACTATGTAATGCGATAAAATAATATAATATTAAAATAATAATTAAGAATAAGATTTAGGGTTAAGACTTTTTATAAGTGAATTTGGTTATTGGTTAGAAGGGAACAACTCATAAATATAGAATCAAAAAATAATAAGCTTTCAAGTAATATTCTAATGAAGGGCCTTTGTCAAAGTCCTTAAAAGGGAAGAGAAAATTCAAGATGAAAATATAGATATAAATAAGGGACATTACATGAACAAAATTATACCAAAATATATGGGATCTCATAAAGATCTATCTATGAGCAAGTTTATTTTTTCTCTTGAAAGTTTGTATGCAACTTATCGTGAGACTGAATGGACATCAAATACCTACCAACCTCCTTTCTGGTGGCCTTCTTTCTTCACTTATCTATTTGTATTTTCTATAAAAGACCCTCAGTTTTGTATCATTTTTCATCAATAGGTTCATTAATTTTAGATCTATTACCAAAAGAAGTTATCACCATTTTGTGACAATGATAAGGATTCATTTTTTCCAACAATGGGTTCCTTTGCTAATTTGTCACATGGCTCTGAATCATTATAAAAATTAGCCTTTCTTATGACATTGTTATCAACATCCTCTTGTGCAAGAGGAAAAATGTGTTGATGACTAAGGTTAGCTCCTTTCCACCAAGTAGCTTGCTTCTATAAATCAACAATATTTGTCGAATCAAAATATTTTGAGCATTCCTTTGTTTTATGTCATATAGCATAACATACTCTACAACTAAAGGCAATTCCTTAGTAGTCTAAAATTTTGAGTATAATTCTTTGGGATATCTTCAATATTGACTACAATAGGATTGGACTGAGTAAGATCTATTGCCATAAGAATTTATGTGAATTTGAAGGAGGAGCATAAAGTAAAGGAACAATGGTCATTTGAAAATGTATGTCTAGCAATGTATTTATTGATGAACTTATTGATGGAGTGTAAATACAAAGGTCCCAAAAAATCCAATGGTAGATCTAGTAAATATACCCAAACCAAACTACTAGATAAGGTTTGTATGAAGGAGCTGAAATATAGATACCATGGCTTCTTATCCAAAACTGAAATATTCTAGTTGCAAGGGCTTTTTTGTGGTAGGTTTGCACTATCCTTAGAGAGCTCACATGCAACTTAGAAGAAGCCCTTAGTTTAAGTTCCTATATAAAGTTCATCATCCAATAATGATTGCAATTTATTTAAAATCCATTCATTGAAATCTGCCAAACTTGGCTAGAAATTACAAAAGTGAAATATAAGAGAATATTTTTTATGTAATTCTTCATTCTCTGTGAAAAGATCACCAAGATAAATTCTAGGTGCCTGATCACTAAGAACTATTGGAGGTGATCAAATGGGATATAAAATTTTCTTATTTCCAATCTACAAACCCCCTATGAAATCCCTTTGTGAGACATCCAAACTTGGTGAATTAATCCAATCATGACTTTGTTTGTTAATGAAATTTTGGTGCATGAGCACCTAGTGGACTTTATGCCTCCATGATGCCATTTTGTAAATATTTTCTCTACATTATGTTTGCATCATTTCATAAGTTCATTTAGATCACATTTAAAATGTTCAATTCATCCAATAGGTTATTAGGTGATTATGAGTTTAGTTTTTTCTGTCGAAAATTGTCAATTCTTGCAAAATTGTCATTTTGTAAAAATGCAAAAGTTGGGAATATGAAAGGTTATCATTTGAAAATTCATGTGGAAGTTAGTTGGAAAATTGAAAAAATATGTAAAAGGATTTATATAGACCTTTTGTGGTCGATCCAAGGGCGGGCAATGTAACGAGATGAAGATTTATCAATAAAACATTGATTGTTCCATATTTTTTTACCAATTTTGTGACTGGTACAGTCATTTGTATGGCTCTTTATGATGACAAAATGAGATGAGGGTGATTGTGGATGATAGAAAATTTTATTATATTTCATTTTTACTTTTTTTCATTGATTTTCATTAAGTATCATAAAATTTATGATCATTTTTATGATCGCGACTTCTAGGTTTTCAGATAACAGTCATGTTGTAGAAAATAGTATGAATTTATATAAATTTTGTATGATATGAAAGTGGTATGGTTGAATAGGGGATTGAATAAAATTTTGATTGTGAATTGTCTAATCCATTTTCATTGAGTTTTGAGTATTTGAGAGGCGTTTTACTGAGACAGGGTCTGGAAAACCCTTGGTGAATGAGCCTAGTGTGGATTACAAGTCAATTTTAGACCCTTGTGTTGCAAGAAAACCTACCCTGATTTCGATATATGTTTTATAAAGACAAAATAGGTACTCAAAAGTGGTTTTGGATCCTTTAGGTCAGTTTTTCATCAAAAGCTATTCTCAAAAAATTAAATCTATTGCACTAATTAGGTCTAGTTTTAGATAACTAGTTAATTATTGAGTCATTTGTTCCTAAACAATACCACCTTATTTATTTATATGTTGTTAAAATTCCAAATGGGTATCCAAATTTTGTTTTATATTTTCTAAATGTTTTTCGTACAGAAGTTATGCTCAAAAAAGTATGTTGGAGGGCTACTAGAAGAAAAGAAGGATAGAGAGAGAAAACTACCTTGGTGGTTTTTGGGTATTGAGGAATTGGTGTTTTGTGAGTGTTTGTATATTTTGAACCCCTATACTACATCAATAGGTGTTAGATCTTAGAAGGTTTGGGCAAGAGAGTTTGGTGTTTGTGTTTGTGCAGGTTGAGAAGAGAACCTGGCTATGAAAAGACTAGTTAGAGAAGAGAAAGACGTAGGTGAGGCAAGGTCAAATTGGAAGAATGGTTAAAGAAAATTGCATGAAGATAAAAATATTTGTTGAAGAGATATTTGCAGGGTGAGGGGGGTATGTGCAAGATCATGAGGGGCCAAAATGTGGCGATATGAAAAAAATTGCCTTCACTCAGCTAAAAATAGGAAAAATCCATGTGTTGACTATTTGCTTGGCTTGGATGTGAGTACATCTGGCCATGACAAAAACCCAACCAAATCGGATATCTAATACTAATAAAATATTATATTTTGTATTAAGTATCATAGAACAATTACAAACTTATTACAAATACCAGCTCCTTTCAAGCAAGCTTATTACAAATACTAGCTCCTTTTGAGCACAAATACAAGCTCCTTTCAAGAACCAAACTAGAAAGAACAATTGGAAGACCAAGGGTCAAAACTTAGAAATCCACTTTAAACAACGTGACAAATACAACCAATGGAAGACCAAGAGTCACAACTTAGAATTCTACAAAGATGTCCCTCTTGGGAGTTGAACTTGGGTCTCCACATTGAGAACTCAATGCTTTAACCAACTAAGCTCAACCCCCAGGACAATAAAATATATATTATATTATATAATATATAATATATAATAAATAATATATTATATATAATATTATATATTATATTGATATATAATATATAATATATTATTATTATAAATTATATATAATATATTATGTATATTATGTAATATATAATATAATATAATATATAATATATATAATATATAATATATTATTTAATGTATACACATAAAATTGGCTATGAGCAATTAAATAAATATTTTATATTTATTTAATAATTATTCTTCTATCAAATAGTTAATTTGAAAAGATTAATTTATTTAATTCTTTTCATGTCCTTCTATTAATTAATTTAATTGAAACATTTTATTAATTAATTTGTTATATCCTTTTCTTCTAATCAATTAATTAAATATCTAATATTTAATTATTCTTCTATCTACTATCCTATAGTCTCATTTATTAAATAATTTCTTAATTATTTAATCCATTTTCCAACTCACCTTTCATCTCCACATCACTTCTTCTTTGCTAACTCATCCATCATGTGGCTAAATTAATTCAACAAAATTAAATTAAATTAAATCATTTATTAGCCACTTATCTCCAACTTCTAAAATAAATGAAATATTGTGTATGCACACATATTTCCTAACTTTCTTCTATATTCTCTCCAACATCCCTATATCTTAGGAGGACTTGAGTCCACTTATCCTCTCATTCCTACATCTTCTCCAACTATCCTATATCTTCTCAAGTCTTCAACTCAGTCAAGGTGAGATGAGTGACACTTGTCGTCTTTCCCCCTTTCTCTCAACCTTCAACTTCTTTCTCATAGCCATCCAATTTGCAAGATTCAATCATGACCATTGATCTCTGCCACCTAAGCTCATGCACTCAAAAATTCTATAAAAAGAGGTCTCCTAAGACATTTTGAAACTAATAGACTAATAGCTAATCATATAGTCATTCTAGGAGTCTTTATCTTGCATCTACGAGTTTGAGTTTGAAGCAATTATCAATTTTAGGATTCTTATCATAGCTTAATATCATGTTAGCTTAAATCATTTGCATATGCATATCATAGTATTAGTTAACTATCAGTCCATTGTTCATATGACATCTTGGAAGCTGCCAGTGCTTGTCTGAGAGCAAATCATCTACAACTAGGAACAGTGGAGTTAGGACACAATGAGGTGTAAATCATGAAAGGTATAATCTTGTTTATTTCATTTACTTCATGTTACTTCATTGGTTGAAGTTAAGTTTCCTATAGCTTTCATTTTTTTATTAAATGGTGGACTAACAAGTTTCAGGACATTTCTTTGGAGTTCAACTTTAACCTCGACATTTTTGGCGCCCACCGTGGGGCTCAGGCATTGTACTTACATTTTCTAATATCCTATCTTATTCTGGTAAAATCAATTTAATGCTTTTGTAAGTCATTTTCATGCATCTGTGAAATCTGACAATGCATTTGTTGAGTAAGTTAGTGCTTTTATCACTTAGGTTAGCGCCTTCTTTGAATAGAATAGTGCTTTTAATCATGAATTCACTCATTTAAACAGTATGTTAGTGTCTTTGTCACATAGGTTAGCACTTCTATAACATAGGTTAACACTTCTGTAACATAGGTTAGCACTTCTGTAATGCAGGTTAGCGCATTTGATAATTGTTTTAGCGCATATGTTCTCTATTCTAGCGCATTTGAAATAGAGTGCAAAATTTGTAATCAAATCTTGAAATTAGGCTTGTGGAAGGAAACTATATATGGAATATAACATTTAAGTATAAGCTATATTCCATATATATTGTCAGGATGTATGAGAGGGGTTTCGGACCTCTAGGAGTTATAATGAAAAATCTAGTTTTTGGAAAATCCTCCAAATTTCAGACTTGGTCAAATTTCAGGGCATTTCAGAATCAGGAGTGAAAAATTTGTAACCACGATTTGAAATTAGGCTTGTGGAAGCCCACCTAATGTTTTTTATTTTCACTAACTTCTTTTTTTGCATGTTTCTAACAGTTTCTTGCAGATTTGGAGGAGTTAATTTAGGATTTAGTGATTTATTTTCTAGATTTTTCAAAAGTTGGTTAAAAAGAACTCATATTTCCTTTTGGGTAAAAAGAACTTCATTTTTCAATTTGGTTTTCTAAAAAGTACCTCACTTGTTTCTGGGCTCTAAAATAAATCATATTTGCAAGGTAAAAAGAACAATAAATCAAACATTTACTTTCTTGCAACGTTGGGATTCACACCTAAAATTTTGGGCTCTAAAAACAACAACATTCTTTAATTTTATTGCAAAGGTTAAAAGCACAATCAATCTTAGTTTTTCCAAGTTAAAAAGAACAATCAACTTGTCCATTCTTACAAGGTAAGTTACTTTTTGTAACGATTTTCATTTTGTTGACCAGGATTTCCAATTCCTAGTTTAGAAAATTATTTGCTATGTTGGGATAAAATAAACACCATGCTTGTTGGAGCAACATCTCCAAATAGAGGATAGATCACATTTCTATGGAAGGTTAAAAATAATACTTATACTTCATGTCTTGAAAGTGGTAGGCATATGCTCTCCCCTTAATTGGGTGACCAAAAACCCAAACTCACTCTTTTATGCTTTCTTTACTTTCATGCAATTAAATCCTTTAGAGGGTCTGCCTTCCCGAAGCCTTGAGGGGGTTAGTGAGAAGGGTACGACCCAAGTGGCAACTTTATTGCCAAGTTTACCAACCCACTATAATCAAATGTGGAAGTTGATGAAAATCCTCTCCAACGGAAGTGTGTATTTGATAGCCTTCCCCTAGTATACTTGTGATGTGAAAAGCCTTTGTTCTAAAGGTTGTGAAGACTCTTAATTGATTTTATTATTTGTCACTCCAAATGGAATCCTTACTATGAACCATAGAAGTAGAAGCTTTGAGCTGAGTCAGTTCCCATACATTGGCAATATCATAGTGCAAGGGTGGGGAAGAATCCACCCCCAAGATTACTCACTATTTATCTCCCAAGATAACTACTCAATTGAGGAGCAATTCTCTTTGGGTTAATTTCTGGAAAAAGGCAAAAAAAAGGCACCCTCTAGGGGGTGACAAGGTTGTTTGAACTGATGGAGTATCAAGACTAGTGGGCTATGATATTGTCAATGACCCTTGAATAAAGAGTCTACTTGATATGTTTTATTTGTACTCAAACCAGTGAAAACATTAGGGATTTGAACGCATCCTCAAAAGAACATACACTATTTTTTTATCATTAGGATGACCATTGTCTTTATGTGTGCTATCTATTCTTGTCACAAATGATCAAACATTTTGCAAAGTATCAATCAACAAATCAAAAAAAAATAAAAATTAGTTCAAACAAGGAGAAATCATAAGTGGAGAAGTTTTCAAATCCTACAAAGAATCTTTTGAGGTGATTACCAACTTTTCAAATTATCTTTAGGTAAGAATTTCATCCAACAAGATTAGGGGAGTATCAAACCAAGTGATCAAGAAATTATCATCCAACTATCTCAACGACAATAATACCTAGCTAGGTATTCAAGTTAGTCAAATCAAGTTTCCATATCGTTTGATGTACTTTTTCATAGAGGCCTATCGAAAAAACCCTCTATTCAACTTAGTGAGCTTGGGTATCCAAAACGAAGTATCCATCAAGTCAACAACATCAACTTATCCAAACTGAAACTTTGATCACTCATGTGACCATCCTTTGTCGCTTGAAAAAGAAAAAGCTTATTCAAAGGAAAGCAGTCCTAGCCTAAATCAAGATCAAGATATCATGGCTCTCCAATCTAATCCCATTTTTTATCAAGATCCTACCTATCAATAATCTTATGATGATCCCCTATGATTTTGGTATTCCATCCATGATGATCTTCTTTTATCTCAAAAGCAAAGTCCCATTCAACATCCACCTCCTAAGCAAGAGCATGATATCCCTTCCATCTCCTTCAATAATCTAATTCAAAATCAAGAGAAAAGCACAAACTCAAATAACCCTACTCCAAGTCAAGATAAAGATCAAGGAATCTTTTCATCCTCCAAATCCATTTTAGGTCCTTTCATTCCAAAGTCAAACTCTTCATCCTCCAAATCCATTTTAGGTCCTTTCATTCCAAAGTCAAACTCTTCATCCTCCAAATCCATTTTAGTTCCTTTCGTTCCAAAGTCAAACTCTCAATCCCTTCCATCCATCTTGGGTCCTTACTTCCCTCCATCCACCATTCCATCACCACAAATGATCCATAAGAAAGATAAACAAAGGAACACATCTTTGAACTTCTTTCAAACATCTATCTAAACATCTTTTCAAAAATATTCTTCCATCAAATACTTTATCTATTTTGGGTTCTTATGTCCCAAAATTCAATTTTCCTCCATCTCTTCATCACTTCTCGAGTTTTGTACCAACACTCATCATGAATACATTTCCACCTATCCTCGCACAAATCTTCAAACATTCTATCTATTATCCAACACCTCTTTTCTATCCTTCCATCCCTTTCATTCAATCCTTTGCATAAATTCACCATCTATGAAATAGGCATTTGTGTCATTTTGTCACATGCTTGCCCATGCTTGTATCTCATGTTTATTACATTTCCTAGATATCTATTCATGATACACTTCAGAATCTAAAGTTGTTCCTCTTTAACATTATCTTTTGGTTGGGATACACACTCAATCGAGAAAAGAACCACTTATCATATCTTGGTACCGACATCTTTTGATTACTATATCTCATACACTTAATCAATTTCTCTAAATCATTGTGATCTCTTAGTTGAAGACATGGCTAGTGAAAAATCTAAAATCTTGCTTGAGCACCACTGTAATTATTAGACCCATGTAAGTTTCATTACTTACAAGCCAATGCAACCAAAATAAGAAAAGAAAATACAATATCAAAAGATCAAAAGCATGATCAAGAAAAGAAAAGAAAGAAAAAAATGAAATATCAAAAGCTTGGCTATGGGAATATGCAAGTAACTCCATCGGGGCTATGGATGCCTGGCTGGAAATGGAGCAATATTTGTGATATTACAATGATAACCTCGTTGGAGCTATGGACCCTTACTGGCAGTGAGGCCCTATCCAGGATGCTTTTGAAGTCAGGGTAACTCATGTAGCTAGCCATGTTGGATTCTAAAGATTACAATGATCATATGAGCCAGAATGAACCCAATTTCACACACATGGGTAAGCAAAGACTAAGTACCTTGATCCAGTTTAGGATTCTTCTTCCCTTTTGAGTCTATTTCCTAGTTGCTAGATATGTTTGGTTGAATTTTTTGGAGGTTCTAAGTGTGAGTTGGGTCTCTATCTTTGAAAAGTTCAGGAACACTTATTCATGTGGTTCTAAATATTGTGACAATCTTACGTATCACCTCTTTACAAATGGAGATCTCTATACTTGGAGTCAAAGTGTCATCCACTCTATTCTTCATACCACATCTCCCATTATCCTTCCTCTAGTATCCATTACCCTATCTAAATTCATCCAATCCTATCTATGATCTTGCTTCATGCTAATCTATACCATCTATCCTAACTATTCATTTCTTCCATCATCTATCATTATCTATGATCTTGTTTCTCCTATCCATATCCTATCTCCATCCATATCCCCTTTTCCATCCTTGATCTTGATCAAAACTAAGGATATAAACATGATTTTAAGAATCTCTTGACGTGTCTCCTCATAAGCTACTTTTATCTTTCTCCTATCCATTTCCACCTCAATGGTTCAATCTGTTGGCTTGACGATGATTGTAATGAATTCATCATATGTTTTCATTGATGAAACACATACACACACATATGTTCATATTGTCTACCGGTGTGACTTTAAAGTTTTTTATACTACAACCGATATACTAGAGGTTTATATCTAATCGGTACATGGTGACAACCGGTATATACATAGAGACCACTAGTGCATTTGCATAACTCAACATCAACATGAAGATCCAATGGAGATTATCAGAGGAGCATCAAGGATAAATGGTTTATATGTTTAACTCCAATCAGTATTGTTGTTCCAACCAGTATTGATTGATTATGTGATGAGTTATCCTTATTGAAAATTTTTCGCGGTATTTTTGTGATGAGTTATGATCACTTGACCATATACACTGCACCTAGGTAATTGTGTTATGATTTCTTGAGGCCGACATGAAATCTAAATATCTATATATTGACATCACAATGAATTATTTTGTATGAGCAAAAGTGATATGTTATGTGCTAAGGAAGAAGTGTTAAGTCATGAAGTATGTTGGTAAAGAAGTGTTAAGTGCGTAGAATTGGATCTATAAAAGCAAGTTGTGCTACTACTAGATCACACCACTTGTTGTTTTCTAATCACTGTGATAGTCAAAGCTCCTAACCAAGTAAGCTCTAACAAGCTTCATTGTTCAGATCTTCTAACCAGGTGATCCATTAGTTTGGATTTAGAAATCCTCCATCGTGGTTACTGCATATAAGGTACTACCTTTTACAGGGTATATCTTTTAACTAAGCTTTGGGATCATTAACAGGATTCACTTCTAGCAGATAACTTTGTAGACCCTAACCGGTCAGTTATCTATTACTGCATATATTTAACTTGTGATTCCCATCTCACTATGGTTTTTACATATTTGGGTTTTCCATGTATAAACATTTGTGTTATTGTGGATGTTTTACTTATTGTGGATTCTTTTATATCATTTTTTATTGCATTCATATTGTTTAACAAACTTGTTAAGTTTATCTATTGGTCATTGTTTAAAGTAGTACTATACTTGGTGTCACTAATTCACCTCCCCTCTCAATGGTTTACAATTCCATCAATTGGTATCACAACCTAACTTCCTTCAATCCTAATTGCTTGGAAGGAAACCCTAAAGCTACCATGGGGGATATGAGCTACTTTGAGATGGCTAGAGAGCTTGAGGCTAGTAGGAATGAGATTGAAACCCTAAGGGTCAAACTGAAAGCTTCTCAAGTCAAAAGGAGAGAGCTAACTGAACAATTGTTAGAAATATCTGATAATGGTTCTTCAAATGAGGCCAATATTGATGCTTTAGCTGAGGAAGTTGAAAAACTAAACAGTGAAAAGCTAAATCCGAGGAGAGAGCTAGAAGGTCTTACTATCCGCATGAGTCAGGAGCTGGAAGCTAGGAGAAATGCTGAAGATCTCATCAAGGAAAGAGATCATGAGATTTCCAAGATTAAGCGAGAGAATGCTACCTTGCATGAGCATTTGAATGTAGAAAGAGAAGCAAAAGATAACCTATAGCTAGATCTTGAATTATCATCATCTCTGAGAGAGAACGTGTCAAAACATAATGGAGATCTCACCAAACAGCTCACTAAGGTGAATGGGAAATTGAAAAAGTTCAACAGAAGTTCTACCTTGCTAGAAGAACAAATTCAATCACAAAGGATGAATGGTGATACTTCTGGACTTGGTTTTCACATATCTGAAAAAGGTGAATCCTCCGATACCAAGAGAAACACTCTAAAGAATAAATCTACTCCTAAGGTCAAAAAGCCTACTGGTAAGAAAGTCTTTAAACCTATTTATTTTGTTTGCCATAAACTTGGTCACACTGCAAATGTTTGTAGAGACAAACCTAATAGAAATGCACGCTACAATACTAATGCTAGGTATGTGTCCAATAAATTTGAAGGTCATTGCTTCACATGTAAAATGTATGGACATAGATTAGTTGAATGCAGATATGGAGTGAATAATCCTATACCATATATGCATCCAAGACCAAATGGCAACTGGATTAGAAATTTTGACAACCGAGTCAACAAGAACTAGCAAAGACCCTACGACAACCGATTTAGTCCATTTGAGATGGAAAAGGTAACAAATGTAATTTGCACCATTTGTAACAACTTTGGTCATGTGGCTATGAATTGCAGAAGAAGAACTAGGAGAGGAAATGCAGGACCTTGCAGATCATTTGGTATGGCCTGCTATCATTGTCACAAACCACGAAACATGGCAAAATTTTGTAGATCTAGAAAGAGAAAACCGGTCAATCCTTCTAAAGATCAGAAAGGAAAGAAGAAAGTTAATGTTGAAGAAACTAGAGAAGAAATGAATTGAATATGGAAGAAGAAGAGTGATGACTCACCTAGAGAAGAAACTATTCCATCACCAAGTGTCGAGAATCATGCACCGGTGAATTAAGCCTTTTCAATATGGCTAAGGGGAGCATAATGGTAAACCTACCTCCGGACCCCTCGAAATGAATTAGTGGTAAGAGAATCTGAATGCATGAAATTTTGATAACTTTTTGTCAATCGGTTATCAACCAGTTTCACATCTATGTATCATTAAGTAGTGTAATTAGGGTTTGTAACCCTAACGAGTGAGCATTTAATGCAGTAGGTAAAAAGGATAAAAGAAAGTTTTCCCTTTGTTATTTTTACCCTAACGCATATGAGAAATAATTTTTGAGCGCTTACAGAGCTAAGAAAGGATTGTTAGCTGATTTTAGTCAAAGTTATATTGTGATTTGAGTAATCAAGCTGATTTGAAGGTTGGTGAAGACTGAATTGGTGTGCACTTGAGCATTCAACCGGTAAACGAGGTAGAGTGCATGAAATAAGGTTTTTTTTTTGAAAAATCCTACTTCGAATCTAGTTTATCTGGAATGGCATCAACTTCTAAACCTGTAGAGAAATTGATGATTACATCTGAACCTATGGAAGTTGTAAAAGAGGAACGAATTGTGTCTTATAATGCTCTATCACAAGTTCCTAGTGGTGTTATAGTGAAAGGAGATTTGTCCAACTACATTGATTGCAAGATTCAGGGTTTAGGATCATTATCGATATATTCTCAGTTGAAATCCCTTTGCAATGAAAATGGAAAGATTCAATCAAAATATATTAGGGTTTATGAAAAAGGTTTTCATAACGTAGCTTACTTTCTTGAAGATTTTGAAGAAGAACATATCCGAATTATTTTGAGTCGAGTTCATGGGGAAAACATGTATTTAGAAAGGACTCATACTATAACCAAGGAAGCTATTCAAGTTGTAACTGGTTTTTACTCAACCGGTGAAGTACCTAAGATGAGGCATATTTCAAAAGAGACAGTAAACACTCTAATCGGATCAATATCTGATGGGCATTCTTTTTTTGTCAATAACATCAGGGACCCAATGGGAATGTTGGCAGCTATGGTTATAGGCTACTGGGTATACTATTCTAGTAGATTAAATAGTGTTCCATCAACACCGGTGCATACTGCTTACATGATGATAGCTGAAAATGGTAATTATGACCTATGTGAGGCCATAAGGAGCCAATTATTGTTAAATATTTAGTCTATCAAGAAGGACAATAGTCTAAAGTTTAAATTTGGACAGTTATTGACCAATCTATTCTTTTATTTCAAGAATTTTCTACTGGGAATAGGTGATCTTGAATGGTCTAAGGATCTACTGGTATCTGCCTAGATTAAGAATAGTATCAAGGCTATGAAGAACACCTTCTCTGTTGCAACAAACAAATACTTCAATGAATTTCAAAAGAAAATGAGCATGAGAGTAAGATTTCCTAAGGATGTGGTAAAACACTTTGCTAAGGACATTGTTTTCACAATTACCACTGATTTCTATTTGATGGAGGCAATTAAGCATAGAGAAGAAGAAATGGAAGATATGAGTTATGAGGTCAACTATGACTTATTGATCGGTTATGCCAATAACCTGTTGGCATCTCCAAAGGATAAAAATAAAGCAAAATTGGATACAATTGAAGTTCAGACTACACAAGTTGAAACTAGTAGTGTTCCTACCATAAGTGGTAAAAGTAAGAAGGTTGAGAAAGCACCTCCAGTGATGAAAAATACAAGAGTGACACAAAGTGTCTAAACCAAAAAGGAACCATAACCTAAAGTATATGTAGAAAAGGAGAGTGCATCAAAGAAAAGAGGTTGGAAACTAATTCTCCAAGAAGAATCTAAAGGTATTGAAACTGAGGAAGAACCCAAGAAGATGAAAGCAACTGGTAAAACAACCAAACCAGTGAAGGAAGTGCCAAAGATAACTATGCCTTTTGATATCTCAACTTACAAGCCTGACACTAACTTTGAAAGATTAGTGAAGACATTAGGAAGAAGCAGATTTGATAATGTCAAATAATATTTTGATTCATTTAGTGAAGATGAAAAGCAACAAATCATTCAACAAGTAATCAATTATTTGTGCCATTACAATAGATTACCACATTATCTTGGAAAGAATATTTCTAATTCCTTGTATACTATTCTTTTGAATAAATGGGAGGAAGTTGTAAAGAAGGAAAAAGAAATTATAGATGATGTATTTGTACAACACTTTCCTAAATTGTCCAAGGATGAACTAAGTGTTTTGGTTGATAAGTACAAGGTTCAATTTTCTTTCAAGGCAAGAAAATTGAAGCTACTTAGTGGAAAGAGGAAAACTGTTGAGATTGAGACTCATCAAATAGCCTGTAACATCCAACAGATGGAAGAGGTTATACATTCTTCTAAGGATGAGCAAGATGTTGTTGATGTACCTAAATTGGATAAAATTGTGCAAGAAGATGTTGTGTATCTTGTCAAAGAAAAGGATGACACTATTGTCCAACAAGTCATACATGTTGATGATATTCAGGATACAATTGATCTATTTGGAAACATTACTGTACCAAAAATGCAGCCACCTAAAATCACTGACTTACAGGTTACTTCAGTTGAGAAACTAGTAACTCAACCAGGAATGGATATTCTACTAGCAAAGGAACAACAAGAGAAACCCCAATCCCCATCGGTTTCATAGGACATTCAGAAGGAATCTAATGAAAACATTGATACACAGATTTCTAAATAGGAAACAGAGAAAGGATAAGGGAGAGAAATTGTTAAGGTAACATCTTCTGAACCGGTAAAAACATTAGTTAAACAATAGATTGATGAAGATGATGATGACTCATTAGGCATCTCAGGGCCTATAATTGTTGATAATATGAGTGCATCTAAAATAATGAAGATTGCAACTATCATGCAATCTAGAGCACACAAGAAGAGACTTAAATAACAAAGAATGGAAGCAGAAACCATTTAGAATGCTATAGATATTCTGACAAGCCTACTACTAGAAATTGCTACAGGGCATCTCTCATCCCCTATTAGCAAACTTGGTCAATTGGATGCTAATGCATTTGACCAAATTAAGTCACTTGAAGAAGTAGCGCAAACTTATGCTAAGAAGAGTTACAGGAAGAAGCATGGAGAGAAACTTATGAAAGAGATTGATATAGGAAAACTTTCTCTATCTCTTCATAAAGATTTTTTAAGAAAATATATTGAAACAAGAGGGAAACATCTTGCATCTACTTCTAATGTTTCATTCTTTTATTCTAATATCAATAACAGGCGAACTGAAACAGAGCAAGAGATAGAAAAGATATGCACTGCATATGTACCACTTCAAGATTCTATTTTTTCTTTTAGCAAATTTGTGGATGATTTGCACAACAGGTTAGATACCTATGATCTTGAGAAAGGAAAAAGACTTCAGTCACTAAAGAAATTGAAGAGTCTACTCACATCCCAAGTGGACATACTACAAAGAGCCTACAAGAATGCAAAAGCTATTTTAGGTTCTCCAGAAACCTGTACACTTGATTTTTAGGATTCCCAAAGATACTGAGAGGGGGGGGGGTGAATCAATATCTAACCGGTTAATAGATTTTCTTAACTTATTAAATGAATTGCATTTCAAAATAGTGTACCAGTAAGCAAGATTTAATGTAGTAAATAGGAATAGTAAACACAACACAAAAAGAACACCATAACACAATATTTTTAACAAGGAAACCTAGTGTGTGAAAAACCTTGGTGGGATTTGTGACCCACAATATTCACTCACTAGCCAATAAGTGAATATTACTTACAAATGTGGTGCCTGCATATGTAAGAAGGCTCACGCTCAAATACAAAAAGGGAAGTCTCACTAACTTAAAAATGTGGATTATGTAAATCCAATATCATGTATTGCTTCGGTTCAACATCGGATATGCTAGGTGCAATACTGGTTTAAGCTCATACAACTTCCATAAACCTTATTCCAAAGTCTACCTTAATATTTGCATCTGCCTATTACATTCCATTCATGCTTTTTTTTGCTTACAAATGATTTACAAGATCTCATACTTATATGAGTCCTATTACAATTTGCCTTGTCATCTTTACAAAAATATTTTACAATTAAATACGAAATATAGTAAACAATATCCTATCGGTTGGGGTGTTAGTGTTTATCTTTGCTGGTGCCGGTGCCGGTGCCGGTGTCTATTCCTATGTCGGTGCCATAGGATTTTAAGGTTTCCATCAATGACAATAGCTTCAATCACCTATGATTTCTCATTGGAGTGTGCATTTTCCAACAATCTCCCCCTTTAGCATTGATGGAAACACTCATGAGAAAAAGCCAAAATTGTATCCAAAAAGTGTTGTCCAAAAATCAAAACTGTGTGCTCCCCCTGAGCAGATGATCTCTTCTATCATTCATTTCTCATTTGATTACTCCTTTTTCTCATCCTCTACTACTCCCCCTTTGGTATCAATGACAAAGGCTGTCATTCAATGTCAATTGAGTGTAGTTCTTGTCTGGATCCCTGTAACCAGTGGGTTACAATCTGATATAGATCCACTAATGCAAAATTTAGATTGTTATAGAACCTCTTACTTTCCTTTAGAGTTGCTTCTGCTCTTTGGATTGTATCGGTGAGTGTGTGCATTTTCTCTTCCAATGTCTTAAGTCCTAGAACAAGAGCCTCAAAAATCTCTTTTCTCAAAGAGATGAGGATATCTAGTTTAGGACCTAGTCTGCATTTCAATTCCTTTGCCTTAAATTTTAATCTCTCCCTATCTTTTTCAAGTTTTTCAATTTTCTCTTCATAGCCGGTAATTTCCTATTTTGCTACTGATATGGTGTCTGATGAACCTATTAAATTATCAACAATATTATTGATTTCCTTTTATGCTTTTCTTATCTCTGTATCTATATCCTTTATCAAAATGTTTGTCTTACATGTATCTCTTTACAATTTCTTGAAGTCCAAAATTGTCTTTCCTAGTGCTGGTGATAGTGTATCAATATGTTCCTTACTCTTCTTTACTGTCTCCTTAAAGAATTTTTCCTTCTCTTTATTTATTTTCTCTCTAAAAGTCTCCTCATTGATCTGATCAATTGTTAGTAGATTGTCGGTTATGTACTTAGACAATGTGTCTAATATTCTTAAAGAAACTTTGTTTTCTATGTTACACTTGGGTGCAATCATCTTCAAAATTGGTATGGTGCCATCAATTGCCTTATATGCAAGTGCATTGCAATCAGTTATTTTCTTAATTGAATCATTCAATACCTCTATTACAATGGTTGGTCGGAATTCTATCAGTGAATAATGAGATGATTGACCAACTGTCTTAACAATCTATAATCCGCCGGTGTGAGGAACCTCTTTGCTTACAGTGACCTCTGGTAGATCAGTTTGAGTCTGCATTTCTACTAGCAAAGGTTTCAGTTTCTTAGCTGATGTCAGTGGCACATTCTCTATTTAAACCTTTAACTCATCTTTCTTCCCTTCTCATTTCTCAGTGTGTACCTCAACTTGTTTCTTAGGGCTTTCCACTGTCAGTTTCTCTGATTGTGACTATGTTTTCTACTGATTTCTCTGTGTTTACCTCTGAATTGTCTACAGCTGGTATCTCAACAAATTTTTTAGTGCTATTAGTTGTCGGTTTCTCAATAGATACATTAGTATGTACACCAATGGTATCTTCCTTTCCTGTATCCAGGGAATTAGTTGCCTATTCAGTTTGTTGCTCATACCCAATTTCAATGTTTCCAACTATGTCCTCAACATTTGTTTCAACTGTAATTTCTTCTGTTAGTGGCTCATTTGCCACATCTCTCTTCTCACTTGTCTCGTTATCAACCACAATGTTCACTTCTCGTGTGTCAATATTCATTGTATACAACACCTCTGAATCACGATTTTTGTCCTCATGTGTTGTATCCATACTCTCAACATTATTTGTTATCGGTGGTGTATCAACAGTTTGTGTCAGTGGAGTATCAAAAGAAGGTGGGGGCAAGTTATCTGTTATCTTTAAGGTTGGAGGTCCACCTACCTTACCTTTACCTTTATCTTTTTCCTTTTCATAGACTTTAAAAGTCTTTGGTCATTTAAGCTCTTCTTGCTTTTCCTTTTCAACAAAGAATATATCCCACTTGTCTGTTGTTTCTTTTGTGATCTCACTAACTCTGCCAACCATTAATGATGCATGTCGGTGACTAGTTGAAAATATTGCCTGGTTTGCCTCACTTATTAGCTCATCAATCTCTTCTGTTGAATTCACTGGGTGAACTCCAAATAGTTTTTCTATCTTAATCTTCTTGTCTAGTTCCATAATTGCCAACATTTTAGCATCTAACCTTCTATACAAGTCATTGGGTAAATCATCTACAACCTCAATCAAAAAATTCTTGTAGTTATCCAAGTGTAGGATAACACTGTTTTCTATGCTTTCTTTTTCTTCATTTGAAAATGTGTTATACAACTTACTAATGTTTGATAAGTTACTGTTGGCAAATGCACACTCTAATGAGACATTGTAGGTGATTGAAGGTTTTGTCATTGATGGAAACCTTACAATCCTATGACACTGGCAAGGCAATCCACCGACACTAGCAAGATTAGATTCTACACCAGCACTCAGACTATTGGCACCAGCAGTGAAAGGAAGCATACTGGCACAGGAAGCTGACAGGAATTTTATTGTTAATATATTTTGTTTATTATTTAAAAATATTGTAAGCCGACTTGGCATGATGTAAAATGACTCCTATATAAGAGAGATCATTGTAGAACATTGCATGAAGGTAAGAATGTATTATGGATATAAATGTAGTTAGGCAAAATAAGGCAGTCCTATTATGCGAATTATAGGTTAAGGGTTTATGTAAGAAGCAGAGCTATAAAGCGGTACTAGATCTAGCATAGTAGATGCTATTCTGAAGTAGTACAAGGCATTGGATTTACATAATCCATTTTGTAAGTCAGTGAGACTTCCATTTTGAGCAGTGAGCTCTAGGCACTTGGCCTTGCTGCATGTGTTGGCCCCTCTTGTAATAGTAATATTCTCTTATTGGACAGTAAGTGAATATTGTGGGTCACAAACCCCACTGAGGTTTTTCCCACACCAGGTTTCCTCGTTAAAATATTGTGTTATGGTGTGGTTTTCATGTGGTTGTTTCTATCTCTGTTTATTGCATTATTTTCTATTTACCGGTACATAGTTTTAACTCGCTCTACATGTTTTAAGTTAAGAAATTATAATTACCAGTTAGATAGTAATTCACCCCCCCCCCCCCCCCCCCGCTCTCAGTATTTGTGGGAATCCTAACAATTGGTATCAGAGTCTGGTCCTCTATTTTCTGAAGTCTAATAACTTGAGGAAGATCTTGAGACTGGTAAAGATGGAAAATTTGATGAAGTAATTGGAAGTAGCTCTCTCAGACTTTGATGTAGAAAAATTGAAAAATATCAAACTTGAAGATGATTGAAAAGCAGCTCAGGAAATTATTCAAGCACTTCAAGAAAATCTTACCATTGCAAGAAACAAGAGAAGAGAACTCTGTGAAAAGATGCAAATTGAGAATGATGAAAGAGAAACTCTTAATGAGAAGATAAGCAAGCTAAAACAAGAGAACATGACAACAAGGAATGAGATGCAGGATATGACTATGAGATTTTGTAAGGAAATTGAAGATAGAAAGAAGAATGAAGAAGATTTGACCAGAAGACTAAGTGATGCAGCAAATGAAAACACCAGGCTTAGCTATGAAAATGATTTGTTGAAGATAGATCTAATGCATACACAAAATGACTCAAATGAACTAATGAGGTAGAAAGAAATCTTAGAAAGAGAATTGGATACTACAAATCAGCATAAAGAAAAATTCAAGAAAAGCTCAGAAGAACTTGGTAACTTGGTGAAGAATCAAAAACCCAAAGGTGACACTTGTGGAATTGGCTTTGAAATTGGTGAAATCTCTAGTACTGCAAACACACAGGATCATAGCAAATTGGTAAGACAACCTACTACTTATAAATTCAATGGAAAATGCTTTAACTGCAACAAGTATGGTCATAGAGCAAATCAATGTAGATCTAGAAGTTATCTGAATACCAATGCACCCACCAGTCAATGTTCCAAATGCAACAAAATTAGTCAACTCTGAAAATTGCAGAATGAATGTTAGATGTTATATTTGTGGAAGATTTGGACACCTATCTAACCAATGCAAAACACAAACTAGTATAGGTTATGGAAAGGCTATTCAGAAAAATAATGTGACTTGTTATGCATGTAACAAAATTGGACATATTGCTAAATTTTGTAGAAGCAAGTCCTCACTGGTAAACAAGAAAGGTCCTAGTTTGAAAAGAAAAGAAAAGGTTGAAGAAGTTAAGCATGAATTTTTAAAATAATGGATTAGGAAATAAGAAATGAATGTGGACATGAATACTCCTCCACTGACAGAATAGAGTAGCATTCCACCGGCAGGGGTCTCTTCATCTAATTGAAGAAAATTCACTTTAGGGTTTGACAACCAATGTGAAATATGCTATTATTCCCTCGGTTGATGGTAAAGAGAAGAAATTACTTCTATACCAGCAAATGAAGTTAAGTGACTACTTAACCAGCATGCATTAAATGTGGTAGTTGGTGAATTAACATTATAAATGAGTGGTTTTGGCTCCATTTTACTTCACCGAGCATTTAAAACTTCTAAGAGCGTGAAATTCCCCGAGCTAAGGCATTTTGAGCGAAGAAGCAGAGCATTTCAACATTCAATCTTTCCAAAGGCAGATAAAGGTATTTATTATCATGGCATCCTCCTCTGTACCTTAATTTATAGAAAACCCTACTGTTGTGGAAGTAATCAAGCACCATAGGCCCATGTTTCAGCTAGTTCCCGAGATAGCAAAGAAGGATGATAATGTAGGTGCTTTTTCCCAAATTCCCAAAGGAGTTGTTTATGCAGAAGACCCTAGAATTTATATCCATTTCCATATAGAAGAATTAGGAGATGAAGAAATCAAGGACATGTACAAAACTATTATCTGTGATGATTCCAGAAATGTAAAACCTGAACACCAAATTGTTGAAACCCTAGGATTCACTGAAATCCTTAGCATTCCAAATTTCCCCAAAGAAGTTATTAGGATAGTATTGAGTAGAGTACATGGTGCATTCTTTTGGCTAGATTCGATTCATATAATTACCAAGGAAGTTGTGAAAGCTGTAACAGGGTTACCCTCCATCGGTAATAGACCAGACAAGACAAAGAAGGTCTCAAACGACCTGGTAACAAAACTAATAGGTGCAACATCTGACAAGAGATCATTAAGGGTTAATGATGTGACTAACATAAATGTGAGATTTGTTAGCATGATTTTAGGATACAAAGCAACTCATGTAAACCGACTAAACTCAGTTTCCAGCTTATGCATAAAAAGTGCACATGACATGATTAAGGACAATGTGAAGATTGATGTATGTGAGTGGTTAAAAGATGAATTGATTGATAATTTAGGAAAGATCAAGAAGGATAAGAAAGGGACATTTAGGTTTGGCAATTTACTTCTATGTCTGATGCTACATATAACCAAACAAGTTCCCAGTATAGGCAACAAGAACCTTGGATTTGACATACCAGTAGGAAAAAAGTTAGCTGACTTATTTAACAATATGGGTGAAAAAAAGGAGAATATCAATGAATATTTTCTAGCACTAAAGGCTAGAATGAACAGCAGAATCAGACTATCTCAGGAAATTGTGAATAAATACAAGGATACCATATGTTTTGTAATTAAGAAAGATGAGATCTAGATGGAAGCAGTGATCCCAAGAACAATCTAGGTTACTAAAATGGGCTATGAGACCGATGACCACATCATTGAAACATATGCTAAAGCCCTTCTGGAAGCACCCAAGGAAGAAGTATTTGGTAGTGCAGAAACAAATGAAAGTCAAATTCAATCCAAAAAGAGAGTAAAGAAAGTTGAAGCAACTGTGAGGAGAGGCTCAAGACAGGCAAAGGCCATCAAAGAAGATGTATTGAAACAAACTGGTATCACTGAAGATGAGTTGGAGGAATTACAACCAGAAACTCACCTTTCACCAGTAGCCACTTCCTTTGAAAGTGATATGCCTGCAACATTCAAAAGAGTTGTAAGGAAAAGAGAACCTTCACCGATATCCACCCCTTCACCGAGAAGAACCAAGCAAAAAAAACATGCAATGAGGCCCCTGGTCAAAAAGAAAACACCTAAGAAGAATAAATTGACACCAAAGAAAAAGACTCAACAAAATATTGCTCTGATCGACAGACTGTTAGATGAGATCACAGAAGAAGGAAAACTCAAAAACATCAACAGACTGACCTACCATAGGTCACTACTAGCAAGGATAGTTCTCCCACCGATAGAATTCAGTATGTTGGTTCCTCCTCTACAACATTCAAATCAACCAATGTAATTGAATTTCTTTTAGATTCTTTGAAGAAAATAATGTTCATAGGCTTATAAAGCTATAGATGACACAATCCCAATTTTGAAAATGATAGCTCCTAAATGCAATATAGATAATAAGGATTCTTTGAGTCAACTTGACACTTTGTCAAAGTATATTACTGACAACATAGTGACGGTTGAGCAAATAAAGGAAGATGCACTCAAAGAGAAGTTGGAAAAAGAAAAACATAAATTCTTTGAGGATCAAATAAAGAAGTGTACAAGGGAGTTTGACACACTTCTACTGAAACTATGCAACACACTTAAGGAATTCAAGACCTTGTATAGAGACACTTGCAAGACAAACTTTTTGACAGTTGACATTGATAGGAAAATGAGCAAAATACAAGAGGAAATCAATAAGCTAGCTGGAAATTTTGTTAATTCATCTGATTCATTAACAATTTTTGAGCAAAAGATAACAAGTTTTGAGGAAGAGATACTAAAGTTAGAAAGAGAAAAGGATAAAATAAAAACCAAGGCTAAGGAACTGAAATGGAAATTAAGTCCAAAGTTGGACTACTTCACATGTTTAAGGAAAGAAATATCTGAAGCTCTAGTACAGGGACAGAAAACACTAGTAGAGAAAATGCAACACCTCACCGGCACAATTCATAGAACAGAGGCAGCAATAAAAGACAGTAAAAAGTTTCTTGAAAGCTTAAATTTAATTTTGGCGGATCTTTTTGAAATTGTAACCACCCGGTTACAAGGTTGAGATAGGAAACCATACTCTATTGACACTTTGACAACCTTTGTCATTGATGCCAAAGAGGGAGTAGTGGTATGAGAAAATAATCAGGTAAAGACTCATCTGATCAGGGGGAGTTCACACATTTTTTTTGGACACACTTTTTGAATTTTCTCATGAGTGTTGCCATCAATGCCAAAGGGGGAGATTGTTGGCAAATGCACACTCCAATGAGACATTGTAGGTGATTGAAGGTTTTTTCATTGATGGCAACCTTACAATCCTATGACACCGGCAAGGCAATCCACCGGCACTCAAACTACCGGCACCGGCAGTGAAAGGAAGCATACCAACACAGGAAGCCGATAGGAATTTTATTGTTAATATATTTTGTTTATTATTGTAAAAACATTATAAGCCGACTTGGCATGATGTAAAATGACTCCTATATAAGAGAGATCATTGTAGAACATTGCATGAAGGTAAGAATGTATTATGGATAAATGTAGTTAGGCAAAATAAGGAAGACCTATCATGCGAATTATAGGTTAAGGGTTTATGTAAGAAGCAGAGCTATAAACTGGTACAAGATCTGGCATATTAGATGTTATTCTAAAGTAGTACAAGACATTTGATTTACATAATCCATTTTGTAAGTCAGTGAGACTTCCATTTTGAGCAGTGAGCTCTAGGCACTGGCCTTCCTACATGTGTAGGCCCCTCTTGTAATAATAATATTGTCTTATTTGCCAGTAAGTGAATATTGTGGGTCAAAAATCCCACTAAGTTTTTTCCCACATCGGGTTTCCTCGTTAAAATATTGTGTTATGGTGTGTTTTTCATGTGGTTGTTTCTATCTCTATTTATTGCATTATTTTCTGTTTACCGGTACATAGTTTTAACTCGCTCTACATGTTTTAAGTTAGAAATTATAATTACTTGTTAGATACTGATTCATGTCCCCCTCTTAGTATCTGTGGGTATCCTAACAGTTACCATCTTTAGTTATTTCATGTAGAAGATTGTCAAGTGGAGGGATAACTTGTTTTTCTTTCTTCTTTCTTTGAGTCATCTTCTTTGCTAGAGGCCTAACTGTCGGTTGTTTCTGTCTTGTTCTCTTAGGTGTAGGAGCGGGTACCGGTGAAGGTTTCTTTTTTCTTACTACCATTTTAAACTCTGCTGGTATTTCGCTACCAAAGGAGGTAGCAACTGGTGAAAGATGTGTTTCTGGTTGTAATCCTTCCAAGTCGTCCTCCTTAATACCATTTTTATTCAATGTGTCTTCCTTGATTGCTCCTAGTTGTTCAATATGACAATGCATGTAAATTCTAGGATCCTTAGCATAAGCAACTCCTTTGGGTATTTTTGAAAATGTTCCTAGGCTATCATCTTTCTTCACAATTTTGGGAATAATTTTAAATATGGGTCTAGGGCACTTAACAACTTCAATTACAGTAGGGTTTGTAATGAATTCAAGTGCAGAGGAGGAAGCCATTGTATAAATACCTTAATCTACATTTAGGTATGAATGCTTGAATGATTTGCTTCACTTCTCATTGTGGATGCCTTCGCTCAGAATTTTTGCACTCTAAGGAAGTTTTAATGCTCGATGAATGAAAAGAGCCAAAACACTTTATTTATAATGTCATTTCCTTCAACTACCACATTAATTGTTTATCGGTTAAGTGAAACTTAACACATCTGCCGGTAAAGAAGTATTTCAACTTCTCACCATCAACTGAGGGTAAATTAGCATATTTTTCAATTTGTTGCCATACCCGTAAAAGGTTTCTTTTCAGTTAGATGAAGAATCCCGTGCTAGTGGAGTGATACTCTATTCTACCGGTGAAGGAATAGCTTCATTAACATTCTGATCTAACTTTCTAATCCATTGTTTTGAGAATTCTTGTTTTACCTCTTCAATCTTCTCTTTACCTTTCAAACTGGGTCCTTTGTTATTTGTTGGTGATGCCTTACTTCTATAAAATTTTGCAATATGTCCAATCTTATTACAAGCATAATAAGTCACATTGCTTTTATGAATAGCTTTTCCATATCCTATGCCAGTATGTGTTCTGGATTGATTAGATAAGTGTCCAAATCTTCCACAAACATTGTTGGAAAATGCACACTCCAATGAGATATTGTAGGTGATTGAAGGTTTTGTCATTGATGGTAGCCTTACAATCCTATGACACAAACAAGACAATTTATTGGCACTAGCAAGGTCAGACTCTACACCGACACATAGACCACCGACAGTGAAAGGAAGTATACCAACATAGAAGCCGGCAGGAATTTTGTTTATAATATATTTTGTAAATTATTGTAAAATCATTATAAGCTGACTTGGCAAGTTGTAAAATGACTCATATATGTATGAGATCATTGTAGAACATTTTAGAGATTGTGGAAGTTAATAGGTGAAATAAGGTAGACCTATTATGCAAATTATAGGTTAAGGGTTTATGTATGAAGCAGAGCTATAAACCAGTACTAGATCTAGCATAGTAGATGCTATTTTGAAGTAGTACAAGACATTGGATTTATATAATCCATTTTGTAAGTCAGTGAGACTTCCCATTTTGTAATTGAGTAGTGAGCTCTAGGAACTTGGCCTTCCTGCATGTGCAGGCCCCCATTGTAAGAGTAATATTCACTTATTGGCTAGTAAGTGAATATTGTGGGTTACAAATCCCACTGAGGTTTTTCCCACACTGGGTTTCCTCGTTAAAATATTGTGTTTTTCATGTGGTTGTTGTTATCTCTATTTATTGCATTAATTTCTGTTTACCGGTATACAGTATTGATATGCTTTACATGTTTTAAGTCAAGAAAATCTTTTAACCAGTTAGATATTGATTCACCCCCCCTCACAGTATCTTTGGGAATCCTAACAATTGGTATCAGAGCCTGGTCCTCTATTTTCAGAAGGCTAACAACTTGAGGAAGGTCTTGACACTGGTAGAGATGGAAAACTTGATGAAGCAATTAGAATCAGCTCTCTTAGACTATGATGCAAAAAAGTTGAAAAAGATCAAACTTGAAGATGATCTAAAGGCTGCACAGGATATTATTCAAGTACTTCAAGAAAATATTACCATTGCAAGAAACAAGAGAAGAGAACTTTGTGAAAAAATGCAAAATGAGAATGATGAAAAGGAAACTCTTAGTGATCTGATAAACAAGCCGAAACAAGATAACATGGCAAAAAAGAATGAGATGTAGGATATGACTATGAGATTTTGTAAGGAAATTAAAGATAGGAAGAAAAATGAAGAAGATTTGACTAGAAGACTAAGTGATGCTATAAATGAGAACACAAGAATTAGCTATGAAAATGATATGTTGAAGATAGATCTAATGCATACATAGAATGACTCAAATGAACTTATGAGACAGAAAGAAATCTTGGAAAGAGAACTGGATACTGCAAATCAGCACAAAGAAAAAATCAAGAAAAGCTCAGAAGAACTTGGTGACTTGTTGAAGAATTAGAAACCTAATGGTGACACTTGTGGCCTTGGCTTTGAAGCTAGTGAAAGCTCCGGTACTACAAACACATAGGATCATAGAAAACCGGTAAGACAACCTACTGCTTATAAATTTAATGGCAAATGCTTTAACTATAACAAGTATGGTCATAGAGAAAATCAATGTAGATCTAGAAATTATCAAAATACCAATACACCCACCGGTAAATGTTCAAAATGCAACAAAGTTGGTCATA
Organism: Cryptomeria japonica; assembly: GCF_030272615.1. Lineage (NCBI taxonomy): Eukaryota > Viridiplantae > Streptophyta > Pinopsida > Cupressales > Cupressaceae > Cryptomeria > Cryptomeria japonica. Next base: position 874,395,016 of record NC_081414.1, on the reverse strand, counting down.
ATTCAGAAAATTGCAGAATGAATGTAAGATGTTATGTTTGTGGAAGATTTGGACATCTATCTAATCAATGCAGAACACAAACTGGCATAGGATATGGGAAAGCTATTCAGAAAAATAATGTGACTTGTTATGCCCATAACAATATTGGACATATTGCTAAATTTTGTAGAAGCAAATCCTCATTGGTAAATAACAAAGGTCCTAGTTTAAAAGGAAAAGAAAAAGTTGAAGAGGTAAAGCAGGAATTCTCAAAACAATAGATCAGGAAATCAAAACTAAATGGTGATAGGAATACTCCTCCACCAATAGAACATAGTAACACTCCACCGGTAGGAGACTCTTCATCTAACTGAAGAAAATTCCTTTGAGGGTTTGACAATCAAATGTGAAACATGCTAGTATTCCCTCGGTTGATGGTGAGAAGTTGAAATTACTTCTATACCGGCAAATAAGTTAAGTCATTACTTAACCGACAAGCATTAAATGTGGTGTTTGACAAAATTAACATTATAAAACAAGTGTTTTGGCTCCATTTTCATTTCATCGAGCATTCAAACCTTCGAAGAGCGCAAAAATTCCTGAGCAAAGAAGTGAAGCAATACACCAAGCAATCATTCCTAAGACAGATAAAGGTATTTATAATCATGGCTTCTTCATCTATTCTTGAATTCATTGCAAACCCTACTATTGTCGAAGTTATTAAATGCCTTAGACCCTTATTCCAGTTAGTTCCAAAAATTGCCAAGAAAGATGATAATATTGGTGCATTTTCTCAAATCCCTAAAGGAGTAGTTTTTGCTGAAGACCCCAGAATGTACATACATTGTCATATAGAGGAATTAGGTGATGAGGAAATTAAGAATATGTATAAATCTGTAATTTGTGATGAATCCAGAAATATCAAACCCGAACACAAGATAGTAGAAACCCTAGGTTTCACTAAAATTCTCAATATCTCGGATTTTCCCAAGGATGTTATGAGGGTAGTATTAAGTAGGGTACATGGTACATTCTTCTAGTTGGAATCAGTTCACCAAATCACAAAACAAGTAGTAAAGGCTATGACAGGGTTACCCTCCACTAGTAATAGACTTGATAAAACAAAGGTGGTCTCAAATGACCTAGTGATTAACCTAACAGACACAACATCTGATAAGAGATCCTTAAGGGTAAATGATGTAATAGATATCAATGCTAGATTCATCAGTATGATCTTAGGCTACAAAACCACACATGCAAATAGGTTAAACTCAATCTCTAGCCTATGTATAAAGAGTGCCTATGACATGATTAATGATAATGCAAAAATAGATGTGTGTGAATGGCTTAAAGATGAACTAATTGATAATTTTGGAAAGATTAAGAAAGACAAAAAGGGGACATTCAGATTTGGAAACCTACTTGTTTGTCTAATGCTACATATAACCAAACAAGTACCTGGTATTGGTAATAGAAATATTGGTTTTGATATACTGGTAGGCAAATAGTTGCTAGATTTACTAAACAACATGGAAGAGAATAGAGAAAAGAACACAAATGAGTATTTTTAGGCATTGAAGCCCAGGATGAAGACTAGAGTCAGATTGTCACAAGCAATTGTGAACAAGTATAAGGATGAAATCTATTTTGTTATAAAGAAGGATGAAATTTGGATGGAGGCAGTTATCCCAAGAACCATCTAGGTTACTGAAATGGGGTATGAAACTGATGACCACATAATAAAAACATATGCAAAATCCCTCCTAGAAGCACCTAAGGAACCTAAAGAAGAGGTATTTGGCAGTGCTGAGACTATTGAAAACCAAATTTAATCAAAGAAAAGGGTTAAGAAGGTTGAAGAAATAGTTAGAAGAGGATCCAGGCAAGCAAAAGCTATTAAGGAAGATGTACTTAAACAATCTGGTATTACTAAAGATGAGTTAGAAGCATTTCAACCAGAAACTCACCTTTCACCAATTGGAACTTCTTCAAAAAGTGATATACCAGTTGCATTCAAAAGAGTTGTGAGAAAAAGGAAACCTTCACTAATATCTTCACCTTCTCCTAGAAGAACTAGACAGAAACAATAGGCAGTAAGGTCCCCAGCTAAGAAAGTAACTCCAAAGAAGAAGTTAACCCCTAAGAAGAAGACTCAACTAACCATTGCTCCAATTGACAAACTTCTCAATGAAATAATAGAGGATGGAAAGTTGAAAAACATCAACAAATTATATGACTCATTATCAACTGATGACAAGGAGAAAGTAGAAAATAGTGTAATCCTACACTTGAATATTTACAAGAAAATTTTGATGCAAGTTGTTGATGAAATACTGGCAGAACTATACAAAAGACTTGAAGCTAGAAGGCAAGCTATTGTTGAGCTTGATAAGAAAATAAAAATTAAAAAAATACTTGTTGTATATCCTGTCAACTCACCTAAGGAGATAGATGAATTGATCTCTGAGGCTAACTAGTTAGTATTTTCAACTACACACTGACATGTAAAACTTATGGTTGGTAGAGTGCATGAGGTAATAGAGGAAACAACTAATGCATGGGACATATTCCTTGTAGAGAAGGAAAAGCAGGAAGAATATCGAAGCCCTAAACCCATCAAGGTTTATCAAAAGGATAAGGGAAAAGGTAAGGTTGGTGGACCACCCAGCATAAAAATAAAAGATAGCTTATCCCCATTGCCTCTAGATACTCCACCGGTAGTTACCACTGATAATCAACTGGCTAGTGAGAGTATGGACATACCACATGATGACACAAATTTTGATTCTGAGGTGTTATATACAATGAACATTGACACTCAGAAAGTCAATATTGTGGTAGATAAGGATTCAATAGGGAAAATAGATATGGCAAATGAGCCACTGGCAACAGATAGCATAGAAGGTAAACTGACAGGTGACAACATTGAGAAATAGGTAGAGCAATAGGCTCCCTCACAGCAATAGGTTCATGCAGAGACAGTGCCACTGGCAATAGTTGAGAAATCCAAACATTTGCTTAAAGAAATGAAAACACAAAATGACCTACCAGAGGTCACCACAAGCAAAGAAATTGCTCCCATGGGCGGGATACAGATTGTTGGTTCTTCCAATGCAGAATTCAAACCAACAAATGTGACAGAAGTTCTTTTGGATTCTATCAAGAAGATAACAGAGTGTAGTTCACAAGCATACAAAGCAATTGATGACACAATTCCAATTTTGAAAATGATAGCACCCAAGTGTAATGTAGATAATAAAGATTCTTTGAATCAACTTGACACATTGTCTAAGTATATTACTGACAAAACTGTGACAGTTGAACAAATAAAAGAGGAAGCATTCAAGGAGAAACTAGATAAGAAAAAACACAAATTCTTTGAAGAAGAAATAAGGAAGTGTATAAGACAATTTGACACTCTTTTACAAAAACTATGTAGTACACTAAAAGAATTCAAAACTTTGTACAGAGATACATGTAAAACTAACTTTTTGATAGTAGATATAGACCCAAAGATCAACAAGATATAGGAAGAAATAAAGCAACTAGCTGATAATTTCATTAATTCATCTGAACCTTTATCAGTTTTAGAGCAGGAAATAACAAGTTTTGAGGAGGAACTTCTAAAGTTGGAAAGAGAAAAGGAAAGAATAAAAGGAAAGGCAAAAGATCTAAAATGGAGACTTATTCCAAAATTGGACTACCTCGCCTCCTTAAGAAAAGATATATTTGAGGCTTTAATTCAAGGATAGAAAACATCGGTAGAGAAAATGCAACACCTCACTGGTACAATTCAGAGGATAGAGGCTGCATTAAAAGATAGCAAATAGTTCACTGAGAGCCTAAATCTGGTATTGGTAGATCTTTTTCAGATTGTAACCAACCGGTTACAAGGATGAAACTGGAAACCACACTCAATTGACACTTTGACAACCTTTGTCATTGATGCCAAAGGGGGAGTAGCAGAAATGAGAAAAATAATTAGCAAATGACTCATCAACTCAGGGGGAGCACATATTCTTTTGGTACACAATTTTTGGTAAGACAATTCTGGCAGATTCTTTTTGGATTTTTCTCATGAGTGTTGCCATAAATGACAAAGGGGGAGATTGTTGGCAAATGCACACTCCAATGAGATATGGTAGGTGATTGAAGGTTTTGTCATTGATGGCAACCTTACAATCCTATGACACCGGCAAGAAAATTTACTGGTACCAGCAAGGTCAGACTCTACACCAGCACACAGACCACCAGTAGTGAAAGGAAGTATACCATCACAGAAGCTGACAAGAATTTTGTTTATAATATATTTTGTAAATTATTGTAAAATCATTGTAAGCCAACTTAGACAGTTGTAAAATGACTCATATATGTATGAGATCATTGTAGAACATTTTAGAGATTGTGGAAGTTAATAGGCGAAATAAGGTAGACCTATTATGTAAATTATAGGTTAAGGGTTTATGTATGAAGTAGAGCTATGAACCGGTACTGGATCTGGCATAGTAGATGCTATTTTGAAGCAGTACAAGACATTGGATTTATATAATCCATTTTGTAAGTCAGTGAGACTTCCCATTTTGTAATTGAGCAGTGAGCTCTAGGCACTTGGCCTTCTGGCATGTGTAGGCCCCCATTGTAAGAGTAATATTCACTTATTGGCTAGTAAGCGAATATTGTGGGTCACAAATCCCATTGAGTTTTTTCCCACACTGGGTTTCCTCATTAAACTACTATGTTATGGTGTGTTTTTCATGTGGTTGTTGTTATCTCTATTTAGTGCATTAATTTTTGTTTACCGATATATAGTATTGATATGCTTTACATGTTTTAATTCAAGAAAATCTTTAAACCGATTAGATATTGATTCACCCCCCCTGCTCTCAGTATCTTTGGGAATCCTAACAAACATAACATCTTACATTCATTCTGCAATTTTATGAATTATGACCAATTTTGTTGCATTTAGAACATTGACCAGTGGGTGCATTGGTGTTCTGATAGTTTCTAGATCTACACTGATTTTCTCTATGACCATACTTGTTATAGTTAAAGAATTTTCCATTGAATTTGTAGGCATTAGGTTGTTTTACTGGTTTACTATGATCATGATTGTTTACAGTACCAGAGCTTTCACCAACTTCAAAGCTGAGACCATTAGTATCTCCATTAGGTCTCTGATTTTTCAGCATGTCATCAAGTTCTTCTAAGCTTTTCTTGAATTTCTCATTGTGTTGATTTGCAGTACCCAACTCATTTTCTAAGAAATCTTTCTATCACATGAGTTCTGTTTTATCATGCTCCAAGTGAATTGTATATGTCTTCAACATATCATTTTCATGACCGAGTCTTAGATTTTCATTTCCAGCATCATTGATTCTCCTAGCAAAGTCATCTTCATTCTTCTTTCAGTCTTCAATGTATTTACAAAATCTCATAGTCATATCTTGCATCTCATTCCTCAAGGCCATGCTATCCTGCTTCATCTTGCTTACAAGATCATTAAGAGTTTCTTTTTCATCATCATCACTCTATATCTTCTCAAGAAGTTCTCTTCTTTTGTTCCTAGCAATAGTGAGATTTTCCTAAAGTCCTTGAATGACTTCCTGTGCAGCCTTCATATCATCTCCAAGTTTCATATTCTTCAACTTTTCTGCATCATAATCTGAAAGAGTTGTTTCCAATTGCTTTCTCAAGTTTTCCATCTGTATCGGTGTCAGAATCTTCTTCAAGTTGTTAGGCTTTTGAAAATAGAGGACCAGGCTCTGATACAAATTGTTAGGTTTCCCAAAGATACTGAGAGGGGGGGGGGTGGTGAATCAATATCTAACTAGTTAATGTATTTTCTTAACTTATTAAATGAATTGCATCTTAAAACAGTGTATTGGTAAGCAAGAATTAATGAAGTAAATAAGAATAGTAAACACAACATAGAAAGCACACCATAACACAATATTTTTAACAAGGAAACCCGGTGTGGGAAAAACCTTAGTGGGATTTGTAACCCACAATATTCGCTCACTAGCCAATAAGTGAATATTGCTTACAAATGTGGTGCTTGCACATGCAGGAAGGCTCACTGCCTAGAGCTCACTACTCAAATACAAAAAGGGAAGTCTCACTGACTTACAAATGTGGATTATGTAAATCCAATATCATTTACTGCTTCGGTTCAACATCTACTATGCTAGGTTCAGTACCGGTTTAAGCTCATACAACTTCCATAAACCTTGTTCCAAAGTCTGCCTTAATATTCACATCTACCTATTACATTCCATTCATGCTTTTTTTTTCTTACAAATGATTTACAAGATCTGATACTTATATGAGTCCTATTACAATTTGTCTTGTCGGCTTTACAAAAACATTTTACAATTAAATACAAAATATAGTATACAATATCCTGTTGGTTGGGGTGTCGGTGTTTGTCTTTGCCACTATCGGTGCCGGTGTTTGTGCCTGTGTCGATGCCATAGGATTGTAAGGTTGCCATCAATGACAATACCTTCAATCACCTACAATTTCTCATTGGAGTGTGCATTTGCCAACATTGATTCCATGGAAGAGTTCCATACACAAATTATGTCTACACTTGAGTACACTGAGAACGTGCTGGAGACATGGAAACATGCCTTATCTCAGTTGAAGAGGAACTTTAATTCTATTTTCATGAGACATGCAAATGCATGAATCTTGATTCAATTTTTCAAGTTTTTGTATATGTAAAATATTTTGATACATCTCTCTCTCTCTCTCTCTCTCTCTATAAATATATATATATATATGTATATATATATATATATACATATGTATACATATATATATATACATATATATATATATACATATATATATATATATACATATATATATACATATATATGTATATATATTGCTTTTCAATTTGACATTATTGTCAAAGGGGGAGTAGAAATATGTATGTGTGTTTTTGAAAATTTTTTATGATGTGTGTAGTAAAGGGAAGTATGTGTATAATTTTTTTTTGTAAGCACACTTAGCGACATTACTGTAAAATTTTCTAAGTGTTGCCATCAATGCCAAAGGGGGAGATTGTTGGCTTGATGATGATTGTATTGAATTCATCATATGTTGTCATTGATGAAACACATACAAACACATATGTTCATATTGTCTACTGACGTGACTTCAAAGTTGTTTATACTAAAACCAATATAATAGAGGCTTATATCTAATCGGTACATGGTGACAACCATTATATACATGGAGACAACTAGTGGATTTGCATAACTTAGCATCGACATGAAGATCTCATGGAGATTATCACAAGAGCATCAAGGATAAATGGTTTATATGTTTAACTCCAACCGGTATTGTTGTTCCAATCGGTATTCATTGATTATGTGATGAGTTATCACAATTCGTGATGAGTTAGCCTTACCGACAAGTTTTGGTAATATTTTTGTGATGAGTTATGATCACTTGACCAGATACACTACACCTAGGTAATTGTGTTATGATTTCTAGAGGCTGACATGAAATCTAAATGTCTATATTTTGACATCACAATGAATTATTTTGTATGAGTGAAAGTGATATGTTATGTGTGAAGGCAGAAGTGTTAAGTCGCAAAGTATGTTGGTAAAGAAGTGTTAAGTGCATAGAAGAGGATCTATACAAGCAAGTTGTGCTACTACTAGATCACACCACTTGTTGTTTTCTAATAACTGCAACAGTCAAATCCCCTAATCGAGTAAGCTCTAACAAGATTCATTGTTCAAATCCTCTAACTAGGTGATCCATTAGTTTGTATTTAGAAATCCTCCACTGAGGTTACTCCTTACAGGATACTACCTTTTAGAAGGTATAGCTTTTAACTAAGCTTTGGGATCTTTAATAGGATTTTCTCCCAACAAAGCACTTTGTAGACCCTAACCAGTCAGTTATCTATTACTATAGATAGTTAACTTGTGAGTCCCATCTCACCGTGGTTTTTACCTAAATATTTGGTTTTCCATGTATAAACACTTGTGTTATGGTGGATGTTTTACTTATTGTGGATGTTGTTATATCATTTTTGATTGCATGCATATTGTTTAACAAACTTGTTAAGTTTATCTACCAAGCAGTGTTTAAAGTAGTACTATACTTGGTGTCACTAATTTACCCCTCCTCTCAGTGCTTTACAAGTTCATCACAGTCATCTATTCATCCATTCCTTGTCTTGCTATACATTGGGGAAAACAAATACATCTTTATTTTAATCCAAAAAGCTCCAAAAATAAAAAATGTCTCAAAAACTAAAAAAATAAAAAAATAAAAAGAACAAAATTGAAAATAAAAGCATGAGTGCATGGACCATCGATCAAATCAACAACAGGAAAAATCTCTAAGTCTGCAATCAAACTGATCACATGTCTTGTTAATCAATTCATCACTCAAAATCTATCAACATCAACATGTCTTATATAGGGATAGGTACACTCGAAACTAGACAGATCGGTCTTATACATGGTACTCACTCTTTGAAACCAAACATTCTTACCAATCATCGAATAAATCAAAACAATGACATACATCAGTATGACTGCTAGATTTTGTTTTGGGTAGTCTTATATTTATCAATTGATGGCAGGACATGTTTCATCTCTCAAAAATCAGGAAAGACAAAAAACTAAAAAATAAATCAAAATGTGCAATAGAAACAAGTGGTGAAAACCTGGTAAACATGAGTTATCTAAAAGTGGGATCTTCCATCTATGAGATCACTTTACGCATCTATCCATCCTATCTCATCTATCCATCCTATTGCATCTATTGCTTCCATCTATCCTAGCTCATTCATTTCATCTTTCACATTTATTGCTCTTAACCATTTAGCAGAAAATATGCATCTTACCAACAATTATCAATCTTTGACATACTTAGTGTAGTCACTGTATTGGATTTTATTAATCATATCTACATTATATTCTGCCATGGTTTGGATTTTGATCATTTTTTGTACATCCATAATAAAGTTTGTTTCTGCTGGGGGAAAAATCCTAATTTGTTTTACTAAGGTGATCTTTTAAATCTTTGAAAATCTAAAACATTCGGAAAACTTAGAAAAATAAAACACCTAGGATTTTGAAATAGATAATGAGCAACAAAGCAACAAAGATCAACACATTTTGTAATAACTAAATTATGAAACTTAGAAAACAAGGAATAAACTAGCAAGTAATAAAATATTATCAAGGATTATTCATCAATATGATTATATCAGTTAAAGACCATAAGAACATGTTAACGACATACAAGATTCAGTTTATATATCTTGAATTATTGCTAATCATGTACTCTATGCAACTCAAGGATGTCCATGACTAGAGAATCTATGATGGGGCATGGTTATTTTTCTTTGTTTCTTGTATGTGCTTTATCTCTTATTAAGGTGTGTACTTTTCTAAGGATATGATCAGTAAAATATCAAGGAGGACATTCTGAGTCATGGATGAAAGGGGATAATCCTTGTCTATTCTAAAAGAAATACTTAGGTCAACTTGATTCATCATATCAAGTTGCTTGTATAAACTTGCTATATCAAAATCCATATAATAAATACTTAGGTCAACTTGAATCATTATGTCAAGTTTCTTGTATTTTCTTACAATAGTTTTAAAAGCTCAATGATGAAATCAAGCATTGTTATAAGACAACATATGAAGAATGGAAGTATCATTTTATTTAGCTCATTTTAAATTAGCTTATTAATTCATCTTCATTATAAGTATTCATTGTTAATTGCATTATAAGCATTTCATTCCATTTAGAGATCAACGATCATAAATAAAGATTGAGTATACTTGGACAAACAAAAACAATTTGCATTTGATCATTGTATGTTATTTCATCTTTAGAATCATTTAAGTTATTATCATTCATTTCATTTAGTTGCATTCAATCATCACATTAGTTTGCATTCAATTAAGTGCATTTCATAATCATGTAGTATATCATCATTATTATTTGCATTAGGTTCATTATCATTTTAGTTCATTTTTATCCATTAAGGTCATTTAGTTGCATCTTTGCACTTAGATTCATTATAATCATAAGCATTACATATTAGCATCCATAAATTGCATTTCATAATCATCATTTGCATTTTAAATTATCAAAATAAAATACATTTCATGTAGATCATTTGCATTTCAAATCATTTCATCACATGCATACACACCAACAATAAAAAATCAAGATTCATACGTAATCATTAGAAGCATTCTCATATGTAAATCATTGCATTTGCATCATTTAAGTAGCACATTAGAGTATTAATTTCATTTGCATCCACGATCATCAAAATCAAAAATCAAAAGCATTTTTATTTCATCATCATTGCATCATATAGAACATCATCATCATGAAAATAAAGGAAAGAAAAGATCATCATAATATCATCCATGACTGCATATATATATAATCTATGCAATCAATGCATATAGATCATCGCCATCATAGTAGCATGTATATAATGAATCATGAATCATCAGCATCATATAGGGTCCATGTCTGCATATCATCATAAAACAATAAACAATCCAAGTATGCAATGATATCAAAGAAATAATCAATAAAATATAATGTCCCATGATACAAATCAATGTCTCATATCAATATGTCAATTAGGATGAAGATCACCAACTCTTTTCAGATGTTGTAGGCCTCGTTGATTATCTTGTTTCCCCCTGGATGAATCAATACATCTAGATCCTCCTGCAACATGATATCAACAAAATGTTAGTTCTTGATCCAACCAATCACTTTGATCAATCAATCAGCTATCCTATCCACTCACTTGATATTTCTATCAATCTCTTTGACCACATATTAGTGACGCTCATTTATCATGAGGTTGCACATCTAGTCTATCCAATCTTGAGTTTACATCATTGGCATTCATCAATCATGAAGTGAATAAAACTCTATCCTATCAGATCATCAAAGCTTTGAGTTTATATCCTTGACCCTCATTGATCATGAGGTCAATCAAAGTCTATCAATCATCAAATTAAGAAGAATATCAAAGTAATCAAAGAGAGGACATTTTCACCAACCAAAGTTGCAGAAATTTCAATCAATTATTGTGAGATCAATCATTCAATCCAAATTTTTCAAACAATTTCACAATCAATCTCCCGAGGGGGCACACAATCAGGATTTTTATCTTCATCAGGCGCATTATCTAGACTTGATTTAATCTTTGAAATAATGTTGTCTCAACATCATTTCAAAGAGGGGAAAAATGTTTATACATAAAATTGGCTATGAGAAATTAATAAATATTTTGTATTTATTTAATAATTACTCTTCTATGGAAATACTAGGCTTGCTCGCTATGGGCGATAAGAAAGAAGTTGGTGCATGGGTAAATGTGGGTTGGGAAGACTCGCCACATGTCCCACAATTGGTTTTCAAGAATGGGAATTGGGTAGATATGGTGACAAAGAATGGGTGGAGGGAGAATGCTAGTTTTATTAGGCCAATTTCTAAGTATTTTTGGAACTTTTGTAAGAAAATGGAAGGTTATGGAACAGGAGAGATGAGAAATTGGGATAGAAGAACCTAGGGTTTTGTGCATGTTTTTCACAAACATATTGGGCAATGGTTTCATGGTCATTTTGACAAGAATATAAATCAAGTTTTTCATAGATATAGTGGAAAGAATCTAAATCAAAGGTAATTTTGGAAATGTTTTTTGGAACTTCTAGGAAAAAGGTCTGCAGAGATGGGTGGCAAAGATTCATATGCTAAGATTGTCAAGTCTTCGAAGGTGGTGGAGAAGGAGAGGGTTAAGGACTTAGCCCCTTTGAAACACGCAAAGGAAAAATTGTTGAAATAGACAGATAAGGGTTTTCTAGCGGAATCACTTGTGTTACATCAACAGGGGGACAAGATAAGTGAGAATTTCATTGGCCCTAATCTAGTAGATGGTTCTTCATCTTAGGTATGGGCTCCTATCCCTTGTTTGGACCTAGCTAGGTCATACATAGAAAAGAAAGCAAGTTGTTTACATTTGGTAGCAATTTCTCAGGTTATTTGGGGTAATCAAACATGTCTGTCTAAATTGCATCATAAAATGCAAAAATGTTGGTCAGGAATGCGTTATTTTCAATTATTGTCTGCCAATTTGTTCATCATTGTCTTTGATTCTCCTTTGCTTAGGAATGAGGTTCTTAAATCAGAATATCGTTGGTTTGGAAATAATTTGATCTCTGTTTCGACTTGGAAGCCTTTTTTTGTGCCAGACTCTTCAAAACCTAAAATCTGTCCGACACGGTTCGGTTTGCCTAAATTTCCATTTGAATTCATGGATCCTGAGGCTTTGAAAATGATTGGTGATAAGTTTGGAAGTTTTTTAACTTCTAAATCAGATATGGTGGCTGGGGAGGTTCTGGTAAAAATTTGTATTTTGATAAGCCCTAATTGTGTTTTCCCTAGGACTTGTAATTGTATATGGTGAAAATGGATAACAATAAGAACAATATTGAAAGGCTAAATGAATCCAACCACTAACCCTAGCCTAACAATGAACAAAGATCCACCATAACATATGAAGATAACCTAAGACAATGCAAAATAACTCAAAATCACAAAGATTATACCATCACATGTCCAATAGGGTTTTGATCTCCATTCTTCCTATCTCCATTGATCTTGCTTGATATATTTGCTCTCAAATTTTTATATGCACAAGAGCTCAACAAAGAACAGAATGTGGTTGTAAGTGGAATTGTAGTGTAGCCAAGTACTCCAAAATCAGTCATTAGGGTTTGACAATGAAGAAAGCATCTCCTTAAATAGAAGACACAATAAGAAATGGAGGGTTAAGATTGAGAGGTGTAAAAAGAGAGGTCGGCTAGGATTAGAGGGTAGGTAAAAGAAATACCAAAATAATGAAAGAGGTAGGTAGTGTATGAATTAAGAGATGAATGACATGTGTCATGTGTAGAAAAAGATAATGAATTAATTAAATAAATAAAGATTTATTTAATTAATAGAAGAAGTAGGACAATTAAATAAATAAAATATTTATTTAATTTAGGAAAGGGATAATTTAAATAAATAAATGTATTTATTTAAATGAGAAATAAGGCTAGAAGAGGATAAATGAATTAATTAAATAAATAAAAATTTATTTAATTAATAGAAGAATTAGGCTTAGATAATTAAATAAATAAAATATTTATTTAATTAGACATGACAATTTTAGGTGTCTACAGTAATATCAAATCTAATGATGGAATTTGGCAACAACCGATTGATAAATTGAATAATGATCTCCTTTTGTCTCCTTTAATTGTAGATGCACCTCTGTTTATGGATTTTAAAAAGGATAAGGTTTTGTCTAATAATCTAGAAATAGTCGTAAATCATTCTGATATGGGTAATGAAGTTGGTCCTAAATCTTGTGAGAATACATTGAACACTATAACTATGTCTGGAGCTCTTCTAGAGCTAGATGATAATATCATAGAATAACCTAGGTCTATTCTGAATAATATTGGGAATAATTTGATCTTTGTTTCAACTGAGAAGCAACAAGGATAAACCTTCAGAGAGTCTGGATAACATTTCAAATCTGAAATATGATAATCTAATTTTGGGGCATAGGTATGAAAACAAAATTATTAATAAGGGAGCTTCCTTGAACATATTTATGAGCTCTCCAAATCAGGAACATGTGATCCAGCAGATAAAAGATTTAGTGAAGGATAAAGATAGGAGGGGTAATGTTTTGCCTTCAGATGATTCAGTCATCATCTCGGATGTTAATGTAGTTCATCAAATTAATGAGATTCTGAATGATCATGATCACCAGATGCATGAGAATGTGACTAAGTGGGCTATTAATTTAATTGAGTGTGATTTGGGAAATATTAATAAGTCTCTTCCTTTATCTACTTCCAAGAATCCTTTTGAGGTTTTAGCTTCTAAGGATTCTGAAGAAATTTTAGGTGAGATGGTGTCTCCTAACTTGAGTAAGAAATTACCAATTGTCCAATCTAATATGGTTCTATCATCTCTGGTGGCTTCTCCTAGTAGAGGGGGGCCTCTGAAAAGCTGCAAGACACAAAAGGAGAGTGATGCAGGTATTAGAAAAACTCTGTCAGTATCTCTTGGTAATAGTCTAGGGAAGAATTCGCTCTCTTTGGGCATACCTTAAAAGTTAGGTCATATATCAGAGACCTTGGTAAAGAGGAATAATAAATCAGTATCTAGCCCCCTAGTTAATAGGTCAGTGGCTATTAAGAGGAATTTACAGAGTAGTTTTGGAGATAGTAAATTTTCTCCAAAAAATGGGAAGAGGGGATCTTTTGCCTCCCCTTGAGGACAATGAGGATCATTTCATGGAATGTTAGGGGCTTAAATGCCCCTAACAAGAGACTCTTAATTAAGTCTCAGATTGAATTAATTAAGTGTGATGTTTTTTTTCTTCAGGAAACTAACTTGTCTTTAGAATCTGCTGATGTGATTTTTTCTTCTTGAAAAAGGTGGAAGTATGTCTCTATTTCTTCTTCTGGGGCCTTAGGTGGTTTGGCTCTTTTATGGAATAGTTATAATGTTGAGTTACAACTTGTTGCTCCTATTACTAATTGGATGTTGACTTTTGTCAAGAGTAAGGTCTCAAATGTTAAGTTTTGGCTTCTTAATATATATGCCCCTTCGGGAATTCAAGACAGATGTAAATTGTGGAGTGATCTTGGGAGGATCTCCTCCCCTTTGAGACATGGATCTTTTGTTATTTTTGGGGGAGATTTCAATGCTATTTCTAAATTAGGGGAGAAGAGTGGAGGTATTCTCCCTAACAAGAGGATTATGGATGATTTTGGGGCCTTCATGTCTGATCTGGGTCTTTTTTATTGCAAAAATCAAAATAGTGTTTTTACATGGACAAATATGAGAAGGGGTTTTTCTCAGATAGCTGAAAGATTAGATAGGTTTTATTATTTGAAAATTAGATTGATTCGGATGTTGAATTCTTTTATTCTGTTCTTCCCAATCTGGGTTCAGACCACTTTCAAATATCCTTCTCCATCCTTGAGGACATACCTCTTCACAAGTCACCCTTGTAACAGACCTCTTTTCTACCTTTACTTAAAAAATGGTGGGAGTCTACTCCTTTTGTTTCGGATTCTAGAATGTTTCAAATTGCCAGAAAGCTCAGTCTTTTAAAGTTGAATATTTGAGAGTGGAACTTAGTTCATTTTAAGAATATTTTTGAAGAAAAGCTGAGGATTGAGGATATGATAGAATGTTTAAACAATCATGTGATTCAACATGGGATGGTTCCTAAGGTTTTTGATGAACTAAAGTCACTCAAGTTTCAGCTTGAGGAGATTTTGGCTAGGGAGGAAATTTATTGAAGATAGAAGTCTAGGGAATTATGGCTACCAGATGGGGATAGGAATACCCAAAAAAATGCATTCCTCTACCTAGTTGAAGACGAGTAGGAATAGGATTGCTTTTATATAGGATCAGGATGTTAAAATATTGACCGAGCAGGATGATATTGCTAAGGAGGCAGTTAGATTTTTTAAAACCCTTTTGACATCAGAAGTAAGAGATGCCAGCAATTTTGATTCTCACATCCCCTCTCTGGTAACCATGGAAGATAATAGGATGTTAATGGCACCTTTCTCCCTAGAAGAAGTTAAACAGACAGTTTTTGCTATGAACCCTGACAAAGCTCCTGGTCTTGATGGTTATACACCTTTGTTTTTTTAGAAATGTTGGGATTTTGTTAGGATTGATGTTTTATTGGCTCTTGAGGAGGCTAGGCAGAATATGTCTATTTTGAAATAATTGAATACAACTTTGATTTCAATTATTCCTAAAATAGAGGATATAAAATCTTTTGGTGATTTTTGGCCTATTGCTCTGTGTAATACCTTATATAAAATATTCACTAAGGCAATTTTTATGAGGTTAGCAAAGATTTTACCTAAGATTATTTCTTTGGAGCAAGGGGGTTTTGTTCCAGGGAGGGAAACTAAAGAAGGTACAATTGTGGTGCATGAGGTGTTGCATTCTATCTCCTCCCGAAAAACTCTGACCATGATTCTCAATCTTGATATGATGAAGGCCTATGATAGAGTAGATAGAAAGCTTTGTGTAGGATACTATTGAGGTCAGGTTTTTCCAATACTTGGGTAAAGTAGATTTGCTCTTGTATATCTTTTGCAAGATTTTTAGTGATTTTGAATGGTTATCCTTGTGGTTTTTTCTCTTCTTCCAGAGGTTTGAGACAAGGAGATCCCCTTTCTCCTTTTTTGTTTATTCTTCTTGCTAAATCTTTTAGTTGGGCTATTAGGGCTACTAGATTGGGGGGTCTTTGGAGAGGTATTATGATTCAAAATTATCCTCAAAATATTTCACATTATCTCTTTGTTGATGATACTCTGTTATTTGGTCATGCCTCTTTAGCAGAGGCTAGAGTAATTTCAGAGATAATACAAGAGTATGCTTTGTTCTCTGGCCAGAAAATAAATGTTGACAAGTCAAAAGTTGTTTTCCTAAATACTTCACTGCTTGTCCAGAAGATATTGCATTCCTTTTGGGGTTTTGAGATTGGTAATCTGCCATGTACGTATCTTGGGATCCCTTTCTTTATTAAGAAAGATAAGTTTGGCTTTCGGGATAAGGTTATTTCGGTCATTTCGAAAAGAATTATTTCTTGGAATCATAAATGGTTGTCTTTGGCTAGTAAAATGGTGTTAATCAAATCTGTTCTGAATGTTGTTCCTATTTATCTAATGTCGATATTAAAATCACCAAAAACAACTATTGTGAACTTGCAAGATACTTGAAGGTCGTTTCTTCTGAAAACCAATGAGGATGGCAAAAAGAGGTTGCCTTTGGTATCTTTGGATAAGATCTACCTTCCCAAGGAATTAGGTGGTACTGGTATTTGTAATTTGGATAATCAAAATTTAGCATTAGGGGATAAATTGATCTGGAAACTTTATGATAGGCTAAAGTCTTTGTGGGCTCAAATTATGTTTGCTAAGTATCTAAGCAATGGTTCCAAAGAAAGTGTTTTTAAATTTTCTAATCTGCCCTCTAGATCTCTCATATGGAATTTTTTATGTAAATGCAGAGCGGTTATTATTCTCTATCTCTCATGGGTTGTGCATAATGGAAGGAAAGCTAGGTTTTGGGATGAAGCATGGAATGGATATTGTTCCTTGATTTGCATTAGATATTGGTCTCCCTTGATTGCAATCCTTCTCTTTGGGGTGTGTATGTCGCAGAGTATTTTGATATTGTTTAGAATAGTCCTCTAAAAATGGCTAAATGGAAGTCAATTGATTTCCTTGATGTGGATCTACATTTGAAAGTAGAGTTTGATAAGACTCTAGGTGAGAGGATTGTCACTCTCTCAGATTCTGAGGATGAACTTATTTGGGCTAGGAATGACTCTAGAAATTATTATGTTAAGGATGGTTATAACTCCCTTTTACCTGCTAAAACTTGTTCATATTGGCCTTATAAGTTGTTCTGGCACTCGGCTTGTTTACCTAAAGCTAGAGCTTTTACTTGGTTGGTTGTCTAGGATAGAGTTCTAATAGGAATGAGGTTGGCCAGATTAGGTATTACTATTGTTTTTCCTTGTGTCCTCTATAATAAGAACCTAGAGTCCTCTTCACATCTATTTCTTCTTTGTGATTTTTCTTATGAGTGCTAGCAATGGCTGCTGGGAAAATTAGGTTTATCTTTTGTTATTGATAAGGATATTGTTTCTCACTTTTGTTCTTGACCTCTCATGTTTGCATCATCTTTCTATGCATTCCTTTGGGTTATTTCTCCCTCTATTGTGCTCTGGAACATTTGGCTTAAATGAAATAGTAGGATTTTCAAAAAGGTGTGTTCTTCTGTAGCAGATGTTTTACAAAAAATTGAAGCCTCTATTTTGGAGGTTGCGTTGTCATACATTTATAAGAACTTGGGTAACAGTCTTCTTTTTCCCATTGGGATAATAGGGTTACCAGGGTTTGGAAATTCCTCTCGATCTTACCCTCTCATGGTTCAGTCTCCAAGAGTAATAAGTCCTTAGGTCAGAGGTTGTTGACTAAGTGGAAAACTCCTCCTTGGGGACATTTTAAACTTAATTTTGATGGTGCCTCCTGGGGAAACCCTGGGTAGGCAAGAGTTGGGATGACTATTTTTTATCATAATGCACAACTCATTCTTGCTAAATGTCATGACATTGGTATTATTACTAAAAATTTGGCGGAGTATCAAGATTTATCCTTTGTCTTGGATATGGTAATCTCATTAAGGATACAAAACATAGTGATTGAGGGTGACTCTATGGTAATACTATAGAGTGTTATGAAGAAGAAGTCAAATTGTTGGAAGTGGCAATATTTGCTTGATCCTATTTTACAAAAATTAGATTCTTTTGATTCCTTCTTCATATGTCATTGTTATAGAGAAATTAATGTAGTGACAGATTTTTTGGCTAATCTAGCTATTGATAGCAAAGCACATTTTCGTAAAGTTGATCCCAAAGAAATTACTTCTAAAGTTTGGGAAGGAATTCAGAATGATTAATGCTTCATTTGGTTTTATTGCAGTCTGGTTTCTAAAGGATTTAATTATTGGTGATTTTAAATTCCTTTCCTACTCTCCTTGAATTGTCAGATTAGTGTACATGTTCATTTAATGGATGACTATCATTATATACCTGGTATATGAAGTAGAAATTGTATTTCAATTTTATGTACTAGTGATATACGATGTCATTCATAGGTTGAGGGTGTGGATATTCATGATGCACTCAAGGGTTGTAGTGTGTGCAGTGTAAAGGCTATTATCTGATGTACGTACTTGGGCTATTATTGTCTGATAATGTCTCTAGTACTAACTTGCAGATTCTTTGTGTGAGTTCAGTTGTGGCAGGAACGACATTGTTCTATGATGTTTGTAATCATTTTTTGGCAAAGGTGTTTTCTCCCATTAAGTTATCATTGATGGTTGTCAGGTTTGAAGTGTTGTTAGGTATTGTGAAATATCACATCGATGCAATTTGCAATCTTGAAATGATATTTTGTCTATCTTTTCTTGTCTTCGACAAGGTGGTAAGTTTCTAGCAGACATTTATTACTTCAATTATGAAACTTTTTCCGTGCCTTTTGCTTAGATTATTTAGAAAGTGGTAGGTTTCATTTTGTTTCACATGTACTATGGGTTGTCTTGGTGTGATTGTTTCTGTAAATGTCAAGTCTGTTGTCTTCTATAAAATATAGAGTGGTCTTGAATCTATGTTTCTGGAGGAAGAAAATGAGGATAATTATCAAAAGCTCGGTAAGGTTTTTAACCTATTTTCTCTTGAGGTGGCTTATGAAATCTGCAATATTTTGGGGAATCGTTGGTCAGAAATATGTGTTAATATTTCTTACTCTGAGATTGTGTCTCGATTTGTTACAATTTGTTATGATGTTTTACTTGATACTGAATTGGTTCATCTCCTGGTCTCCACATTCATGTTTCTAACAATGTGTAATTGGGATATGGTTTTTCCTGCTTTGGATAGTTATCATTTTGATGTGGGGACTTTCTATTATGGTGGTTTTCTTCCTCACCATGAGCTTTTGGGTAATGAATGGTATGGTCAATTATTGTTTGAGTTAAGAATGGGGCTGATATGTGATACTTTGGATGATACCCTGGCATGTATGGAATTTCTTGTGAATTAGGTACCTGCTCTGATTGTGGATAAGGATTTGGTTGTTTTTGTAGCTTTGCACTCACTAATTTCTTTGAGCTTTCAATTTTTTGCTCCTGCACAGCTAGAATTTCCTCTAAGGGTTGTTCCTCCTCTAGATGCAGCTAATGATCCCCTAGCTGAAGGCACTAGTACTTGGTTTTTGAATGTCTGATACTTTTCTATGATATCTTGGAGATGTGGTATGGTTTTTTTATGCAAGTATGGGAAAATTTGGTATAGAATTCAGTTTTGACAAGCCAAGCTGAAGAATTATTTGCTCCCCAAATGGTAAAAGTATACAGGCATCTTGGTGCCTTACATGTTTTTCTCGAGGATATATTTGTTGACATCCAGCTATTCATTTTTTAATAAGTTGAGCTTATGTTTTATTGGATATAACCATATGATGAACTATTGTATCAAGAAAAGTCCTATAGGACCTCATTGTATCTCTCTAATGAATGGGTTTGGGTGGGATATATGATCAATTGGATATGTAACAACTATTTTGTAAGGGTAGAATAGTTTTAGTTTATATAAGGCGATAACTGGAGGTTTTCTTGCGGGTTCTTTCTTGTTGGTATGCCTTTTGAACCCATTGTAAAAAAATATAAAATATAATAAAAAGTTTAGTGGCTTGTCCACTTTTATTGAAAAACAAATAATAATTATTCTTCTATTAAATAGTTAATTTGAAAAGATTAATTTATTTAATTCATTTAATGTCCTTCTATTAATTAATTTAATTGAAACATTTTATTAATTAATTCATTATATCCTTTTCTTCTAATCAATTAATTAAATGTCTAATATTTAATTATTCTTCTATCTACTATCCTATAATCTCATTTATTAAATAATTTATTAATTATTTAATCCTTTTTCCAAATCACATTTCATCTCCACATCACTTATTCTTTGCCAACTCATCCATCACGTGCCTAGATTAATTCAACAAAATAAAATAAAATAAAATCATTTATTAGCCACTTATCTCCAACTTCCAAAATAAATGAAATATTGTGTACGTACACATATTTCCTAACTTTCTTCTATATTGTCTCCAACATCCCTATATCTTAGGAGGACTTGAGTCCACTTGTCCTCTCATTCATACATCCTCTCCAACTATCCTATATCTTCTCAAGTCTTCAACTCAGTCAAGGTGAGATGAGTGACACTTGTCTTCTCCTTCCCCATTTCTCTCAACCTTCAACTTCTTGCCCATAGCCATCCAATTTGTAAGATTTGATCATGACCATTGATCTCCACCACCTAAGCTCATGTACTCAAAAATCTATAAAAAGAGGTCTCCTAAGAAATTTTGAAACTAATAGACTAATAGCTAATCATATAGTCATTCTAGGAGTCTTTATCTTGCATCAGTGAGTTTGAGTTTGAAGTAATTAGCAATTTTAGAATTCTTATCATAGCTTAATATCATGTTAGCTTAAATAATTTGCATATGCATATCATACTATCAGTTAACTATCAGTCCATTCTTCATATGCCATCTTGGAAGCTACCAGTGCTTATCCGAGAGAAAATCATCTACAACCAGGAATAGTGGAATTAGGACAAAATGATGTGTAAATCATGAAAGGTATACTCTTGTTATTTCATTTACTTCATGTTACTTCATTGGTTGAAGTTAAGTTTCCTATAGCTTTCATTTTTATATTGTATGATGGACTAACAAGTTTCCAGACATTTCTTTGGAGTTTAACTTTAACCTCAACATATAATATATAATATATTATATATTATATATTAAACACATGGCATAAAAACTTTAAGTAATCAGATATTCGATTCTTATGGGTGTTTTTATACCCAATGTGATAGCTCTTGGGCCATTTTTTACCCACAAGCTGCGCAAAAGGATTGAAATTTGATACAGGATTTTAGCGGATTTCAATTTTTCATCCGAGGTATTATTTTATTGCACTTTTATTGTTTTTCATCAATTCTTTTGCATTATTTTTATTTTTTTATTTATTTTTTATTGAAAATAGCTTTTTTCATTTGAAATACATTTTTCTTTCAAATTTGTTGATTAAATTCAAATTTTCAAATTCAATCAGGTTAAATGGGGGATACAAATGATAATTCTAAACAACCACAACCATCAAACCCTTCATTAGCAAACCCTCCATTACCAAACCCCTATCAATTCAAGATTTAATTGGTCAAAATTTGAAACATTTGAGGGGCATAGCAAATATTAACAATAGAATCCCTCATCTAGCCCCAATGTTAGATCCTCTTAATACCATAATAAACAATATAGAAACTGTCACTGTTGAGCACAATGTCGCTCTTTTGTGGCAAGATTCCATGAGGGCTAGATATGCAGATGGCTTGACCTATGATCACGTCAAGGAGCTTGAGTTATCGAAAGATGATAGTCCACATTGTTCATCAATCCTTGCACTAGACAACTCGTAGATGTGAAAAAACAAAACTTTCCATCAAATGGTGTCAAAACAATGATATTGTAAATAACTTTTGGGATCGTTGGTGGATGGTTTTTGATAGACCACCCAACAACAATCTTGATGTCCCATTTTATTTTATTAAAAAATTATATGCTGAGTTTGTTTTGGGCAAGAATGTCAACTACTTTGACATCAAGGATTTCTAAGGTGTGGGTTTAGGTATGCCTCAAGATAGACCTGGGGCAATTAAAGTATTATAGGGCCCATATTTTCCCCCTCCTCCCATTGACCCCCCTGCTCCAATACAACATCTAGATATCATTGTCGAGGCAGTGTCACACTTTATATCAGCTATTCACTCTTTAAGTAGCCTTTTGGTTTCTCAGGCTGGGGCACTAGCTCATCCTTTTAGTGATGCTAGTAGTGGATCCCGTGGTGCTGACATGTCCTCTTCAACTCCACATATTTATGTGTTGCATAATTTTTCTATATGTGGGAAACTATGCTTAGGTCGTATTGGAGAGCCTGTTGATCCTCTCATCAATACTGTTGATTATGAGGTACATAATATGCCTGATGCACCAGATGTGATGATAGGGACTGGAGGATACCCTGGAGAGTCCTCACATGCTAGAGGTGAGGAGGTACCTTCATCATACACTGATGATATAATGGTAAGACTTTTAATTTCAGAGTGCATTTTATTTTAAATGAATATTTATAGTTCAGATAGTATTAATTACTAATGTTTATATGCATGGTCTATTTAATAGTTTATGACTGAGGAGGAGTTAGTATAGGTCCATGATGGCACCTTGACAGTTATTTCATTTGGTCTTGATAGCTATATGGTACATATATTATTGCACATAGTCATTTACATTTTTTATTGTGCATACATGCTCATCATTTAAATTGTCATTAATTAAATTATATAGTAACTTGCATGTTTATCTTATTTTACTCTTGTAGGATACAAGTAGCACGGGTGCGGTGTCATGGGATTCAAGCTCTGGTAGTGCAATAAAAGACAAGGTAAAGGTAATTGAATGCAAACATGATTGAATTAAGAGTTTAAATAACTTATAATGAATGTCTACATATATTGATAGTCTCACATACTTGTTGTCTTTATGTACAGAGAATTGTTCATTTCACATCCTTGCTGATTGCACCCACTATACCTGAAGAAGCAGAAGAGATGCCTTTGGTACATGTATTTATTTTATTTTTTTCTTAGTAGATATAACTTATTCCTATAATTGACAATTATATTCTAACTTGTATCAATGTTATATTTGTGAATATATGTAGGTTGTCTATGAGAAAATCTTGATGACATACCTGCTCTACAGAAGACATATTCTAGGACTCCTCCCAAGATGAAGAGAAAATGTGGAGATGAGGTAATCAAGAATTCAATTTTAGAGTTCAATTATAGTTCAATGTATATTGATTTTTATGTTAACTTTTCTAATGCAATTTATATAATATAACTAATCTTGTGGTTTGATTTTTCTTGTGCAGGATCCTTTAGAGATAGGCAATGTTGTGAAGAGGATCGATTTTGATGATCCATCAGTAGTTTAGGATGTTATAAAATATTCTGAGATACTTACATATCTATTTCGCATGTATATTTTGTATATGGACATACATTTACATATATCGACATACATTTTGTTTGAGTTGGCATTTATGCCATTTTTGTATATGGGCATGCACTTGTAATTATTCGATATTTTTATATATAGAAGTTGAGATTTGATATAGCTTGTTCATCATGTGCATTGGTGTCATTATTTTAAAATTTAATCTTCAATCCAATAATTAAGAATGGTTAAATAATGAACAATAGACTATTGTTTTTATAATCTTGAGATTCTATATAATTTGTTCCATCTAAATATTAAGTTTTAAATTTGGTTGCATTTGGAAACTTCACCAAATTTAATGACCATATTGGTATTGTTATTAATCATAGCATGGATAGTAATGACAAATAAAAAGTAGCAAATCATATTCTACAGTGGAATGCATTTTTTTCATAATCAATTGCTTACATTTAGCAACAATCCCCCATAATTAAAGCCATATTAGTAGGGAAATAATGTGAAGAGGTCCATTTCTACACATTGATCATTAAATTTAAGGCCTGAATATTTTTACTCTAAACATAAACTTGTTTTGATTGTCATTTAGCTATTGAAAGATACAAATTTTGCTTTCCTTTCTCTTACTATCACGTGCAAAATATCTCCACCCCCCATTGAATGTAGGCATATTATGCTTCACAATGCATTGTGATGTTGGTTCCAACATGTTTAGTTAGGTATTCTTACACTAGGAATTCTCTTGTTTTTCTTCCTCACTCGGTTGAATGCTCAGGGCCATACCCTATTGGTGTCGTCCCTTGAGTGCCTTAAGTGTTAAAAATTGTCAAAATTTGATAGGTTCCATCTTAAAATCCGTGGCACCTACAAATGATCCATTTGAACCTATAGGGTCATGTGAGGGCTTCCTACGATAGCCTATGTTGGTTTTTCAAGATTCAAAGTGGTTTTTGTAGGGCAGCGATTTTTCACTTGACGAAAAAATTGTCAGTTTCATTCAATGAAAAGTTGCCACAAAGCCAATTTCTCATTCTTCTCATCATGAGCATGAACCATCAATTACAAAATTTTTGGCTAGCCATTCTTATATTAGGCATACTCCTATTTTCCCCCCCCACTGGGTCAAATGCTTAGGGCCATAACCTACCAGTGTCGTCCCTTGAGTGCCCTAAGTGCAAAAAATTGTCAAAATTTGGTAGGTTCCATCTTGAAATCTGTGGCACCTACAAATGATCCATTTGAACCTACAGGGTCATGTGAGGGCTTCCTACAATAGCCTATGTTGGTTTTTCAAGATTCAAAGTGGTTTTTGTAGGGCAGTGATTTTTCACAATGAAAAAATCGTCAATTTCATTTAATGAAAAGTTGCCATGGAGAAAATTTCTCATTTTTCTCATCGTGGGCACAAACCATTGGTTCCAACACATCTGGTTATACATTCTTATCCTATGAATTCTTCTATTTTTATCCATCATCCGGTTGAACGCTCAAGGCCATAACCTACTGATGTTGTCCCTTGAGCACCCTAAGTGTGAAAAATTATCAAAATTTGACAGGTTGTATCTCAAAATCCATGGAACTTGTGGATGATCTGTTTGAACCTACATGGTGACATGAAGGCTTCATACAATAGACTATCTTAATTTTTCAAGATTCAAAGTGGTTTCTATAGGGCAACGATTTTTCACTTGACAAAAAATCATAAGTTTCATTCAATGAAAAGTTTCCATAGAGTCAATTTCTTGTTTTGCTTGTCATGGGCACGAACCATTGATTCCAACATGTCTGGTTAGGCATTCTTACCCTAGGCATGCTCATATTTTTTCCCCTCACTCGATCTAATGCTTAGGGCCATACTCTACTGGTACCATCCCTAAATAATTGACAATAACAAATTTGTCTACAAGAATCTCTCAAAAGTAGAGTTTTGTCACTATTTGTTTGAAAATGCATGATTGTTGCCTACAACACAAATGTGTAGGCTGTTGGAATGCACAAAATGGCCCACAAACCTATTTTGTGTGGTACAAAAATCAAATTCTTGATTTATATATATATTTTTTCTATACTACCCAAAATTCCCATTGGTGCTCTAATGAAAACAAATCGGATATTAGATTAATAAATGATATTCAAATTGTTTACAAATAGTAAAAGTGTGTGTGTGTGTGAGAGAGAGAGAGAGAGAGAGATAGAGAGAGAGAGAGAGAAAGAGACGTAGATTGGGATAGGGAGATAGAGAGAGTGAGATAGAGAGATAGAGATAGAGAGAGTGAGATAGAGAGACAAAGAGACATAGATTGGGATAGGGAGATAGATAGATCAGGGGGAAGGGGGATAGAGAGAGAGATAGAGAGAGTGGGGGGGAGAGAGAGTGGGAGGGAAAGGGGTTAGAGAGACAAAGAGGGGGAGAGAGAGAGAGAGAGAGAGAGAGAGAGAGGGAGAGAGAGAGAGATAGGGAGATAGAGACAAAGAAGGGTAGAGGGAGAGACAAAGAGATATATGTCATGTACTAGGATGTTAAAAAGGGTCATATGGTGTCCTAATGGATCATATTATGTCCCATAAACCGACACCATATCACCCCTTTTAACATCCTAATACATGGCATGACCCCTTGTGACACCATATGACCCTTTAGGACACCATATGGCATTGTTAGGGGTCGTATGGTGTTCTATGACCCGTTAGGACACCATATGAGCCCTTTTAAAATCCTAGTACATGACATGACCCCTTGTGACTATATGACCCTTTAGGACATCATATGGTGTTATTAGGGGTCATATGATAGCTTAATGGGTCATATGGTGTCCTATGACCCCTTAGGACACCATATGACCCCTTTTAACATCCTAGTACATGGCATGATCCCTTGTAACACCATATGACCAATTACGACACCATATGGTGGTGTTAGGGGTAATATGGTGTCCTAAGGGGTCATATATTGTCCTAAGGGGTCATATGGTGTCACAAGAGGTCATATGATGTTCTATGACCCATTAGGACACCATATGACCCGTTTTAACATTCCACTACATGACATGATCCCCTTAGGACACCATATGGTGTTGTTAGGGGTCATATGGTGTCCTAAGGGTTTATATGGTGTTCTATGACCCCTTAGGACACCATATGACCCCTTTTAAAATCCTAGTATATGACATGACCCCTTATAACCATATGACACCTTAGGATACCATATGTCATCGTCAGGGATCATATGGTGTCCTAAGGGGTCATATGGTGTTGTATGACCCCTTAGGACTCAATATGACTCCTTTTAACATCCTAGTACATGACATGACCACTTATGACACCATATGACCCGTTAGGACACCATATGGTGTCGTTAGTGTTTAATGGTGTCCTAAGGAGTCATATGGTGTCACATGATCCCTTAGAACACCATATCACCCCTTCTAACATCCTAGTATGCAAAATGACCTCTTGTGACACCATATGACCCTCTTAGGACACCATATGGTGTTGTTAGTGGTCATATGGTGTCCTAAGGGTTCATATGGTGTTTATGACCCTTTAGGACACCATATGACCCCTTTTAACATCCTAGTACATGGCATGACCCCTTATGACACTATAGGACCCCTTAGGACACCATATGGTGTCATTAAGGTTTATATGGTGTCGTAAGGGGTCTTATGGTGTCATAAGTGGTCATATGGTGTTCTATGACCCCTTAGGACACCATATGACCCCTTTTAAAATCCTAGTACATGACATGATCCCTTGTGACACCATATGACCCCTTAGGATACCATATGGTGTCATTAGGGGTCATATGGTGTCCTAAGGGGTCATATGGTTGTTGGCATTTTAATTGCAATGAGAGATTATTGGCTTTTCATTAAGGATAATGAGAAGGTTGTTGGAGATTATTGATATAACTGAAGAAGGATGTTTACTGTCTTAATAATATTGTTTTGTCATTGACGTCAAGAAATTGATCTTCTAATTTAGTACGATGTCCCCATATCTTGAGAAGTATGTTTTGATGAGAATTAAGATGTCGGTAAGTGACACAGAAAGAATATGATAATGGGAGGTAAGGAATAAGTTATTCAATGGGAAACTATTACCAAGTTAGACAATGATGAGATCATGTTGTTTTTATTGTTGTAATCTCCTACATATGTTGTTTAGTATGAGTTTAATACTATACTTTTATCACCGAGCAAAGCACCTCGTCAGTAAACCCTAAGGTTATCGATATCGGTTAAAGAAGGCAGAATGTGTACTGAGTGAAGTTCAGTATATACTGAGTTGTAACAGAATGCATTAAATGAATGTATACAACATTTAATGAAGGATTCCATTGAGATGGAGATTATTAGATGATTGGTATGTCATGCAATAATTTTGTTAGGGATCTACATCCTTGAAAAATCAAGAGCTAGATCTACAACATAGATTGAACCGCAATTACCTAGCACAAGTTCCAAGGAAGGTATACAAGTTCCAAGGCAAGGTAAAACATTTTTCAGATCGAAGGATACAATGAACCTAGTCAAGTTTGAAGATCTGATGTCTAAGATTGATCATGGGAAATGTGATTAAGGAGATTAAGTGGTTATACATTGTTTATAAATAAGGAATTGTTGATGAACAATACATGTGGGCAAATGTATGCATAGTGATGCTATAGAGGTGATTACTGAGCACTGAAGCTTGGAGATCTAATTAAAGAATAGATTGTGAAGCCTAGCAGAAGACTAGATAAGTCTTATGACTAGATTGTTTTGAGCAAATAGAATCTTCTTTAGCATTTTAGATGTGAAGTTGCAGATATATATTACTACTATTGTTTATTCTGTAAGTGATAGGAAATCTCTTAACCGAGTGGACCTAAAAGACTTATTTGTAAATCCTCTAGCAAGGTGACATTCTAGTTGAGTGTTTGAAATCCTTTGACAAGGTCACTTCTAACAAAGTGAAGATTCTAATAGATTTGAGGGAAATCCCTTAACCGGATCACATCTAGCAATGTGTTTGTAATCTTTAAGAGGATTTGCTTTTAACCGAGCATACTCTAGAAGAGTATATTTCTTAGTGGGTCCAAAATCCCATAGTGGTTTTTTCCTATTTGGGTTTCCACATTAAATCTGGTGTTATATGTGTTGTGATGTTATCCTTTCATGAGTTTGAATATTTTACAGTTTTGGTTATATTCAAAAGTATAAGTTACCGAAGCTGAATCTATTGAATATATTGAAGATTTAGTTTGTATGATTCACCCCCCCTCTCTCATCTTGTTGAATATTGGGCCTATTAACAATTGGCTTCAGAGCTTATTATCAGTTGGTATCAAAGCTCTGGACTCCGGAAGAAAATTTTAGAGGTACTTGAGAAAAGATCCAAAGATGTATAAGAGGGATGCCCCAAAGCTAAACAAGTCAAGTTTCTCCACATGGCAAAAAAGAATGAAGCTGCACCTATCAGGAATTGGAGAATATGCTACATATTATTTGGAGAATGATTGCATTGCTCTGAGCACCTATCCAATGACAATGGAAGAGATAAAGGCAAAGAAAGAGCATACTCAAGCAGTGATTGAAATAACATCAGTATTGACCGACTCAAAGTTTAATGATCTAGAAGGCTATAATGATGCAAAGGTGATGTGGACTAAGCTCATATCTATTTATGGTAGTGATAAACATGTACAAAGAGCAAAAGTGGACAACTTAAGAGGATAACTTGAATCCATGAGAATGAATGAAGGTGAGAACATAACCCAATAAAGTACAAGGCTAAAGGAGATTGTCAATCAAATCAAAGGAGCAGGATGGGCTATTGAAGAAAAGGATGTAACAAGTAAGTTGTTGAGAACCCTTCTACCTGCTTATGCTATTCAAGTCTCTGCAATCAATGAATTGAGGTCTCTACCAAACATGCCAGTTTCTTTAGATGCTACTATTGGTAAGCTACATGCATTTGAGTTAAGTAATTTTGATAATAGTGGGTCTTCGGTAAATAAAGTTGAATCTGCATTTAGTTCTTTTCATCTTGGTGAATCTAATAACTACAATGATAGAATGAGTAAGTATTCTAAAGGAAATCATAGTGGAGCAAGTGAAAGATTTAATAAGAACATGGAAGAAGTACACAAACTGTATGAGGAAATTAGAAAGCAGGAAGAGTTTGAAGCACTATTGGCCAGAAGGTTATCGAGAGGCAAAGGTAAGTATAAAGGAAAGCTACCTTTGAAATGTTTCAATTGTGATAAAATAGGACATATAGCTTCTAACTGCCCTGACAAAGAATCTAGTGAAAGGAGAGATTACTAAGAAGATAGACAAAAAGACAATCACTATAGAGGACACTGAGACTTCAGAAGTAGAGATAGAAAGACATACCTAGTAGCTGATGAAGAATCCAATGATGATAAATCAGATGAAACTGATATAGAGGAAGTTGTTTATGTGGCTATTAAAGATGGATCAGATGAAGAAAGGTATGAATAAAACACCCTAATATCTCACATAAATAATAATGAGTCTTGGATCATAGACAATGGATGCTCACATCATATGACAGGTGATAAACACAAGTTTGTTAAATTAGAATATTATGATGGAGGCTATGTAATGATGCACCATGTCTGGTGAAAGGTAAAGGTTCTATCACACTTCTTGAAAATGCTAAATGTGATGATGTATACTGGGTTGAAGGTTTGAAATACAATTTGTTGAGTGTAGCACAACTAAACAATACAGGATACCGAATAGAATTTCAGAAGGGAATTGTCAAAGTTCATGACAAGCATGGAAAGTTAGCTGCTACCGAGACACAAACAAGAGGTAATACATTTCATCTTGACTCAACTTGGAACAAATGTCTTTACACCAAAATAGAAGATACCTGGTTATGGCATAAAAGGTTCTACCATGTAAATTTTGATAATCTAATCAAAATAAGTAAGAAGCATCGAGTAAGAGGTCTACTGAGTTTGGAAAAACTTGAGAATGCTATGTGTCAAGGATGCCAGATGGGTAAGATGACAAGATCAAGCTTTAAAAGTAAGTCCTACACTTCTAAAGGAATTTTAGATCTTGTTCACATTGATCTTTGTGGTCCCATGAAAGTTCAAAGTTATTATGGTGATAAATATTTCATATTATTTGTGGATGATTACTCAAGGATGATGTCTGTTTTGTTTTTAGAAGAAAAATTAGAAGCTTTTCAAATGTTCAAGTGGTACAAGGCAAGAGTTGAAAATGAAACAGGAAGACAACTAAAATGCCTTAGATTTGATAGAGGAGGTGATTCACTTCTGATGAATTTAACTTATTCTGCAATGATCATGGCATAAAAAGACAAGTTTCTGCACTGAGAACTCCATAGCAAAATGGGATAGTAGAGAGAAGAAACAGATCTATTGTGGATTGTGCCAGAACTCTAATGATTGAAAAGAGGGTACCACAAACATTTTGGAGAAAAGCAATAAGCATTGTTGTTTACACCCTGAACCGAGTACAACTGAAGAAAGGAACTATGAAGACACCGTATGAAATTTGGTATGACAAGAAACCTAATGTAAGTTATTTTAAAATCTTTGGAAGTAGATGTTATGTTCACAAAGATTACAGAATTGGAGAGTTTGATCAGAAAAGTGAAGAAGGAACATTTCAAGGTTATTCTTCTAGAAGTAAAGCATTTAAATGTCGGATCAAATCATCTAACAAAATAGGAGAAAGTGCAAATGTGAAAATTGATGAATTTGTAGAAAGAAACGATGAAGGAAATTCCAAAGAACTAGAAGATTATGGAGAATTTGTTTATGTTCAACCGAAAAGTCCTATTGAGAAAGCTGTTAAAGAAAATAAAGAGAATATCCAGTTACCAAGTGATGAAGAAGATCATACAGAGCCTATTGAGCCTATATTAGCCAAATATGTCAAAAGACATCATGCATCAAGTCAGATTATAGGAGATAAGGATGATCCAGTGATGACAAGGAACAAACTAAGACAGAAAACATGTCTGATATCTGAGTTTGAACCAAGAATAGTAAAAGAGGCATTTAACAATGAAGATTGGGTAAATGCTATGTTAGAAGAGATTGATCAAATCAAGAAGAATGACACATGGACACTAGTCTCAAGACCAAAGGACAAAAATGTAATCGGTACAAAGTGGATTTTCAGAAATAAACTAAATGAAAAAGGTGAGGTTATTCAGAACAAAGGAAGAATAGTTTGCAAAGGATGTGCTCAAGAAGAAGGAATAGATTATGGCGAGACCTTTGCACCTGTGGCTAGACTTGAAGGAGTAAGAACATTTTTGGCATATGCTGCTTTCAAAAATTTCAAGGTATATCAAATGGATGTCAAATCTACATTTTTGAATGGTATACTAGAAGAAGAAGTTTATATAGAACAACCCGAAGGATTTGTTGAAGACAAGAATAAAGATCAGGCATGTAAACTAAACAAAGCTTTATATGGTCTGAAACAAGCACCTAGAGCATGGTATGAAAGACTACACTCTTACTTGATCAAAATTGGTTTTATAAGGACAAGTGAAAACAACAATATGTACATGAAGAATGATGAGGACAATGGAATACTATTCTTAGCCATATTTGTTGATGATATTATTTTTTGTGGTAATGACTCCTTATGCAAGAACTTTGGAAATGAAATGTGCAAAGAATTTGAGATGTCATTAATCGGTGAGATAAAGTATTTTATAGGTTTACAAATACTGCAAATGAAAGATGAGATTTTCATTACTCAATCCAAGTACATAAAGGAAATCTTGAAGAAATTTGGAATGGAGGATTCTAAACCTGAAAGTACTCCTATGACTACCAACTGTAAACTATCAAAGAATAATGAATCTGCATCTATTGATGAGACACTTTACTGATCTATAATTGGAAAGTTGCAATATGTTGTACACAACAGACTGGATATAGCACATGTAGTAGGTATTGTTGCAAGATTCTCTATAGATCCCAAAGAAACCCATATGATAGAAATCAAGAGAATTTTCAAATACCCGAGAGGCACTAAAGATTATGGCTTAGTATATAAAAAGAGAAATGATTTTGATCTAAAATTTAATACTGATGCTGATTGGGCAGGCAACATTGATGATAGGAAAAGCACAAGTGGTGGAGCTTTCTTCTTGGGAGAAAGACTAGTAAGTTGGCTTAGTAAGAAACAAGGATGCATTTCACAGTAAATAGGTAAAGCTAAATATGTTGCTACAATATTGAATTGCACAAATATAGCATGGATCAAACAACTGTTGGAAGGTATAAATGAAAAAGTTACCGAGCCAGTAACTATATTATGTGATAATACTAGTGCCATTAACATTTCAAAGAATCTGGTAATGCACTCTAAGACAAAGAATATATCTATAAAGTATCATTATCTCAAAGAAGAAGTTCAAGAAAACAAAGTTGTGTTGGAATATGTTAACACAAAGGAACAAATTGCAGACAGCTTCACAAAGCCATTGCCAAGGGACACTTTTGAGTATCTTAGAAGCAAGTTAGGGTTCCTACCCCTATCCTCTACTCACTGACAGAGTTTGGTGAAAGTATCAATTCGATGACTCTACATAATATTATTTGTGAGTTGATGCTAATTTACACTTTAGGAGGTCGCCTAAAGTTGTGTAGGAAACAGGAATGGAAGACATGTTACTTTGACCGAGACTGAGATGATATCTTTGTATTTGTTTTTACCAGCAAGGAAATCACTTCTCAAAGGAAGAAATGATGAATCAGTTCTTTTACTTTTTAGCATTGTTGTCAAAGGGGAAGAAGACTAAATGGTCAAGTACCAAGTAAGATGGAGAAGACTAAATGGATCAACAAAAGGGGGACAATGCTAATTGATGAAGATGAAGAAGAATAATGACAAGGGGAGAAGACTTTCAGAAGAAGTCTACAAGCTCAAGGGTAACAGGAGAAGTATATACAACAATCTAAATCTGAATCAATTTGAATGAATCATGTTGGTATTGCCATTTAATGTTGGTATTGCCATCAATGCCAAAGGGGGAGATTGTTGGCATTTTAATTGCAATGAGAGATTGTTGGCTTTTCATTAAGGATATTGAGAAGGTTGTTGGAGATTATTGATATAAATGAAGAAGGATGTTTACTGTCTTAATAATATTGTTTTGTCATTGATGTCAAGAAATTGATCTTCTAATTCAGTACAATGTTGCCATATCTTGAGAAGTATGTTTTGATGAGAATTAAGATGTTGGTAAGTGACACAGAAAGAATATGATAATGGGAGGTAAGGAATAAGTTATTCAATGGGCAACTATTACTGAGTTAGACAATGATGAGATCATGTTGTTTTGATTGTTGTAATATCCTACATATTTTGTTTAGTATAAGTTTAATACTGTACTTTGATCACCGAGAAAAGCACCTAGTCAGTAAACCCTAAGGTTATCGATATCGGTTAAAGAAGGCAGAATGTCTACCGAGTGAAGTTCAATATTTATCGAGTAACAACCAAGTTGTAACAGAATGCATTAAATGAATGTATACAACATTTAATGAAGGATTCCATTGAGATGGAGATGATTAGATGATTGGTATGTCATGCAATAATTTTGTTAAGGATCTACGTCCTTGAAAAATCAAGAGCTAGATCTATAGCACAGATTGAACCGCAATTACCTAGCACAAGTTGCAAGGAAGGTATACAAGTTCCAAGGTGAGGTAAAACATTTTTCAGATCGAAGGATACAATGAACCTAGTCAAGTTTGAAGATTTGATGGCTAAGATTGATCATGGGAAATGTGATCAAGGAGATTAAGTGGTTATACATTGTTTATAAATAAGGAATTATTGATGAACAATACATGCGGGCAAATGTATGTACAATGATGCTACAGAGGTGATTACCAAGCACTGAAGCTTGAAGATCTTATTGAAGAATAGATTATGAAGCCCAGCAGAAGACTAGATAAGTCTTATGACTAGATTGTTTTGAGCAAATAGAATTTGCTTTAGCATTTTAGATGTGAAATTGTAGATACATATTACTACTATTGTTTATTCTGTAAGTGACAGGAAATCTCTTAACCAAGTGGACCTAACAATCTTATTTGTAAATCCTCTAGCAAGGTGACATTCTAGTTGAGTGTTTGAAATCCTTTGACAAGGTCACTTCTAACAAAGTGAAGATTCTAACAGATCTGAGGGAAATCCCTTAACTGGGTCACATCTAGCAATGTGTTTGTAATCTTTAACAGGATTTTCTTTTTATTGAGCATACTCTAGAAGAGTATATTTCTTAGTGGGTCTGAAATCCCACAGTGGTTTTTTTCCTATTTGAGTTTCCATGTTAAATCTGGTGTTATATGTGTTGTGATGTTATCTTTTCATGAGTTTGAATATTTTACACTTTTGGTTATATTCAGAAGTATAAGTTACCGAAGCTAAATCTGTTGAATATATTGAAGATTCAATTCGTATGATTCACCTCCCCCCTCTCATCTTGTTGACTATTGGGCCTATTAACACTTGGCTTTAGAGCTTATTATCAATGATGCCCTAAGGGGTCATATGGTTTCATAAGGGGTCATTTGGTATTCTATGACCCCTTAGGACACCATATGACCCCTTTTAACATCCTAGTAGATGACACAATCCCTTATAATACCATATGACCCCTCAGGACACCATATAATATTGCTAGGGGTTATACAGTGTCCTAAGGGGTCATATGATGTCTCAAGTGGTCATATGGTGTTCTATGACCCCTTAGGACACAATATAACCCCTTTTAACATCCTAGTACATGACATGATCCTTTGTAACACCATATGACCCCTTAGGACACCATATGGTGTTGTTAGGGGTTATATGGTGTCCTAAGGGCTCATTTGGTGTCCTATTACCCCTTAGGACAACATATGATCCCTTTTAACATCCTAGTACATGACATGACTCCTTGTCACACCATATGACCCCTTAGGACACCATATGGTGTCATTAGTCATATGGTCTTATAGGACCTCTTAGGATACCATATGACCCCTTTTAACATTTTAGTACATGATATGACCCCTTAGGACAACATATGACCACTTTTAACATCCTAGTACATGACATGACCGCTTATGACTATTGATGAGAGACACTCCATTATTGTTCAAACGTTCTCATTGATGGCAACTAAAGTCATATATTCAATCCACAGTTCATGATTCATTCATACTGAAAGAGAGATTTAGGTCTACTGAGGCCTGATGAGATAGAGCACTGTATCTGACAATGTATAGTAATTTTGTTGGCAATTTATTTGTATTTCCTGTTTGGTTCTGTAGATCTCAGAGAAGTATTGTGGATGTGTAATCTATCTTATTCTAGGTTCATGGCCTCAGGTGTTGATTTTTGACTGAGTGGGAAGATCTAGTAAAAACAAATTTGGTTATTGATGCTCTGCAAAATGGACAATGTTAGAGTAAAACTTGTGGTCATATAACACACAAAAACACAAGAAACAAAGACAAACATTAGTGTTAATCAACCAAAATAAGTCTAAGCAGACATATCAAAAGAGACACTAAAAACATGATGAAATAGTTAACTATGGAAGCAAATACAACAAGGCATCTCCAAATGCCTTCTACCATGCTCTTAGCTCCTTCTCCCTTGTTCCTCTCCTCTCCATGTTCCAAATTAGTGTAGATCTCAACAACTTTTTGCACTATGGATGTCTTATGGAGATTCAAGATTGAAAATGTTTTTAAACTTATGCTATGCATGTGTAAAAACAAGCTAAATATGAGATGTTATGAAATGAACTAAGATTTATTTTAGTCCAAAATGATAATATATTAGTGATTTTATGCTAAAATGCTCTCTAAAATTGACTATAGATTAAATGCATACAAGTTTTCAGGATTTGGATTATGGAGAAATGGGCTCTATTTATAGGAAAAATGGAGCAATGGATGGTTGAGATTGAGTAATCTCAACAAGGGTCAAGATTGAATGATATTCAATCCATGTGAAGGCTTTCAACCCAATCTCAGGATGACAAGTGTCAATACGAGATGAGTTGAAAGGAGATGGAATAAGCATTAAATACTTGACATGACCTGAGAGTTAACTTGGGAGTTAAGGTCAAGGTTGGGTTGAGTGAATAAATTCATTATTCAAAGAATAATACTTTTATCCAATGGATAAATTCTTGTGCAAAGGTTAAAGGGATAACCATGGTCAAAGCAATAAATGTTTGAGGAGACACATGGGTCACATGAGGGTTGAGTTATGGGTTAAAGTCCTTAACCATGGGTGCAAGTGGAATTAACCATAAATGGTCATGTAAGAGCCATTAATGATCATGTAAAAGTTATTAGTAGTTTGGAAGACTTTAGAGGTTAAATTGTTGAACACACAAAGCATTTAATGCTTTTCAAAGACTTTGAAGTCTTTGAGAAGTGACTCCAAGTTGCTTAGGAATGTGACAATAATTAGGGGATGGATTAGGCTAATTTAGAAAGGGGTTTAGAAGAATCTAGAAGGGGTTAGGATTGTAAGTGGGTTTGGTGGATGAGGGAAAATAGGATTTAAATCAAAATAAAATTAATTTATTTCAACTTGTGGTTGCAAGTTGTATATTTAGGAGAATGCAAGTGGGGGGGATTTTATGATTTAAATAAATGTTTTATTTAATTTATTTAAAAGAGGAATGGAGATAAAATTGAATAAATAGAATTTATTCATTTAATTGATTGTGATTTAAGTTAATGAATTAATTAAATAAATTGAATAATTTATTTAATTAATAGGAGAATGTTTGAAGATGAATTAATTAAATATTAATTTAATTAACTGATAGATAGTAGATTTTTTAATTAAATAAATAGAAAATATTCATTTAATTAACTAGATAGATTTATGTGACTACATTTGCCCCTCTTTGAGATGGTGCAGTTTATCACTTCGTTTCAAAGAAAGAAAAATAGGTGTGAAGAAATATGCCCCATAAAATTTTAATTTAGTCAGTGGTATGCCCCCTCGAGAGATGGGCCGATTTTTTTTGAAAAATTGGGTGATCTCTCGAAAAAAGAATGAAAATTGGCGGGGTAGTAGAAGAGAAGGTTTTAGCAATACTATTGAAAAATAGAAGAAACTGGAGATAAAATGAAGAAATAGGAGGCTCGAGAAGTTCATGGGGACTACGACGGTGAGTGGGGTAAAATTAGGGTTACGATGAAGGGTATATATGGGGAGGAAGGGGTGAAAACAAGGTCATTTGCATTCACGTCCATAGTGAAATTTGAGCTCTGGGAGTGACTGTTTAGAAGAACAAGGAGTAGTTAGGATGCCGATTCCCATAGAAGAGAACCGATTAGAGCGAGTTCGATGATTCCAACAGCCAGACAACTACGGACCAGCGGTATGTGAATTTGAATTTTTGAATTTTATGCATTTTTGATAGGTTTTTACTTAGTCCAAGTAGAGTCAACACAATAGCACTAAAACGGTGTTTTGGCGCTATTGTCAACTAAATTAGCACTATTGTGCTGCTATAGCACTATTGCATAGTGGTTTTAGCATTGTTGTCAAAAGTAGCACTATTGCATAGTCTATTTAGTTCTTTTGTTTATTTTGTGTGATTGAGTAGTTAATTAAGCGTTGTTGTGAGGAGGTAGTGCTATTGTATAGGCAATGTAGCACTATTGCATAGTTGATTGAGTGTTGTTGTTGTGAGGTGGCACTATTGTATAGTCAATATAGCGCTATTGTTGGTTTAGTGCTATTGCATAGTTGAGTTAGCACTTTTATTAGGAAAATAGATGCCCCAGTGTGTTTGACCAAGAATCTCCTGATGCCAATGATGGATGGATGGAGATGTGAGGTGAGAGTTGTTTTGAACCATAGCAGCCCTGATGAGACTTAGGCCATTAGGATAAATGTCTATTGTAGTCTAGGTTTGCCATGATTGCTTACCTGTTGAGACCTGACTTACCTATTAAGACCCGAAGATACTTGATCAGAGTATCTATTGATAGTCTAGGTTTAAACTTAAGAAATTTTGAAACAAAACAACTGATGATGATGGTTGATGCACATGTAGGAGGATCTTTGCATCTCATAGATGCGCGAGAGGCATCCCACCACATAGGTGTTGCACGATCGATTGACAGAGGCTAAGGTGGATTGCATTGTAGTGACAGGCCTATATGATTTTATGCATATGCCTGTGATTCAGATGAATCACTGGTTGATCATAGCATTAGCAGAGCGATGGCATAGTGAGACATGCACATTTCACTTGGTGCAGGGGGAGATGACAATTACCCTAGAGGATGTCTTTATTGATGATGGATCAATAGCCTGGGAGGATATAGAAACCTTGTATGAGCCATTACCAGTAGTGCTATCAGGGATTGTTGTTGGACTGCTATGTCCAGGTTGACGATCACATGGACTTGTTGTTCGTTGGGGTCAGGTGATCAAGTAGATGATGACAGAGGGGACCCAGTTTGCATGGGGACCGTGCATGCTATTGCACTTATATTGAGATCTACATGAGGTAGCTTATCGAGGGGTGGGCTCATTAGGAGTGGGGATCACTCTGCTTCATATTTGGGCATGGGAGCACCTACCTATTAACCAACTAGTTAGTCTAAGATTCTGAGCAGTGGACCAGCCACATGTATACATGTATGGAGGTTTGATGAGTCAGCCCCACCTAGGGAAGTTAGAGTGGTGTCAGCAAGCACTGGATGATTTGGATATAGTGATATGGAGGCTATATATTGAGTGTGATCTAAGCAATGATGATGTAGAGGTGTTGCTGTTTGTGTTTATGACATGATACCTCATTGGTGGGACAACCTACAATGTGGAGAGACAACTTCCTGGCATAGTATTGAGACAATTTGGGCAGCGGTAGGGATTGCCTAGTGGATCGGGAGAGTATGGATGGGTTGTCTGAGAGAGGTACTTATGGGGACTAGTGTTACCTTATGATCAGGCATTGCTAGAGTTTTGCATGCTACAGGTGAGACCATAGCATATGGGGCTAGGGGTGGTAGATGTAGGGGTGTCAGAGGAGTACACTCAGTACATTGCGGCACATCCGATTTCA
Organism: Cryptomeria japonica; assembly: GCF_030272615.1. Taxonomy (NCBI): domain Eukaryota; kingdom Viridiplantae; phylum Streptophyta; class Pinopsida; order Cupressales; family Cupressaceae; genus Cryptomeria; species Cryptomeria japonica. The sequence continues at coordinate 874,355,135 of NC_081414.1, read as the reverse complement.
TGGATATCAGATCCTACAGAGCCGATTCCATATTTTGAGGAGGATAGGGGATGGAGATGAAGGAGGAGAGGAGGTCGTAGAGTAGTAGGTGGATGAGGGAGAGGGGATGGTGGTGGTGGGGATGGAGGAGGTGGTGATGGAGGAGGAGGAGGAGGGGGTGGGGGATTTGGAGGAGGTTGTGGATTAAGAGGTGGAGGTGGGGGTGGTGGTCATTTATAGCAGAGAGGGAGAGGTGGGCAGCCATTGCGGCTATCTCAGGGACCTTTGATGCACGGAGGTATGAGACTAGGTGGCAGGGATGTAGGTGAGGGACAATCACCTATGGATATAGTTGAGGGAACTACAAGTGAGGGAGCCACTAGAGAGGCACTTATGGATATGGGGGAGGGAGCTATAGGTAGAGATTTGTAGGACCATATGATATTATATTTGCAGACACGACTAGAGGTAGAGGTGGCCATTAGGAATGTCCAGCTATTTGCATGAGAGTCGGAGCTAACTGTAGTGCTGTGGGAGAGAGATCAAGCCATGGAGAGATTTGCCATGTTGTAGGAGAGATTATGAGTGGGAGAAGGAGTAGGAGCACAAGGTCCTACTAGGGATGCGATGAGGGAGATGCGACGAGCACAGGAGGAGATAGATTATTGGTAGGGGTTATATGAGTAGGTGGTGCCAGCTAGTCAACGAGCACTCAGTTATTCACATATGCATCGGGCGAGATCAGAGCGGTCTTAGAGGATGCAGAATAGTGGTGGTGTGATGGGTTCTTGATGGAGAGATAGATCAGGTGATGCAGGGACTAGTGGGGGAGTAGGTGGTGATGTTGGTGCAACATCTGATTAGAGTGTTATTTGAGAGAGCATTTTGTATGCATTGACATTATCATTTTGGACTGTTTCTTGGATGGCTCTTGGTAGCCGATATTTTGGACTTTATTGTACTCTGATACATGTATATTTTTGGTGATATGATATGATATATATGAGGAGATCCCATATTTTCTGATGAGATGCATGTTGATATGTATGGATTTTATGCAAGATGATGATCTTATGATTTATTCTTAGATGGATAGTTGTGTTTGTTATATGTATGCATTGATGAGATGATTCCTATATGCATGTTGTTATAATGACTTATTCTGACATGATTTCTATATGTATGTTTGTATGATGTGGGATGCTAACATGTGGATGCAGGTTTATATATGTGTGCATGATGTGTTGGTGAAATGCTTTATGTATGTAATGCCATGATGATGATGTATGCATAATGAAATGATGCTAACGATGACATAGACAATATTGTGTATTTGATGTTGATGTGATGATGAGATAATGATATGCAATGATGTTTATATTTGAAAATGTAATGCTTGATTTATGTAAGTGCATCTAGATGGTTAAAAATGAATGCAATATGAATAAAAAAAATGTAAAGTACAAATGTTTATATGATGATATCTAAATGAATGTATATGTATAATGTATAAACTAATTTTGAGACAAATGGTCTTTATGTTATGATCTAAATGGCGAAAAATATGATGAAGTGAAATGATAATGTAATGATAGTGCAACACACGGGTAAATTAATAACTACACCTTAATGAAATTAAAAGGATAATGAATGCATTGTAATGAATCCTAAATGAAATGAAATGAATGAGTATAAGAATATACTAAATGGATAAATGAATGCACTTAACTAATGGATAGATAAATAAATGTACACAACTATGGAAATCTAAACAAATGCATGGTACACAATTGTTTGAATGATGATAAATGATGATCAGTAACTAACACTAAATGAATGCATAGTAATGGTTAATAATGATAGTAAATGCAAATAAGGACAATTTTATCATATAAATGAATCTAAATGTCATGATTATGCAATGATGAAATGATATAATGAGACTAATGTAGGTTAAAGAGAATGAACTATATGTATAAAATGTAACTGAATGATATTAAATGCATACTAATGAGGATTTTAAGATTTTAATAAACCTATATGCAAGTAGATGATAATGAACTAGGTTTTTATGCATATGCAACTAAATTTAATGATGATGTGATTTATGATAATGAATGCAAGGTTGTTGAAAATTTTGTATGATGCACTGATGATGTATCAGAGAACTTCATCATGATTGTATCCAAGGCCAACTCATTTTCACATAACTGCTCATATTAACTTGTTCACACTTGAATACAAAAGCAATGCATATGAATAATGAATGAGTAAATGGATCGGTGACATGCAATGGAATGCAATATAAATAGATGGGATGGAATGATGATCCATAGTGCTTTATTTTCATCATTGAGCATGATAATATCAAACTTGGATGAGGTAGTAGGAATGAAGGATGGAGCATTGTACCTACAAACAAAACAACATAAATAAAGAATACATAATATGGACCCTTGATAATGGTTCACGCTCATATGGTCAATGTATATGCTGTAGTGAGCAAGCCATAGTGATCCATGACTATATTTTGCATAAGATCACATAGCTTAGTGAACTTCCCACATAGACACCATTAGTACGTGCCCCAGAACTTCATCGGAATAATTTGCAGAAGACATACAAACAATGCTTAGGAACCATCCCGACCACTCTAATCACTTGTGGATAGCCCGGAGTAGAGTAGGAACCTGTTATAAATGAATAAATAACCTACAAACCAACCAAGTACTTGATAGCTTAAACACAATTTTCTTGTTAAAGAAAAATGTCATCTTGTCTTTGTTTTGGTAAGGAAGGATGCATCCTTGTTTAGACAGTTTGCGTGTTTGATGTTGATTGCTTGGTCAATGTGATAAGTGGTCATCATTTGAGTATTTCACAATGTTTGTTTGGTATCTGCTTCAATGAGTATGTACAATGCATTGCCATGTTTTTGATTGATTTTTGATGTTTTTTTTTTGTTTTTTTTTTAATTTTTTTGGATTTTGATGAGATAGATTTCCAATGTTTTTGGATTTTTGATGATTGTGTTGAATGTTTTTTGTATTTTGTGAGACATTTTTGAATGAAGAACTCAATGAATAATAACTAATGTAGAATCCACTTCCATCATTAAGTTAAGGGCACTGCCCCCAGTTTAGACATAATTATGAAAGAGAGAGATGCAAGATGTATGAAGTACTATCTATGATTGCATATCAATAACAAGCCATGGTTTTGGATTGATGGATAAGTGGATGCAAATGAATGTGATCACAACAAGTCTGAAAGACAATGGAGCCACATCCTTTACAAGTGGTCCCTGTTTGCCAAGTTTTCACAATCACTCTTACCTAAGGTGCCTCCGGAGTGGTTGTTCACCATTTGGATGCATGATTTTTCTTTACTATTTTGATATTTTTGTATTTTCTTCAGGACATTTTCTGAATGTTTTTGGTGTTTTTTTGGTATGTAAGGGAATTTGATTCTTTGTCCAACTTATGTATAAAACCATTTGAGGTGCATGTTGTTGATCAGATCTGCTAGCAGTTCTCCTTCTAAAGTAGCCAACTGATATGCCCTAGACCCAAATACAGCAGTGATAACATATGAACCCAACTAGTTTGATTCAAACTTTCCTTGATGTTCTCTATTTGGCTGGTTATGAGGGTTCTCTCAAAGAACAAGATCACCTACCTCGAATGTATGAGGTCTAACTCGATGATTATAGCTTATGCTCATGCATTGCTAATAGGCTTTAAGGTGATTGTATGCAACTTGTCACTTCTCATCAAGTAGCTCTACGTCTTGGAGACATGATACTCTGTATGCTTCATCATCTATCAGATTATGCAAGGAAACCCATAGTGATGGTATCTCAACCTCAATAGGTAATATATCTTCTACACCATAGACCAGTGAGTAGGGAATTGCGCTTGTAGGGGTTCAAATACTAGTTCAATATGCCCATAGTGCTGGATTTAATTAAACATGCCAATCACGGCTGACATCATTGAGTGTCTTCTTTAGGATTCTTAATATGTTCTTGTTTGATGCTTCAGCTTGACCATTTCCTTGTGGGTAATAGGGAGTGGAAAAGCGGTGTTGGATGTGAAACTTCTCGCAGAGTTCACGAACATCCTGATTTTTGAATGGGAGTCCATTATCTGTAATGATGGACATGGGTACACCATATTGGCAAATGATGTAATTTAGGATGAATGAGGTGATCTTCTTGCCAGTGACTTGGGTAAGTGGAACAACTTCGATCCATTTTGTGAAGTATTCAGTGGCGATAATAATGAATTTGTTGTCATTGGATGAAGATGGATGGATTTTACCCACAAGGTCAAGGCCCCATTGACAAAAAGGCCATGGTGTTGTGATTGGTTGCAATTCCTGTGCTAGTGCATGTATCAGGTCTCCATGAACTTGGCATTTTTTGCATTTTATGACAAAATAGTAGGAGCCTTTTTCCATGGATGGCCAATAGTATCCAATGCGCATTTCTTGGCTAGTGATGGGCCACTTGCATGAGTTCCGCAAATTCCTTCATGTACCTCTTCCAAGGCCTTTTTTATCTCATCCTGTTCTAGACATCGAGGGAGAGTACCATCAAGACTGCATCGGTATAGGGTTTTAGCAATAATGGTATATCAAGTAGTTTGGCAAATGAAGGTTTTACATTGGTTATTTGATTAGTTAGGAGGAAGTGTGTGATCGCTGAGGTAGGTGTAGAACTCACTGTACCATGGGGATTCGAAACTGACAAGGTGACATATCATCTCATCTTTAGGGATATCATAAGTAGAAATCCAAAGTTGTTCTACCAAGAACTCATAGCGTGTTGAGTTCTGCAGAAGATCTAGGAGAGATGCAATGGTAGCCATAGCATCAGCAACTCGATTCTGATCTCTAGGTATCTGCTCAAAGGTGATAGTAGTAAATGATGCCTTTAACTTGTCCACCATTTGCTTGTACGACATGATTTTATCATCCTTGGTCTGATATTCATTTGTTACTTGTCGGATGACCAGTTGGGAGTCGCCATATATCTGTAACTCTTTCAATTTCCATTGTATGGCTAGTCTGAGTCCTATGATCAGGGGCTGAGTCCTATGATCAGGGCCTCATACTCTACTATGTTGTTTGTGCATGGAAATGTAAGTCTGTAAGACTTTGGGATGCTATTACCTTGAGGTGTGATAAACAAGATGCCTGCCCCCGAGCCATGTCTACTATAGGAACCGTCAAAGTATAGTTTCCATGGTTGTGCTATTGTGATCATGAATATCTCTTCATCTAGAAAATTGGAAATGAGAGGATGATCGCCTATGAGGGGTGCATCGGCCAACCAATCTGCAATAATTTTACCCTTGATAGCCTTACGGTCCACATACTTGATGTTAAATTCACTTAGAGTCATTACCCATCTGGCCAAGCGGCCAGTCAATGCTGCTTTGCTGAGTAAGTACTTTAGTGGATCGATCTTTGCAATGAGTTGTACTTTGTGTTTTAACAGATAGTATTTTAGTTTAGTGACTGCCAAGATTAATGCTAGGCAAGCTCACTCAATAGGTGTGTAATTGAGTTCATAGCCAACCAGTGTGTGAGAGATGTAGTAAACAACACACTCTTTCCCTTCTGCATTGTGTTGTGCCAGTAGTACACCCAATGCTATACTTGTTGCTAAAATATAGAGCAATAGAGGTCTACTCGGATTATGTGGGATCAACAATGGTGTATTCATGAGATAGTCTTTAAGCATCTGGAATGCTTGTTGGCATCTGGTATCCCATTGAAAGCGGATGTTCTTGTGTAGCAAGTGTGTAAAGGGGTGACACTTATCTGCTAGTTGTGCAATGAATCTTGGGATGGATTGTAGCCGCCCTTGTAATGTCCTTAGCTGACTGATGCTCTTCAAAGGTGGCATGTCCATGATTTCTTTGACCTTTGCTAGATCAACCTCAATGCCTTTGCTTGAGACAATGTATCCTAGAAGTTTCCCTAAGATTACTCCAAAGACACATTTTTTTGGTTTGAGTCGAACATGATATTGTTCTAGTCTATCAAATATTTTCTCTAATATTTCCAGATGACCTTCTCTTGTTAATGATTTTGCCAATAAGTCATCAACATAATCTTCCATTATGGTATGCATCATGTCATGGAAGATGGTGGTCATTTCTCGTTGGTAGGTCGCTCCTGCATTCTTTAGACCAAAAGGCATTACATTCCAGTAGTATGTTCCCCATGGACATGTGAAGGACATCTTATGTTGATCCTCTGGTGTGATCTTTATCTGATTTTACCTTGAAAAAACATCCATGAGAGAAAGCATGGCATGTCCTGCTGTTAGGTCCACTATTATGTCGATGTTTGGTAGAGGTAAGTCATCCCTAGGACATGCTTTCTTTAGATATCTGAAGTCAGTACAAATATGGATGCCCCCATTTGGTTTGCTGACAGGCATAATGTTGGATATCCAATCTGCATAATCAATTGGTCTAATAAAACCAACATACAGGAGTTTCTTAAGTTCTGCTTTGACTAGCACCACAATTTGGGGGTGCATCTTGCAAAGTTTCTACTTGACAAGCTTGGCTCCTTCTGCGACAGTGAGGTGATGCATGACTAAATCTAGATCAAGACCAGGTGTGTTTGTGTATGACCATGCAAAGTTAATCTGGTGCTTCTAGAAGAATTTGACAAACTTGGGTTGTTCCTTTGAAGTTAAAAGAGATGCTAGATATATGTGGTGAGGAGTTTCAAGAGTCCCCACATTGTATTCTTTTGTCTCTTCAATGAGAATCGTTGATTGTTCTTGTTGTGTACTAGAGGGGAGAATGTCAAACCTTTCATCCTCAGGCACCTCAAAGAGGTTTTCACCATTTGATACACTCTTTCTTTTTACTTTCGTGGGATCAAATAGTGTCGCAATGTGGTTTTCACTAGAAGATTCATGTTTGATTGTTATATTTTTTGTAGCTAAAAGGTTTGGCATCCGCCATGAAGTATGTTGCGCTATTAAGTTCTATGGAAAATTCATCTTTGTGATCCCCACTTGGTATGCTATCCCATAGTTCCAAGAAGTCAATGATCACCTCATCATTTTGGAAGTGGTCAAGGCATGGGGGATTAAGTTGGTTCCATTTGATGAGTTCAGGATGGATAATGGGCATTAGTTCATCAATTAGGTTAAGTTCGTTAGATGTGTCAGTGAGGGTTAAGATGTTGTGGTGAAGGTCACTGATGGTACTCTCCTTGTTAGAATCAGGCATAGGATGTGACGCAGGGTCTATGGAAGATGTGTCCATTTCAGGAACCCAAGAGGTCTTTATCTATGCTTCTCTATAAATAGGGATTACTTTGTGAGGTGGAGGTGGTGATGCGTCCTCCTCATATGAAGTATTAAGCTGTACCGAATCAAATTCCCACTCATGCGAGTCGATCTCTGAGTCACTTTCCAGTAGCCGATTACTATACCATACTAGGATATAATTTGAGTTAAACACTGTAGGTGTGATCGGTTGATGTACCTTTGTAGATGAAATGAATGGTGTTGCAGGAAGAATTATGGGGATCAATGAATCTGATACAGGGAGTATTAGTAGTGTTGAATCTGCTTCTTTTACTAGAATTGCCAGTGTTGTCAATACTACTAGGAATTTTGATATAGTTGCTACTGCTAAGGGTGTTATTGATGTTATTGCTATTGCTGATGGGGTTGCTGGTTTGATTGGTGGAATGATTGGTGCTACGGATGGTTTTGCTAGGATTTTTAGCCTCAATGGGGTAGTTTCTATGATTTTTGCTGCTTCTTTTATAATCAAAGGTGGCCTCTTTGTAGTAGGTTGATATAGAGGCTTGTTGGGTTTCCCTTTGAATCTAAGTTTAGGAAGGATCTCCTTCTGAAAGCCTAAGCCTGTATTATCTTTAGGTTTCAATTCTGGCTCCAGTGGTTCATGTCGTCCTTTCTTACAAGGTCCCAAAGCACTTTGACCATCATATCCTATTCTTTGGATAATGAGAAGGCCTTTTTCATATTGATATGTGGGAAGCTTAGCTTGTGGTATTTCTGTGGTGATAGGATCTTTATAGATCCATTCTGCTAAGTCCTCATCTCTGGTATCTTCCTCTTGACTCTTTACAAGGATGAATGGTGTCAAAGTACATGTTGGCTTGATCAGTGGTTCTGGAAGTAACTGTTGAGGTTTACCATGAGTTCTAGAAGAAGTAGACATTTATCCAACACAAAAGAGTTGACTTAAATTGTACTCCCCAGGACCTTCCTCTGCTATTTTCATTTTGAGCTTCTCTTGCTTGGGTATAGTGGTGTTTGAACTAGAAAGAGAGGTTGGACTTATGTATGATGTGGATGAGATGGCTTCTCTATTTTTGGGAATGGCAATCTCTAGTTGATGACTTATATTGTGACAATATGCAAAGGGGTTGGCATCACCTAGGATTATGATTTCTACACCATTATGTAGGAACTCGATACATTGATAGTAGGTGGATGGCATGGTTTGCATGGTGTGTATCCAAGGTCTTCCTAACAACAAATTATATGGCATAGGAAGGTCCAAAACTTGACAGATGATGTGTTTCACCACTGGGCCTACTCAGATTGGTAGCACAACAACTCCTTTGGATGAACGTTCTACATCATCATAGGCTTTGATTGTTATCTTCTTACGGGGATCCACTGATTCAATTGCATATCCCAATGTTGTGACCAATTTTAGTGTACAGATATTCAAGCCTGCTCCATTATCGATCAAGACTCACTTGATCCTATGTTGGTTGATAAACCCTTCAATGTGGAGTGAGGCATTATGAGGTTGCTGGAAGGATGTGTTGTCACTTTCAGAGAAAGTGAGACAAGGTGATGACCTTAGATTTCCAACAATGGCTTGGAATTGATCTATATTTAGGTTTGCAGGGACTAACGCCTCTTGGAGAGCTTGATCCAAGATTGTTCTATGAGATGGAGATAGGAGAAATAGCTCTAAGATAGATATTAGTGCGGGCATTTTATCTAATTGGTCCATAAGGTTATACTATTTTGGGATAGATGTGGTGCCTTGTGGAGCTGCTTTTATGGTAATCTTGCCACTACGTGTAACAACATTGTAGTTGGAACTAGAATTTTTGATTGTAATAGTTGCAATTTGTTCACTGGCATCATATAGGTGATTCACAGTATAATTATACGTGGCTTGCATATAATCAGTGGTGTCTATGTTTCTCCTTGAAGTGGAAGGACCCCTTTGATCTTGTGATGGAAGTAGATTTATAAACATGAGATGATCATTGTTTGTTGTCTTTGGGTCATGCCCTTCGATTTTGATTTCACGTCGGTCAATAAGATCCTGAATAAGATCTTTCAATCTGTGACAATTCCTTGTCTTATGCCCTTTCCCTTGATGGAAATCACAATGTTCAGTATCCCTCCACCACGAAGGTTTGACTTGAGGTTCATAATTTGATGTTTTGGGTAAGGTCACCAGATTTTGAGAAACCAACTGACGTAACATTGTTTCAATGGGTTCCCTTAAGGGAATGTATGTTCGTTTTGGTTTAAAAAAAAATTGATGCTATCTAGGTTCCTCTTGAGGGACATTTCATCCTTGATATGGAGGAGCAACCATGTTATTCTTGGGTGGGGGGTTCTGTCCTACAAATCGGACCATAGGTTGTGCACTTTTGATAGTTCTTGCATCCACAACCCCTTCATTGATGACATTTTTTTTTTGTTCTAGAAGTTAGGCTTGTCACTATTGATGTGTGGGTGAGGGCCATCCTTTGGCTCATTATATATCTTGATAAGCCCTTTTTTGATGAGAGACCGTTCACATTTTAAACCTTTGGTAATCATGTCATTGAAAGAGTTTGTGTCTCTTACGTCCAAGTGAAATTCCATTTCTTCGTTTAAGTTGGAAATAAATATTTTCACTAGTTCTTGTTCAGGTAATTGAAGAGAATGTCTGCTAGACATTTGATGCCATCATTGTAGAAAGACTGAAAATAGCTTGCTTGGTTTTTGTTTAGTGTTGCATAGATCAGCCATGGTGATATCACATTCAATGTTATGTGAGTAGTGTGCTAGGAACTTCTGGATGAGTTCTTCAAATGTCCTCATGCCACTTGGTAATCGAGAAAACCATGGTGCTGTTATTCCTCCCAAGCTTTGGGGAAAATTTGCATTAGGTAGGTATCCTTGTATGCCACTTCTAGGCAAGCTGAATGGAATTCTCTAACATGGTCATGAAGATCTCCTTTTCCTCTATACTTTTTGAACTTGGGTGTTTCAAACCCTCATGGAAAAGGTGGCATATGTATATTCCTATCAAAGGGATAGGGACAAATGTCATTAAGTGAAAACTGGTTAGTTTTCACACAACTATGAAGTTGTTGGGAAAGATTTTCAACTTGTTGCCGCAAAATGTCTATTTCATTTGGAGGAGGAGGAGGTGGGGGATTACATTGATGAAGGTTGTATCTGATGTGATCTCAACATCTTTTATCCTCATTATCACTTTGGCATCCTGATGCTTGCCTTAGTTGTGCAACATCAAATTCAGAGGGTAGTTTGGCTCCTTGAGCAAGTCTAAAAAAGTGAGCATCGGCATTGCTCCTAAGTATTTCATCAAATAGTCTATTAAAGAGAGGGTTGTGTTGTGCCTTTCCTATTTCTGCCAGAGTGGGAGTACTTGGATTTTTGTCATTTGCATTTCCTCCAAGGGCTTCTTAGAATTCATTGATATTTTCCTCCTCTTTTTCCTCAATTTCTTGTTGTCTAGGCCGTGATCTGGTATGAGCCATTGTGTTTACAAGTTTTTGTTGAAGTTGGGTGAAAATGATGATGAGTTGTTGATGAAATGAGAGATTTATGTTTGGTGGAGTATTTTGCATATGAATCTCTAGCATTAAAGGTAGATGTTACCAAAGTTCTTTCTTGAATCGCTTGTTTGTGTTTGATTGACAAAGTTTGATATGACAAGGTTTAGAGAGATCTGAGATGTGTTACAGGCCCAACTACTTAGTAATGAGAGGATTTACTCATAGACTAGTTTTAACTTATGTAGAAATGCCTCTTAGGATGAGTTTATCCTAGATGTAGAGACACTCTTAAAGTGATGTGTTTGTGTTTGATTCAAGCAATATTGAAATAGAACTTAGGACAAGAACCTCTTAATGTTTTGAGAGTTGGAATGGATTGATGATTTGTGAATGTGAGAATGGATGAAATGTTAACTTCAATAAAAACTTCATGTTACATAGGGGACAAATTCTTCCTCTTCTCTTTCAGGAGTTAGTGGTACTTCCCGAGCTACGTTATATGTGATGCAAATGTCTAGAAAGAAGTCAGGATTGATTTTGCCTCCTTTGTTCTTGTGATAACTCAAAGCTCTATATTGAGTAAAAGCTCTACGGTTTAGAGACTCTTGATCAAATTCATTTGGTTTTACTTGAAGATATAGACACATGTGATGTAGGAAAGCTCTATGAGAGACAAAGATTTGTCTATTAAGATAGAAGAATTTCCTCCTTTTTATAAAATCCTTTGAGCTTAATGGTCGTCTCTTCAAGTTGACATGTTGATGAAGATTCTTCTTTCTCAAGATGTGAAGAATGGTCATATAGTTTGATACTTTTGTTATTTGCACTTGTTTTTGATCTCTTGTTTTTGAAAATGTTTGTGTTCGATGAATACTTGTATTTGGAACTGATTTTATGATGTTTCTTTGATAAGAAAACAAAAGCAAGCACACAAACACAAGAATATTGCCTCAAAAAACACAAATAAGTATGGGTCTAGATCAACCCAATCTTTTGGACTTTTTTATGACCCTTTCCTTCAAATTTATTTTAGGTGTTTTTCCAAAACCTGAAGTCAGCTCAATTTGCACTAGTCTTGACTCAAAATGAAAACACTTCAAACACTCTTTATCCCTAAGGTCAAATGGCCAGTTGCGATGATTTCAGCCCACATCTTGATATTTCTTTAACTTTGGTACTATATACCTTATGAATCCTGTCATGGTAGGTAAGGATGTGATATACTAATTCTTGCGTGAGCATAACAAATAGATGATCCCTATGATGGGGGAGTCACCACTTTTATCAGGCTACGAGTAAACTATCAAAAAGCTATGTCTCTACTCAAGGAAATATGTGTGGTGAGTATCTTGGGAGCAAAACCTTCTATGCTCTTGCACTGAATTTATCACAAATATCTTCAATCAATAGAATGAGTGGTCTACTACTTAGAGGTGTTTAGTAATTTTTGATGTTTTTGGACATAAGTTCATTCTGCAGTGACTCGCTTAAGAGCCTTGTAACTTGTGGTGGGGCCCATTTGTCCTTTCAGCAAGTTACACTATAGGAACAACTATACCCAAGGCTATAGCTTTTGCTCACACCTAATTTCTATAGTGGCTCGAAGGATTTACGGTGCAAGGTCATTCCCAAGAGTGATGTGTCTCTTGGTAGGCCTCTCTTAAAAATAGAAACTTGAGTGTTACTAACACTTTTCTCTTGCACCTAGGACCATGAAAGCCAAGGGAGAGGATAGTGTGTGTTAGAAGTAGGACCAGTCGACAAACTCTTTTGCACAAGTGTGCCAAACACAAAATACACTTGTTCTTTTTAACTTGTCATTGCAATGATGTTCTATCTATTTGGAGATGTTGCTCCAACAACCATGATATTTTTTTTAACTTTAAAGGCAATATGTTGAGTAAACTAGGAATTTCAAAACCCTGGTCAACTGAAATTGAAACACATATGCATGAAGTAAATCATTTTGCAAAAAATGAGACAAGTTGATTGTTCTTTTTACTTGGACAAAATCAAACTGTTGATTGTGAATTTTTAATTCTGGATTGATGGAAGGAAATCAAATTTTGTGTTGTTGATTTTAAGCACCAAAAGAAAATGAATCCTAACTTGCAAGAAATAAAGTTGTTTTGTTGATTTTAAGCACCAAAACGAAGTTTGAATCCTAACTTGCAAGAAATAAAATTGTTTTGTTGATTTTAAGCACCAAATGAAGATTTTCAAGTTTGCCTATGAAAAACAAAAATTTGTTTTGCATGTTTTAAAGCACCAAAAAAATGAAGTTTTTTTTTTTTTTTTATAAGTAACAAAAAGGGTTAGTTTAAAACCTGCACAGGAAACAAAAAGTTAGTAAAATCCAAACATATGGTGGGCTTCCAGAAGCCTAAAGAAAATAATTTTATCAGTTGCAAGGCCTTTTTTACAATGTTTTGTTACAATAGTGCTACTTTGTGTGAAAATAGAAGCGCTACTTAACATAAATGCGCTAAAATATAGACAAAAGTGCTAAAGGATAAGACTTAGACAACAATACAAGTGCGCTAAAATATGGACAAAAGCGTGACTTAATAGTCAAAAGCGCTACTATATGGACAATAGCACTATTGTAAAAACAGTAGCGCTAAAAGATCAAATTTCAATAGCGCTAAAGCACAAACAAAAGTGCCAAAGCGTGAGTTGTGTGTCAAGCTAAACAATCAAAAAGTTAGTTTATTAAAAACAATTGTTCTTGGATTCACGTTGGGTTCACTAAATGATGCTCTACAAAATGGACAATGTTAGACTAAAACCTATGGTCGTATAACACACAAAAACACAAGAAACAAAGACAAACGTTAGTGTTAATCAACCAAAAATAAGTCTAAGCAAGCATATCAAAAGAGACACTAAAAACATGATGAAATAGTTAACTATGGAAGCAAATATAATAAGGCATCTCCAAATGCCTTCTAGCATGCTCTTAGCTCCTTCTCCCTTGTTCTTCTCCTCTCCAAGTTCCAAATTAGTGTAGCTCTCAGCAGCTTTTTGCACTATGGATGTTTTATGGAGATTCAAGATTGAAAATGCTTTTAAACTTATGTTATGCAAGTGTAAAAACAAGATAAATATGAGATGTTATGAAATGAACTAAGATTTATTTTAGTCCAAAATGACAATATATTAGTGATTTTATGCTAAAATTCTCTCTAAAATTGACTATAGATTAAATGCATACAAGTTTCTAGGATCTGGATTATGAAGAAATGGGCTCTATTTATAGGAAAAATGGAGCAATGAATGGTTGAGATTGAGTAATCTCAACAAGGATCAGGATTGAATGATATTCAATCCATGTGAAGGCTTTCAACCCAATCCTTGGATGACAAGTGTCAATATAAGATGAGTTGAGAGGAGATGGAATAAGCATTAAATGCTTGACATGACCTGAGAGTTAACTTGGGAGTTAAGGTCAAGGTTGGGTTGAGTGAATAAATTCATTATTCAAAGAATAATGCTTTTATCCAATGGATAAATTCTTGTGCAAAGGTTAAAGGGATAACCATGGTCAAAGCAATAAATGTTTGAGGAGACACATGGGTCACATGAGGGTTGAGTTAAGGGTTAAAGTCCTTAACCATGGGTGCAAGTGGAATTAACCATAAATGGTCATTTAAGAGCCATTAGTGGTTTGAAAGACTTTAGAGGTTAAATTGTTGAAAACACAAAGCATTTAATGCTTTTCAAAGTCTTTGAAGTCTTTGAGAAGTGACTTTGAGTTGCTTAGGAATGTGACAATAATTAGGGGATGGGTTAGGCTAATTTAGAAATGGGTTTAGAAGAATCTAGAAGGGGTTAGGATTGTAAGTGGGTTTGGTGGGTGAGGGAAAGTAGGATTTAAATTAAAATAAAATTAATTTATTTCAACTTGTGGTTGCAAGTTGCATTTTTAGGAGAATGCAAGTGGGGGGTATTTTATGATTTAAATAAATGTTTTATTTAATTTATTTAAAAGAGGAAAGGGGATTAAATTGAGTAAATAGAATTTATTCATTTAATTGATTGTGATTTTAGTTAATGAATTAATTAAATAATTTATTTAATTAATAGGAGAATGTTTGAAGATAAATTAATTAAATGTTAATTTAATTAACTAATGGATAGTGGATTTTTTTAGTTAAATAAATAGGAAATATTCATTTAATTAAACTGGACAGATTTATGTGACTACAATTATAATAGTGTTTATCAGAAGTATCATGTGGATATTTTTTGTGCGAATCATGCGGAGTAATTTTAGTGATTATTTGTGTGTTCAAGAATGTTAAGCCAACTTATGGGAAGCATGTGGATAATTTTTTTTGGTCCACATATGGATTTGAGTTTGGTTTTAGTCGACTTGATATACATATTTCATTTTGTGTGTTATGCATTTTTGGGCCAACATGAAGATGACCTAATTTGATGTTGCAGATATATAAGAGGGATTGATATGATCATTTTTTATATTGATGATTGTGTGAAAAGTATGTATGAGTGATTGTGCATAGTTTCACATGGGCAAGTGACAGATTTGTGATCGAGTATAACGTAGAATGGTAGAACAGACCAATGTAGCAAAGTAGAGTACATTGTGCTTAACCGGAATTGTTTTTGGCATTTGCAGATGTTGTTTATTAGTTCAAACATTCCAATTATTATCTTTTGTTATCATTTGTAAGGCAATGAGCCTTCTAGGGTGTGTCGCCCTTATTATAATTTTAGTAGTGAGCTCTAGGTAGTGTGCCTGAATGCATGTGCATTCCCCTCATGTGATATTATTATACTTCTAACAAGGTATATTAATATTGTGGGTCTCAATCCCACCGTGGTTTTTCCCTTAACCAAGTTTCCATGTAAGAATTCTAGTGTTATATGGCATTGTGGTTATTTTCTTTGTGTTTCTGTATTCTACTTTTGTTCATTTGTGTTAAGTAGTTTAAAGGATAGATTAAGAATGTTAAAATTGTAAAACACTAATTCAACCCCCTCTCAGTGTTCCTTGATTCCAACAATTGGTATCAGAGCTTAGTTCCTTAGAAGAAGCCTAACAACCTGAGGAGGATATGAGAAATTGATACAATGGACTCCAGTAGTCTTAGACAACAACTTCTTGGTACACTTAAATATCTTCATCAATCACAAGCTGAGGTCCAACAAGTAAAAGAAAACTTTAAGGATGTTGATAACTTCATTGAATCATTAAAAGATCGGTTGAGAAAGTCAAGGGGAACAAGAAAAGAACTTGTTGATAAGTTGAAGGAGAAAGAAAGTCAAAGCAATGATGAAGAAGCCCTGAAGGAAAAGACAGAAGAGTGTGAGAGACTTGCTAGAGCTAATATAGTTCAGAAGAATGAGATGGAATCTATTGTGATGAGATTGACAAAGGAGATTGAGGAAAGGAAGTAGAATGAGGGGAAGCTTGCTCAGTCCTTGAAAGACAAATATTAAGAATTTTGCAGACTTGAGAATGAATATGGACAATTGAAGCTTCAACTACAAGAATCTAGAGAACATGAAGAAGAACTTGGAAAGTAGGTACTTCTTCTTAAATTTGATCTTGAAGAAGAAAATAAGTATAAGGAGAAGTTTTGGATCAACTCAACTAGACTTGATGAAATACTTGCAATCTAGAAGAATCCTAATGATACACAAGGTCTTGGATTTGCAAAAGGTGAAAGCTCTAAATAAACACAACAAAAAGATCAATTCAAGAAGGCCTATGGTAAGGAAACCCAATTTTGATAAGTTCAATGGAAACTATTTTGTTTGCAATAAATTTGGTCATATGGCTAGTCAATGCAAAAATAGGATGAATAATACTAGTCTATCTTTCTTTGGTCAATGTTTTAAATACAACCAGTATGGTCATAAGGCAGATGAATGTAGAAGTGTGATGAATAAATTTTAGAATAGAAGGAATGTGAGATGTTATGCATGTGGTTGGTTTGGACATGTTGCTAATCAGTCTAGATCAAGAGAAAACCAAATGAATTGCAAGCCTATGTAAGGAAATATTGGTTGTTATGCTTGCAACAAATCTAGTCACATTGCAAAGTATTGCAAAAGCAAAAATGTGAATAGGAGAGGTCCAGAGGATAAGAACAAGAATGTGAAGCAAGATGAGAAGGGAAAAGGAAAATTTGAAGAGATCAAAGATCAGATGAAGAAGACATGGGTTAAGAAGAGTGATTCAGAGGCAGGAAGTGGGTCCACCTAATTTTAGTGCTGGAATTTCATCTAGTAACTGAGTCAAGGCATCTGGCCTTCGGGGAACTATCATGTAAATCCTACAAACTACTTGTTTCAGATTTGTGCTTGATTCCAATAAGTTTCAGAGGTGTATGTGATGATCACAAATGTTTTTGATGGATTTACGAAAGAGAAAATTTGAAGGCCCACAGAAGATTTTTGTGAAATGTAGAGTATCTGGAAGTATTAGGGAAAAGTGCATTTATTAGAATGAAAATTTAGGTATGCAAAAGATAAAAAGTGATTTCACCACTTCATTTCTCACTTTGTGTTTGAAGAGAAGAAGTTTGGAGAGCTCTTTAAGAAAGGTTTTTAGTGACCGAAGCATGAAAGAAGATTTCTCAAGAGATTTGGCAAGAAATCCTAACCCAGTAATCAAGGTATTTATCGGTAGAAAATTTTCCATCTTTAAATTTGTGATTTCAGAAATGGCTACATCTAGTACTGCTACCCCTCTTTTTGTTGATAATACTGAGCTTTCATGACCAAATTTCAAGCATCACCCATTTATCTCCATGGAAAATGATCTGAAGAGTACATTTTTATCAATTCCACATGGAGTTTTAGATATTGAAGACATTAGAGTTTACACTCATTGTCCATTGAGGAATTGGGAAGCACACAAATCTTGAATCTATACAACAACCAACTATTTGATAGGAGTTCAATGCTAAAACTAAATTTCAAGGGTTATAAGACAAGGGTTTTACATAGTTTGTTAGATTTACAATGTTCTATGAACCAGAATGGATCTGGTACATATTGAATAGAATACATGATGCATTTATGTGGTTGAAAAAGCACCACAAGATCACAAAGACTATTATTCAAGGTGTGATAGGTCTATGTGTATCCAACGAGCTACCATCTTTAAAGGATGCAAAGAATGATATTGTGACAAATTAAACTAGATCAAAATTTGACAAATGGGAGATGAATATCAATGACATCCTGGAGCATGACATCATATTTTCCTCTATGGTAATCAAATATAAGATCTATTACTCTGGTAGAGAGAATTCCATCTTTGGTACTACAATATATGTTGCCTATAAATTGATGAGGGAAAACAAGAAATATGATCTCTGTGAATTTCTCTAGAGTGAGCTTATGAAGAATTTGATGATCAAAGAAAACAAGAAATGTCCTTTCAAGAATGGAACTCTAAGCTTCTATATTTGTTTTTCTACTTTATGAATGAGATTTTGGGTGTTGGATAGGTGCAGTGGGCATTTGATAGATCAGTAGGTGTGTAGATCCAAAAATAATTATACAACTCTAGTGACTCCTGTAGCGTCGTAAATTGTACGCACTTGCTAGGGTGGTACAATTTCACACCTAGTTTAGCACCCTCCTTAGTGCATTTTACATTTTGCCTTGCACTTCTCCTTTAGCACTTAATTAATCAAATTAATTAGGTCTAAGGTCCTATTTCATTGTCCTCTACATCATAAAGTTGGGCCCTTTTGTTAAAGTGTGCCCTTTTCATTTTATTCCTCCAATACATCACTTAATCAAAAACCTTAATTAAGTCCTATTTTGAGCTTGGGAGCTTGGTTTCGGGGGTCAAAACATCTCGAAATCACCTGTAACTTTAGGATTCTCTCTAAAATCATCATATCCGACGGCCCTGAAAATTTGGTGAAAAGTTGTCGGGACCGTGGTGCCCGGAGTGCACATGGTCCCGGACATTTTTCCCAAAATTTTAGGAGCACAATCCAATCACAAAATAAAGCTTAACCCCAAAAAATTGGTGGGAAATTCAATCTCTAGGTCGGCCAAAAGATGAAATTACGATCTAGGGTTTCCTACATAAGAGCTCTCTTTCTTCATTTGAAGGGATCCGATTTTTGTTTTTAGGAACCTCATATGCAGCGAAAGAGCAGATCTTTGAAGACTTCAACAACATTCAACATCCTTCTATCAAGCATTTATCAATTTCATTCATCCATTTAGGGCTTGGAAGACATTGAAGAACAATAGGAGATTACTGATTGAAGATTGGCTTGTACTCCTCCCTTGGGGGTTGGGTATGATTTCATGTTGTTTTCATGTCTTTGCATAAGCTTCAATATATCCTTTATTCATGCTTTAGATCACTTTGCATCTTGATTTAGAATATTTACATCATCATTTACAAGCAATTAGGGTTTACTTTCTAGGTTGCTCTAGTTTGCTTGCTTGCATTTTAGGACCTTCATACACACTAGGTCTGCACACACAATACATTTTACAATACAACTTGGCTATTCATGGAGGTGGAAATCACCGAAGCGAGGGTTTGACTAAGGCAAAACCCTATATAGCCACCCATACCCTTTTCATATATAAGTGCAGGTTTCGAGACTCGGATGACGCCGCAGGTGATAGATCCGGGAAAAGCAGGTCGAGACAACACTCCACATCAAATTGCAGAGAAAAAGACTAGGACAGCAGCACTGGGTGCCCTGGTCCTGCCAGAACAGGGGTGCTGGGCGCCCTGGTCCCTAGGACAGAGGCGCTGGGCACCCTGGTCCTCCTGACAGACAGTATTTTTTGACATTTCCAATAGTTTTCCAGAGTGCAAAACAGCAGTTTCAGGTGCAATTTTCGGGACAGAATCAGGACAGTGGCGCCCGCGCCCCCGTCTCGAACATTTTCAATCATATTTTGACTCTAGGTACGCATCTACATTCTTGTTTTGTCCTTGTGTTTACATTTGTTCATTGTTTAATCTCAATTCTGCAATCTGGTTATTAGTTCATACTTGCACTTTGGGATTAGGAATTGAACTTGCATCATTTGATCTTCCAATTTCAACAAAGGAATAGAAATCCTAATAGGTAGCCCGTGGCTGTCTCTTTCACAAGAAGAAGTAGCCAATTGTGTGATACCTCTAGGCTCTTTCGTATTCTGTAATGTGTGTCAAAAGGTAGGATTAGGGCATGTTAACCTAGTCTCGCTTTTTCCCTTACACATTTTGGTGAGCCCAATGTGAAACTATCATTGCTTCCTCTTGCATTACATTTGTTAGATCTAGATCTAGATTTAGTGTGTTTTCATTTCATTAAAAAGAAAAAAAGAAAAAAAAGGGGGTGTGTTTCTTTGCATTGTGTGTTTAAATTTTATGCAACCTTTATTTCAAAATGTCAGACTTTTATTTGCAAAATGTTCATGCTTTTGATGATTATTATGAGTAGAGCCAAGATGAATTAGATGAAGCTTTAGATGAGTTTTTGAACCCTAAAGATGCCAAACCTTCATTTTACCAAAAACTCATAAACCTTGTTACTATGCCATTTAGATGTGATGAGAAAGATAAGTCGAATGGTTCCTCTCAAGGGTACATTCGTATCAACTCTTCCACTGAATCTAGTAACATGGTTGTGTTCAATAATCCCCTCTATGAGGAGATGTCTCCTTTTGAATCAAAAGATAAACCTTTTAATCGATATGATCATGCTTTGTTGGATGATGCTCTTGATGACTTTGTGGCTTTATCAAAATCTTTAAACAAGAACAAGACTTCTAAATTGGTTAACATGATAAACTTGAATGAGCAAAACAAGCCTCTCTTTGAAGTCCAAGGTGCTTATCCTTCTCCCACCTTTCAAGTTCCTAAATCACCTCTCCTTACTGTCCAAGGAGGGTATGATCATGATTCCTTTCGTACTCCGAATAAACCAATTATCACCATGCAAGGAAGAAAACCTATAAGTCCTTATAGTTATGCCAAGCAAATAACTAGAGAGAGTTATCATGCGGTTGCCCATACTTATCACACTAGAAATAATAGGCAGCCTAATCCTCCTCCTATTATTCCAGTTTCTCTTCCTAATCCTCAACCAATTCTTCCACAAGCTCCCTGTATTTCACAAGTTATGGGTAAGGAATATGATCTCATAGAACAACTTAAAGCTACCCCTGCTAAGATATCCCTTTGGGATTTGATTCAAACTTCTTCCACTCATCATGGAATGTTACAAGATGCCTTGAAAGATTTGAATGTTCCTCCACCGAATACATCTAGTAATATAGCATCTTTAGTTAACTCTGTGATGAATCCTAAGGCTCAAATTGTGTTTACCCAAGATGAGTTGCCTACTAGTGAAATTCAACAACAATATGATCCCTTGATGATTGTGGTTATCATGAAAGACACTGCTATAAGACGAACACTAGTAGATAATGGCTCTCACCTTAATGTGTGTAGCATCAATATATTGCATAAAATGAATGTGGATACATCTCTTAGTTTTAGAGCTTCAAAATCAATGTTTGGAGGAAGAACAAGGTTTGAAGATGCAAGTGTCGACTCTCATCCCATTCGAGGCTTTGATAATGTGGCTAAGACTTCATTAGGTATTATCACCTTACCTCTCATAGTGGGACCTATTACTTTGCCTACTCCTATCCATGTTATGTCAGGAAATTTAACATACAACTTGTTATTAGGGAGGCCTTGGATTCACAGTATGCAAGCTATCCCCTCTACATTGCATAGACAAGTTAAATTTATATATAACAATAAGACATATACCTTGATAGGTGATACTAATTTCCAATCTTTTCTACAAACATCTACTTCCAAAGGGGGTTCTTCTAAGCCATCCTCGCCTAGTGATGACTCTTTAAACAAGATACCTATCGATGAATCTTCGCTCTTAGATGATCAAAATTCTTTGGATGAGTCTAGAGCTCCTGAAGAAGATTCTTCTCGACTTGAATCTACACATAAGAAGGATTTTGATCCTGAGAAGGTTCTCGAAGAAGACGATTGGGGATCTCTTGATTTCAATCCCACCTTTGTAGGTGAATATAAGGTTCCTTCTAGAGAGCTTAAAGTTGAAAAGAAGGAAGAAGCTAAAAATCAATCAATCTTACCTGAACCTATGAGTAATAATTTTGTGGCTGCTTCTCAAACTTCTTCTCCTCACACCTCTAATTATGAAGAGTTTGATTCTTTGTCTTATGAAAAACCACCTCCTCTTTCTGAAATGGTTGATCATTATGGTCGTGGTTTTTGCATTTTTGCTAAGCATGGGTATCATGGAAAAGGTTGTGGTGCTCATGAACAAGGGATAAAAGTTCTTCTAGAGACTAATTTTCACAATTATGCCTTTGGACTTGGCTATAATCCCTGCAAACGCACTAAAGCTTCTAAAAGACCATGCATTAGTGTTAGTACTATTTCTACATCTCTATCAATGCAACACCCTGAGTATATTGATGGGGATCCTTCGTGTGCCTATGCTTTGGATGTCTTCCCTACCGATGATGCTTTAGCTGAATTTTTGGGAGCCTATGACACTCTTCCTCATTATCATCACAATAGGGGACTCCCTTATTGTTTGAACACTGAAGCCTATTTTGGAAAAGAGATTGATAATGATGAGATTGTGAAAGAATTCCCTCAGTTAAAGGATACTCCTCAACAAAGTAATCTTCTCATAAGTGACACCACTGATGTTAAGATGGATCCTTGCAATAAGGACAAAGTTATTAAAATTGGAAAATGTTTGGATGAAGAGGAACAAAAACAATATGAAGATTTATTGCACGAATTCCCTGAGATCTTTGCTTGGACATACTCTGACATGCCTGGTATAGATCCTAAGATTGTTACTCACAACATCATCTTAGTTCCTGATGCTAAGCTCGTGAAACAAAAGATTCAAAAAATGAATCCTAAGGTGGCTCTGCTTGTTAAGGCTGAGATTGAAAAATTATTGGAGGCCGGATTTATCCGCCCTATTGACTATTCCCCATGGATTTCAAATATTGTTGCTGTGGCTAAACCAGATAACAAAATAAGAATGTGTACCAATTTTTGAGATTTGAATAAGGCTTCCTTGAAAGATGATTTCCCTCTTCCAAACATTGACATGATAGTTGATTCTATGGAAGGACATGACTTGTTATCCTTCATGGATGGTTTTTCAGGATACAATCAAATTTTCATTAACCCTCAAGATCAATTTAAAACCGCTTTCACCACCCCTTGGGGTACGTTTTGTTGGATAATGATGCCTTTTGGACTTAAAAATGCCGATGCAACTTATCAACGAGCGATGACCCTTATCTTTCATGATTATATGCATAAGATTTTAGAGGATTATGTTGATGATATTTTAGCCAAATCCATTTTTTGCATAGATCATATTAAAATCCTTCGTCAAATCTTTGAAAGAGTTCATAAATATCACATTGGCTTGAATCCTCAAAAATGTGTTTTCGGTGTGGATAGTGGAAAACTATTAGGATTCATAGTTTCGCATCGTGGGATTGAGGTGGACACTAAGAAAATAGATGCTATTGTCAACATGCCACCTCCTAGAAATGTGCCTCAACTTAAAAGCTTACAAGGAAAGATTCAAGCTATTCATAGGTTCGTATCTCAACTTGCGGATCGTACCTTTCCTTTTACTCAACTTCTTAAAAAGGATATCACTTTTCAATGGAACGAAGATTGTCAGCAAGCATTTGAAGATTTAAAAGTGTATTTGGCTAGTCCTCCTATTCTTCAACCCGCCGAACCTTCTAAACCTTTCCTTCTGTATATAGCTGCTTCCTCTCATGCTCTCACAGCATTGTTGGCACAACATGATAAAGATGGTAAGGAATGTCTGGTTTATTACATAAGTCGTACCTTACTCGATTATGAGACCCGATATTCTGCGATAGAAAGACAATGCTTGGCCTTGGTGTTTGCGACTCAGAAATTGAGACATTATCTTTTAAATTCAGAAGTCCACGTCATGGTAAAGTTTGATCCTTTGAAGCATCTTTTCTCTAAAACTGATTTATCAGGATGCCTAGCTAAGTGGGTTATGATGTTAACTGAATTTGACCTTAAATTTGTTTCACAAAGAGCAATTAAAGGGCAAGCATTGACCGATCACTTAGTTGAGGCCCCTTCACCTTTCTCCTTCCCTAATTCTGAGTCTTTCCCTGATGACTTCATTATTTCTGTAGAGAAAGATGAAACTTGGGAATTATACTTTGATGGTTCTAAGTGTCATACGGGATCAGGGGCAGGTGTTGTTCTGATTTCTCCTACAAGGAAATATATTCCCTTATCCTATTGTCTAAATTTCCTATGTACCAATAACATTGTTGAGTATGAGGCTCCTATAGAAGGAATAAAAGCAGCCTTAGCTCTAAACATAAAACACATACATATTTATGGGGATTCTCAATTGATTATAAGACAAGTAACAGGATTGTATCAAGCAAAACAAGACAAATTATCACAATATAAAGACCTTGCCATCTCTTTATTAAAAAAATTTGATTCTTATACCATGGAACCTGTTCCTCGAAAAGATAATCGACATGCAGACGCAATGGCATGTGTGGCTTCTCTTGTATCTTTAGAGGACCCGGTGGTTGATCTTAAATTTGTTATTCACAACCTTATTTCTCCAGCTATTGTAGATGATTCTAGCTTGGTAACATGTTGTGACTTTGTAGATTCAGACGAATGGTATTCGCATATCGTAAGATATTTGACCGATGGTACCTTTCCTGATTCTGCCAATAGGAACACTAGGGCTAGAATCCGCAAGCTGTCTGCTAGGTATATCATTCTTTCTAATTTCCTTTACCGAAGGGGTTATGACAGTCTTCTCCTTCGCTGTCTTAACAAATTAGAAATCCTCGTTGCTCTTGAAGAGGCACATTTAGGCGCCTGTGGGGGGCATTTCGAAGGCAAATCCTTGGTTCAAAGATTGCTTCGTATGGGATACTATTGGCAAACTATGCAGAAGGATTCTTTTTCATTTGTTAAGAAATGTCATCAATGTCAACAACACAATAATCTGATTCATGCTCCTACCCAAGAACTTCGTTCTCAAGTAGCTTCTTGGCCTTTCTCCGCATGGGGTTTGGATCTCATTGGTAAAATCTCTCCTCCTTCATCTCAAGGACACACCTTCATTATAAATGCAATAGATTACTTTACGAAGTGGTTAGAAGCTATTCCCCTTCTCTCTACTACTGCTAAAGTGATTTGTCAATTTCTTCTAGAAAACATCATTTCTCGATTTGGGATACCTTCCACTATAATCTCAGATAATGGGACATCATTTAAGAACAAGGACGTGAAGAAATTCTCAAGAAGTATGATATCAAACATCGATTTTCTACACCATACTATCCTCAATCAAATGGTCAAGCCGAATCCTCCAATAAGATAATTGAACAAATTCTTTGCAAAACCATGAATAAGCATGGTAAGGATTGGAGTAATCAGCTAATCTATGCTCTTTGGGCCTACCGAACGAGTGTACGAATTGCTACAGGAACTACTCCTTATAATCTTGTTTATGGTGCTGACGCTATTATGCCTTTAGAGTTAGAGATTCCATCACTTAGGGTTTCTCTCAAAGGTATAGTAGATGATGACTCTTAAAGAGAACAACGACTTCAACAGCTTGAGATGCTTGATGAACAGTGTATAAACGCTCTTGAGCATATTCAAGCGTATCACAAAACTCTACAACGAAGCTATAATGATAAGGTTATTCAACGTTCTTTCTCAGTAGGTGACTTAGTCCTCTATGAGAATCAGTGCAATGTGAATGCCTTACCTGCAGAAAAGGGAAAATTTAGTCCTAATTGGCTTGGACCATACATCGTTATTGAAGATTATGGATCAGGTGCTTACAAAATAGCGGATGTAGACGGTACGCCTCTTAAAGAACCTATCAATGCTATGCACTTGCGTAGATATTATGCTTAATTCTTCATTCCTTATTTATCTTCTTTTCAGTTCTTCAACATTGGGTAATATGTTAGTATCTTCTAATTAGAGCAAAATAGAATTAAATGTTATGGTGTTTAATCTATATTGCTTCGTTCTTGACAAGCGTGTCTCCTTACTTCATAGTTTGTCTTGAATTCATTTATGTAAATTGTAAAAGATTTACATTTCCATTATGCTAGCATATTATACAATGTCTTATGTGTTAAGTAGGATCGTATCATGTTGTGTTTAAGTTCAAAATTAAATCACATTAGTTATATGATTCTTAGACTTAATGCATATTTCTTCCCTATCATCAATGTAGTACTTGATTAAATATTTTAATTAAGTCACACATGTATCAATTTAATCATGGAGCATTGAGAAATCAATCACATGGAAATTAAATCCTGAACATACATGTACATCTACCAAATGTATTAGATTTAATCAAAGCAAAATATACATTATTTTAAGCATTAAAGATAACACATTTGAGACAAAGAGAAGCATGTATATATATATATATGTGTGTGTGTGTGTGTGTGTGTGTGTGTGTGTGTGTGTGTGTGTGGATCGTATACAAATATAGGTCACTGTACATCCAAAATGTGACCTATCCTACATCATAAAATCATCTCCTATCCCTAGGGCTGGTGGCTGGAGAGTGTCGACTAGATGCTCCCTCCTGATCCAGCCGTGCAGGTGGACCCATAGGTGTGTAGTGCGATATAGACCGCGAGTGACTCCGAGAGGAACTCCTATGATCCCTATCCATAAGGATTGCGTGATAGGAGGAAGCCTCGGCCTGAGCAGCTGCTAGATCTCACCGCGCCTACTGAAGGTCCTCTGATAGGATTCTCTCTCTCTCTCCATATGTCTACCTGTACTCGGAATGGGGAAAACAAGTCCTCATGCCGACCCACGTTCCCCTGAGGCCTATAAGCAATCTGTGAGGAACTCGGGATCTGTGCCATCACAGAAATGTCTATCACTGCTTGCTGAATCAGGGAATGCCACTCTTGCACATTAGCTGTAGCAGTAGAATAGATTTTTGTATTAGTACCATTCTGTATCATCAAAACATTAATCAATCAATATAAACCTACTATACCTGGATCTCCCTCACGCCAGTAGGGATCATGGTATGGTAGCATCTGTGACTGGGAACTACTAGGCTCCCCTCACTCGAATAATCTATGCATGATGGGTGTAGGTTGGACGGTACTAGGAATAGGTCTCTGTATCACCTTGTGTTCCCCGAATAAGAGGAGGATCCAGAGCTATGGTATCATCTCCTAAATGGTGGGGAGCTACATCTGACCCATCCTCATCATCTCTATCCTCCTCCTTCTCGTCGTCCTCCTCATCATCTCTATCATCCTCGTCCTCCTTGTCCTCCTCGTCATCCTCATCCTTGTCCTCATCCGCATCCTCACCTGCATCCTCCTCATCCTCATCTCTATTCGTGTCCTCCTCCTCCTCCTCCTTGGCACTAGGCTGATCTCCTATGGGTGGATTAGGATCTCCTACCTCCTCATGACCCTCTCCCTCCTCTGGCTCCTCTGACTTGGATCCCTAGTCCTCATCTTGGTCTCCATGTCTCCATGGGCTTGGATGGCCTGTCAGGTGATCTGGTGGAAAGATCGGCCTTGGGTATGATCTCATAAACCATGAGACATACCTACGCTGTGCTCCAAGCTCTGTAGAGTAATCAGTGACTACATCCTGATCAGATCCCTCTATATCTGTAGTCTCGATGTCATCTATCGTCGATCTCGCTACTGCTGTAGGTTTGGTAAGGACTCGTGAGTGTCGAGTATAGATGGGCACATCGGCTTGAACACACTGCTCTAGCCCAAACTGCCTCTGTACTTGGTCGAAGTAGAATGGGACTATGATATGTGAATATCGTCCCCGCAGTAGGCGGTTCCTATGTAAGCATGCTAACTATCTCTCCATCCCATCCCATCTGTGCATCCGCAAATAGGGTCTCCACACGATCACCTCAGTTGTCAGTCTATCAAAAATCACTCTCCAATATAACAGATCTCCAAACCTCCACTCACTGGTAAGTGGATAAGAAAAAACCCTAGGTCGCTCGCTAGCTGTACTCATCGGAAAGCCGACAGGCTTGGTGCATGTGAAGTGCTCAAATACCCACACCTGCAGAAGTGTGCATGTCATCAAGCTGCAACCCTGTCCAAACACATACTCCTCAAGGTCATGATAGAGATGTGCAAGCATACTCCGACCCCAAGCATACACTCTCCTATGTCTCTCCATAGCTCTGATGCACCATGTGAGACCCCCATTCATATGCGTACCTCACCCATTAGGGTAGATGGCTAGTGCTATGATGGCCATCATAAGGCGTCTCAAAAGGGGCACCTCTCCTGTAGGATGTAAGAGCCAGCTGACCATGATGCGACCTCTCGTCTCGCTCGGCATGACTCTCCCTATAAAATATACCTTCTCTCTCTGATGGTCCTCCATTGATCGATCGGTCGCGTATGTAACAGTAGCTCCTCTGATAGGAAGATGAAGTATGCGGTACACATCCTCAAGTGTAACCGTCAGCTCCCCTACTGGAAGATGAAATGTGCATGTGTCAGGATCCCATCGCTCCATCAATGCCATCAGCATCACAGGATGGAACCGAATGGCTGGCATGAGGATCGCATACCATAATCCCATGATCAACAATGTGTCTCTCTCTACCTGAGTCAGCCGCAGAATCTGATCTCGCAAACTGCGAAGAATATGTCCTGCCGTATGCTCTCTCATGTATGGGAGACCCTGCAACACAAAAACATAACTGTAATCAATACTCAATCATCAAAATCACTCATGCAAACTGTCGACCATCATATGCTAACCCTGAAATCCCTCACCAAGCCCTGATTGGGACCATGGCGCCCTAATTGGGACCATGGCGCCCTATCAGGGACCATGGCGCGCTGAAGGGACCATGGTGCCCTGTCGGGGACCATGGTGCCCTGAGGGGACCAGGGCGCCCCATAGGGACCATGGCGCCCTAGGTGGGGCCCGCAAACGATCACAGAAAGTTAAAATGTGGAAAATAAAAAAGTCAACATTCAGTCAACTCACCTCGTCCAGTGGCTTGTCGTCGATCATGGCCTGGCGCAAGATCTCAATCCTCATGGGATGCTCTGGTCATTGTGAAGGCATGATGATGGCTATGTGGGCTCCGCTACAATGAACAGTATTCCAAAATCAACAAAGTGACAAATGCAAATGTCACTTTCAAAGTATATACTTTCATTTCTTTATCTTTACTTTCGAAACCCTAATTTTCCTCTATCATTCATTTCATCATAACTTGAGTTTGGGAGATGTGATTTTCGAGCTATTTGTTGCATAGGAATAGTATTTTCATTCCCCTACTCTCGAGATGTTCCAAAAAGTGCTTTGATGAAGCCTAATCAGTGAACACCCCTCATCAATACTCTCTTACACAATTTGTCATAAGTAAACATGCTACCCTATTTCACCTCCCTAATAAGAAAGTTGAAACAGGGGGGGGCATATAGCTACTCACAAATTTCATCACTTTCCTTAGTAAGCATTAGGTGATTTTGTGATCTAACATGTGTTTTGTAGGGTGTGGTTCCTAACTGTGTACTGCAGATACCGCTAGGGGCTTCATCCGACAACTTATGGATATATCATTTTTCAAATGATGTTTACTTTTCTGTACTTTAGCTTGCATATGCACGTAGTACTCATATGACCGCTAAAGTGGGGGCTAAATGTAGCATCGTAAATTGTACACACTTGCTAGGGTGGTACAATTTCACACCTAGTTTAGCACCCGCCTTAGTGCATTTTACATTTTGCATTGCATTTCTCCTTTAGCACTTAATTAATCAAATTAATTAGGTCTAAGGTCCTATTTCATCGTCCTCTACATCATAAAGTTGGGCCCTTTTGTTAAAGTGTGCCCTTTTAATTTTATTCCTCCAATACATCACTCAATCAAAAACCCTAATTAAGTCCTATTTTGAGCTTGGGGGCTTGGTTTCGAGGGTCAAAACATCTCAAAATCACCTATAACTTCAGGATTCTCTCTAAAATCATCATATCCGACGGCCCTGAAAATTTGGTGAAAAGTTGTCAGGACCATGGCGCCCAGAGTGCACATGGTCCCGAACATTTTTCCTGAAATTTTAGGAGCACAATCCAATCACAAAATAAAGCTTAACCCCAAGAAATTGGCAGGAAATTCAATCTCTAGGTTAGCCAAAAGATGAAATTACGATCTAGGGTTTCCTACATAAGAGCTCTCTTTCTTCATTTGAAGGGATCCGATTTTTGTTTTTAGGAACCTCATATGTAGCGAAAGAGCAGATCTTTGAAGACTTCAACAACATTCAACATCCTTCTATCAAGCATTTATCAATTTCATTCATTCATTTAGGGCTTGGAAGACATTGAAGAACAATAGGAGATTACCGACTGAAGATTGGCTTGTACTCCTCCCTTGGGGGTTGGGTATGATTTCATGTTGTTTTCATGTCTTTGCATAAGCTTCAATATATCCTTTATTCATGCTTTAGATCACTTTGCATCTTGATTTAGAGTATTTACATCATCATTTACAAGCAATTAGGGTTTACTTTCTAGGTTGCTCTAGTTTGCTTGCTTGCATTTTAGGACCTTGCATACACACTAGGTCTGCACACACAATACATTTTACAATACAACTTGGCTATTCGTGGAGGTGGAAAACACCGAAGTGGGGGTTTGACTAAGGCAAAACCCTATATAGCCGCCCATACCCTTTTCAGATATAAGTGCAGGTTTCAGGACTCGGACGACACTGCAGGTGACAGATCCGGGAAAAGCAGGTCGAGACAGCACTCCACATCAAATTGCAGAGCAAAAGACCTGGACAGGGGTGCTGGGTGCCCTAGTCCTACCAGGATAGGGGTGCTGGGCACCCTGGTCCCTGGGATAGAGGCGCTAGGCGCCCTAGTCCTCCTGACAGATAGCATTTTTTGACATTTCCGATAGTTTTCCAGAGTGGAAAACAGCAGTATCAGGTGCAGTTTTCGGGACAGAATCAGGACAGTGGTGCCCATGCCCCCGTCCCGAACATTTTCAATCAGATTTTGACTCCAAGTACGCATTTGCATTCTTGTTTTGTCCTTATGTTTATAGTTGTTCATTGTTTAATCTCAATTCTGCAATCTTATTATTAGTTCATACTTGCATTTTGGGATTAGGAATTGAACTTGCATCATTTGATCTTCCAATTTCAACAAAGGAATAGAAATCCTAATAGGTAGCCCATGGCTCTCTCTTTCACAAGAAGAAGTAGCCAATTGTGTGATACCTCTAGGCTCTTTCGTATTCCGTAATGTGTGTCAAAAGGTAGGATTAGGGCATGTTAACCCAGTCTCGCTTTTTCCCTTACACAACTCCAAAGTCTGGAATGTAAACCTTTGGGGTTACTTCAAGAACTCAACAGGAAATGCATGAGAGGGAAATAATCCCTAAGTTCATAGTGGAAAATATTGAGACAAAATCTATTTTATGGTGGATACTGATCGGTGCTTAATGGATGTTGTGGAGTCTCCAATGGTATGGATTTTGCCTATGGGATATGAGGTAGAAGAAAAAATAAAGGCCAAGATGTTGTAAATGGCTACAATTTTTGTGCTGGTGCATGTATAAGATTGCCATGGATTTGGCATTTAAGACATTTCTTTGCAAATTGATAAGAGTCTTTTTCCATCATCGACCAATAATATCCCATTCTTAGATTTTTTTTAGCAAGAGTAGGACCACTCGAACATGTGCCACAAATACCTTCATGAAGTTCATGTAATGAAAAGTCAAATTCATTATGATCAAGGAAATGAAGAAGAGTACCATCTAGACCTCGACGGTAAAGAGTATTAGTAGTTAGGGTATAACAGGCGGCTTGTCAGATAAAGTTGCATTTTTGGTTTTTTGATAGGTCAATGGGTAGGGTATTGGTTTTTAAGATACTCATATATTGTTCCATATAAAGGAGAGTTTGAACCAGTTAAGGCATAGATAACATGGGATGCAGAATTGTCATAAGCTGGGGAAAATAGTTACTCTACTAGAAACTCATAGTGACTCTGTTGCTTTGGAATTTGTAGCAATGAAGTGATAGTAGCCATTGCATCGACTTCTCTATTGTCCAATATTGGTATTTGCTCAAAGGTGATGTGTACAAAATATTGTTTGAAGTCATCCACCATTCATTTGTATGGTAGCAGCTTGTCATCTTTTGTCTAATAGTCATTGTTGATCTGATTTATGACTAGTTGGGAATCTCCATGGACTTTTAGTTCCATAATTCTCCATTCCATGATTATTTTGATTCCTATGACTAGTGTCTAATACTCAGCAATGTTATTTGTGCATGGAAACATGAGTCTATATGATCTTGGTATGGTATGTCCTTCAAGAGTGATGAACAAGATGCCGACACCTAAACCATGTTGAGTGTAGGAACTATCAAAGTATAGTGTCCATTGCTTGGTGGTAATAGTAAGGAAATCCCTATCTAGAAATTCAACCTCCATTGGTTGTTTATTTGGTAGTGGTGCTTCAGCTAATTGATCTGTGACTATCTATCCTTTGATAGCCTGATACTCTATGTAGTGGATATTAAATTCGTTGAGAATCATTACCCATTTAGCCAATCTGCTTGTGAGAGTTGTTTTGCTGAGTAAATACTTTAGAGGATCAATTTTAGCTACTAGCTTGATTGTGTGAGCTAGCATGTAGTGTCAGAACTTTTGAGAAGCAAATACCACTGCTAAACAATCCTTCTCAATGAGTGTATAATTCAGCTCATATCCATTTAAAGTTCTACTGATATAATAGATAGCTTCTTCCTTGCCTTCTTGGTCTTCTTGTGCTAATAGTGCCCCCAATGATATGTCCGTTGTTGATATGTAGAGAATAAGTGGCCTTCCTTCTATTGGTGGTATAGAACTGGTGGGTTCATTAGATATTGCTTGATTTGATAAAACAATTCTGCACATTTGGCTTCCCTTCTGAATGACACATTCTTATGTATCAAATGATTGAATGTATACTTTTATCTGCTATTTGGGCGATGAATCGCCTAATTTACTAGAGCCATCCTTGTAGAGATCTAAGTTGGCTAATGTTCTTAGGAGGTGGCATCTCCATGATGACCTATACCTTTGTTGGATCTACTTCAATGCCCTTTACTGATAGGATGTAGCCGAATAATTTTCCTGATGTTACCCCAAAGACACACTTCTTAGACTTGAGCCTGACTTGGAATTTCTCCAATCTTTCAAATATTTTCTCTAATATGCCTAGATGTTCTGCCCGGGTAAATGACTTAGCTAGTAAATCATCCAGATAGTCCTCCATGAAGGTATGCATCATATCGTGAAATATTGTCATCATTGCTCTTTGATAAATTGCCCCAACATTCTTTAAGCCAAAACAGATGAAATTCCAACAATACATTCCCCAAGGATAGGTGAACATTGTTTTATCTTGATCCTCTAGAGGTATCTTGATTTGATTATAGCTAGAAAAACCATCCATTAATGATAGCATTGCATGGCCTGTTGTGAGGTCTACAATTATGTCGATGTTGGGCAAAGGAAAGTCATCCTTTGGATAGGCTTTGTTAACATCCCTAAAATCTGTGCATATCCTGATGCTACCATCTAGTTTTGAAATTGGCACAATGTTTGAGATCCATTTAGCATAGTCTATAGGTTGAATAAATCCAACGTCTAATAGTTTCTTTAATTCAGCTTTGACCATGAGTGCTACATGCAGATTCATCTTTCTCAATTTTTGCTTAACTGACTTAGCTCCTAGAGCAATAGATAAGTGATGCATGATTAAGTGTGGATCAATCCTAGGCATATCTAAATAAGACCAAGCAAAATTGATTTTCTTTTCTTTGAAGAATTTGATAAACTTTGGTTTTTATTCATCTATCAGAGATTTTGCTAGGTTTATGTTTTTGGTTGCTTCTTTTGTACCAATGTTGATTGATTGAGTGGGCTCAATCAATATGGGTGATCACTCTTGATAGTGTTCAGGAAGAGTGTCAAGTCTCTCATCCTTGGGTGCCTTAAAAAGGTTTTCACCCTCAAATGCATCCTTTTTTTTTAATTTTTTGTGATCTAGTGCTGCCATTGACTAGTTTTCAGTAGCAGATCTTTTATTTCTTTAATTTTTGTGACTGAGAGACTTGGCACTCTCCTAATGGAAGATGTCATTACTTTTTTCACTAGCAAATTTTGTTTCTAGGTTGACAGTACATAGGTAATGGATAATGGCATCATCATTTGGGAAAATAAGTATGTCATGGTTTTAGGTTCATCCTAGTCTATGAGATTAGGAAAGACAAGTGGTAAAGAATCATTGGGTGGGTCGAGTTCAGTTGCAGTAAGTGTCATGATAGAGGTATCATTAAGGTTGGTTGGGATATTGAATAAGTTAATGATATTGTCAAGGTCTTTGATGGTATCATCTTATGTGTAGACTTGCTTGTAATGGCGCTGCTCATTTTCTTTGGCGTCATAGATATTTTGTGGTCAAAATTCAAGTAGTCTAGACTATGTGCCTTGTCCTTCTAGAGAAAGGGATGTAGGATTAGTACTCTCAAGAATATCTTCAATAATATTTGAACATATTTCCCATTCATAGTCATTAGAATTAGTCTCCGAAGTGTTGTCCTAGATTCTTTTAGTGTTGTGGACAGCTATGTTGTAGGGTGAAAAGAGATCCTTGATGATTGATACTAGTATGATAGTTTTCTTTGATTCCATATTAGATCCTTCTTGTACTCTTTGCATATGTTCATATACTGTTTCTCCTTCGGGAGTAGTGATGTCTTCAGGGGGTGATTCTTCCTTGTTTGGAATAGTTTCCTGAACATGGTGTACTTCTGCATAAGAAGCTTCTTCTCTTTGGATGACCGACTCCTCTTGTTGTTTCTCTTTTTCCTGGTGTTCTCATTCTTTGCTTATTGTTTCTGCTGATTCATGTAGTGCCTCCTTCCATGAGTCCTCCTTGTATTTCTTCTTTGCTTTCCACTGAGGTTTTTGATATTTATTTGATTTCTTCTTTGGGGGTAGCGTGTGTTCATAGCCCAATCCTGTTTTGTCTCTAGAAAACTGTGAAGGAAGATCCAATGGCTCTATGATGCTTGCCGATAGGTCCTTTTCCATTGTGCCCCATTCATTGCATGATCAGGTGTAGATAGGAATTTGGGAAAACATCAAAACAAATAGAAATTAGACTAGCTCAATCACAAAAACCAGATTGCAATGATAAGAAATCCTAAAACCATTCAATAGAGATATTGAAAATAAGACATTCAAACCAAATGCAAACCATTACAAATGCGAATATCTCCTCCAGAATTCTCCATTGTCCTTCTTTCTCCTTCAAATTAGTGTGTTTGTGGATCTCACCTACAAGTGCACAAGCATGGCATGAAACCAAGATTGACAAGATGAAATGGCAGCATAAGGATACTAGAAGCGTGATTGATTCTCTGAAAATGTGATTAGATCCATTATTGAAGAAAATCATCCAATTTATAGACAAATTGGAGAGAGGACAAGATTAGCATGAAATCGATTCAAATGGAAATTCAAATTAAGAATAGCAAAATTATGACAAGTGTATGACAAATTGCTATGCAAGGTGTTATGACAAATTATGACAAATTATGACAAATTATGACAAATTGCTATGCAAGATGTTATAACAAAAATTTGAAATAGAAATAGAAATTAGAAGAAATTAGAAAATTAGGTTAGAAATGATGAATTGGAAATTAAGAAATTAGACATTGATGAAATTAGAAAATTAGGTGAATTAATTAATAATTTTTCATTCATTAATTAATTCACAAAAAGAGGGGGAATTAATTAGCCAATTAAATAAATATTTAATTGTGACAAGAAGACTTAGGATAAATAAATAAATTATTTAACCTAGAGGGAAAATGATAATCAAGATTAAATGAATAAATCATAAAATCCTAGAAATAAGATGACAAGGAATTAGGTCAAGACAACAAGAAATTAATGTCAATTCGATCATGATTTTGATTGACAAAGGACCAATGCTGATAAACGATTGAGATTGGTTGACAAATTGACCAAGATTGACAAAGAGACCAAATTGATAGGCACCAATTGATGAGGATCACGATTGAAAAAGGACAACAATCGATGACAAATCGATCGCAAGATTGATGAAATTGACAAGAGGACAAGGATCGATGACGAATCAATCACAAAATGACAAGATTGACAAGGATGAGGATCGATGACAAATCAA
The DNA here is from genome assembly GCF_030272615.1 of Cryptomeria japonica. NCBI lineage: Eukaryota > Viridiplantae > Streptophyta > Pinopsida > Cupressales > Cupressaceae > Cryptomeria > Cryptomeria japonica. The sequence goes on along the minus strand of NC_081414.1, from coordinate 874,318,981 downwards.
TCGCAAGATGACAAGATTAACAAGGACAAGGATTGATGACGAATCGATCACAAAATGACAAGATTGACAAGGACGAGGATTGACCAAAATCATGACTGGAGATTGTTATCGACAAGACCAAATTTGAAAGTGAGAAAAATGAGGAATGTAGAAGAAGGACTCAATGCTCGCAAATGATAAAGACCAAGTGCGCGACATAGAAGAAATGTTAATGCGATGCAAAAACCCTAAAATAAGGCAATGCGCGAATGTTAAAGTATGACTCCACAAGCGTTGACCATTTTTAGATGTCTACATTAGGTATCCCTTCCCACATTGTTGTGTTGGTATAGCTACTTCCATAGTAGCAGCTCTGAATTCTTCTTCATCTTTTTATAGCCAACTAAGGATTTCCTTCTCTTCTGATTCATGTGCTAGTGTACCCAATTGGATAAATTTGCCATCAAACTTGGTGATGGGTTGTGTTGCTTTATGTGTTGATGCAAAAGGTTGCCCATGAGATTTTGGTGATGTTGGTATGTTGGTTAAACAGATGGGATCAAAAGAGTATTCCCCCATGCCTTGCTCTTTGATTATCATCTTCTATTTGAAATCCATGGATAAAGATTTGAGCTTTTCTTGATGATAATCCATTGCTGAAGAAGTTTGTTTTTCCCTGTTATGTGGAACCAAGCTATCTTGGGCTACCCCCATAGCATTGCAATATTAAAAGGGGTTATTATCTGCTAATATAGAAATCTCCTACCCATTATAAGGGAATTTAACACACTGGTGGTAAGTTGAGGGTACCGCTTACATTTCATGTATCCAAGGACGACCTAGTAAAATATTATATGTGAGTTCTATGTCTAAGACTTGGCACATAGTGTCCCTTGTATCGGTCCTACCTGAATATGTAATATTACTATTCCCTTGGATGATCTTTCTTCATCATCATATGCTTTGATGGTGATATTTTTGTGTGGATCAATAGACCGCTAAGAGAAGCCTAATGCATGAATAAGATTTAAGGTATAGATATTGAGCCCAACTCCTCCATCTATTAATTTCTTTTAACTTGATGTTTGTAGACCAAGACTTCAATGTGAAGGGGAGTATTATGTGGATGGCTCAACAAGATATTATCATGCTAGAAAAGGTGAGATTATGAGGCCCTATGATGTGAGCCACCATGGCTTGAAATTTGTCAATATCCAGATCTTGAGGTACATTTGTTTCCAATAGTGTTTGTTCCAAGATGTCTTTATGTTTTTGTGAAAGTTGTAATAGCTCAAGTATGGATATTTGAGCAGGAGTTCTATGTAGTTGACTTACCAAACTATATTGAGTCTTGCGGATAGTGGTTGTTGTTGATGCATGCCCTTTCAAGACATATTTTTGAGCTCTGGTGGTTACATTGATCAATTCATGTTTTCGTTTGTCCTTGATTTTAATGACATTTACTTGATTGTCATCTATTGATATATGATTGATGGTGTTATTGTATATGTGATTGATGTGAGCTCCTCATGTATCATTTGATGATGAAACCCCATCTTTGTTGTAATTTGGAAGAGGATTTTTAAAGGTGCCATGATCACCATTTGTTTTAAGACTATCGACCATTAAATCACCTCTATCAATCATGTCTTGAACAATGCTTTTAAGCCTCATGCAATCATTTGTTTGATGTCCTTTATTTCTATGAAAATCATAGAAGTGTGAGTCATTCCACCAAGGTGGTTTTACCTAGGGTTCAAAGTTGTTTACAACTGGTAATATGATAATCTTGTTTGCCAGGATTTCTCTGAATGTTGATTCTAATGATTGTCCCAATGGTGTGTAAATGTGTTTATTTGGAAAGTTGTTGGTGGTACCCCTTGAATTAGGATTAGGTCCTCAATTGTTGTTGTTCTGGGTACTATTGGTATTGTTTGCATTTGAAGGTTCTAGGTTGGTATTTGGTGCATAAGTGTTAGTGCCTTGGTTAGCACCCTTTTGATTCTTTGTAGCCTGAGGATTACCTGATAAAGCCAATACTGGTTGTTTGGACTTTATATCATTAGCATCATTTCCTCCCTCATTTCCAGTATTTTTGTTTCTAGTCCAGAACCTAGATTTGTCTAGTTGTTGTTGTTTTTGTTATTGAAATGAGAGTTGGATGAATTAGTTCCTTCTTTAAAGAACTTCAATGTTCCTTTCTTGATACATGCCTCCTCTACTTGGATCCCATTTTCGATCAATTTGGAAAAAGATGGTATGCATTGGAGCTTAAGTATGTAACTCATCTCACTATTCAGATTGTCGATGAAAATTTCCATCTTTTCCTTTTCAGGCACATCTCAAGGATATCTTGAAACCATCTATCTCCAACGTTGAAGAAACACCATGAATATTTCATTGTTTTTCTTTTTGGTATTGCAGACATCTAGCATGGTGATTGGATGTTGAATATTGTAAGAGTATTGAGTGATATATTTGTTAACTAACTCATCAAAGGATCTGACAAGAGGTGTGAGTTTGGATAACCACTCCATTGTTTTCCCTCCCAATCTTCTTGGGAATAGCCTCATCAAATAGGTGTCATCATGGGAAAATTCAAGGCTCATGGTACAAAACTCCTGAACATGATCGCGAGGATCGCTCTTACCATCATATTTGTCAAATTTGGGAATATTTGAATTTGGGGGAAAAGGTATCATGTTTAACCTTCTATTAAAAGGGTAAGGACAAATTTCATTTAAGGAATATTGTATTGTTGTCCCCTGTTGCATGTCCTGCATTTGTCTTTGCAGCATTTGTATTTGTTGTGTGAGAGCAACCAAGGGTGCATTTGTTTGTCGAGGGAAGAGTTATTCCCTCTCATTATCCCTAGTTTAGGTATGTGTGTGTTCTGGTATGGTTGGTTCAGGTATGTTTTGTTCAAGGTCACATGCTTCTTCTTCTCTTTTTTGTTCTTGATAAGTATAATTTTGAGACCTTGTTCTAAAGACGTCGGTATCAAAGTCTTCAGGGATCCTAACTCTTTTGTTTTTTAGCATGAGCATGTATTTTTCTTTTTCGGCCTCTATGAGTTTTTCCACAAGTTTTTTAAATGAAGAGCTTTCTTGACACTCTTGGAGGAGCTCCTCAAAAATATCCATGTCTTCTAGATTTGGATACTTGAAAGGATTCGATAATCTTTGACCCATACTGGACTCTGGTTGTGGTTCACTTTTCTTGTTTCATTGAGAGCGAGTGACAATAGGCATCTAGTAGAAACTTTATGTAAAAAAGGGGATGAATTCCTCTTCTATGTGTTGTTCGGGAGTTGGTGGTTCAAATCGAGGTATGTTATAAGTGATGCAAACTTCTGGGAAGAAATTTGGATTGATCTTTCCTCCACAATTTAAGCGTTGGCTGAATGCTAATTTTTGGCAAAAGGCTCTACTTCTCAATGGCTCTGTGTCAAACTCGTTTGAATTTTATCAAAGATATAAGTGCATATTATGGAGAAATGTGCGATGAGATTTGAAGAGTTGGCAATTGATGTAGAGAAATTTATTCCGTTTAGCAAGTTTCTGGGAACTAGGTTGTCATTTCTTCAACTTAGTGTTAGGATGAAGACTTTTTCTTCTCAAAAGATGAGGAGTGGTCATACACAGGTGATCAATGGTTTCCTTTGATTTGTTTGGATTATGATACTTTGTTCGGAGACTTAAGCCTACTTTTATCAAATGAAGGTTTAGATACCCCTTCATGACAAAGTGTGTCAAATGATATGGAATAAGAGCTTTCTCGATATGGAAACTCAATTTGACAACTTAGGTTTAAACTAGGTATGTTTTGATGATGTAATCCATTTAATTGGTGGACCTTTTGATTAGTGTGATGATATTACTTGATTTTGATAGGAGAAAGTGTTTTCCTTAGCTAGTCTCAATGTTTTGACAACTTTTGCTCTAAGAATGGCTTGTTTGATTGTTTGGAATAGTTTTGATGTTTTGACTCAAGTTTTGCCTGATCAAGTTGATTGAAGATCCAAAAGGGTGTTTGAATTTGATGTTTAAACTTTTTCAAGAGGGTTCAATTTTTCTCTTTGTTTTCACATTTTTATCTATGCGCTAAGATAGTGACTCGATGCGCTAAAGTTTGACTCAGATGCGCTATTTGAAACTACCAATGCACTAAACTACCTATGTTACATGCTAAGCCAATGTTTTGACTTGTATTATTTTAGGAATGGTTATGTGCTAATCTGTCCTAAGTATGCACTAAATTTTAGACTCAAAGTGCTATAGTTTGCCCCCAATGTGCTAGGCTGATGCTTCAATGTGCTGATATGTCTTTAAGAAGTGCTAATGTTTAGCTGTCAAATGTTCAGATTGTTATGCATTGTTTTTGAGAATAAATGTGCTAATTTTCAGCTTTTATGCACTAAAGTTTGCTCCAGATGTGCTAGACTGTTGTTCCTATGTGCTAAACTATCCTGTTTTGTTTTGCTTGCAAGTTTCTCTAAAAACTTTAACACTATCTTAACTTTGATAGATGATTTTCTGAAGTATAAAATGAAAACACGGCATGAAAAATACAACCATTTTTGCCTATTCTAAACAAAGAGTGTATGTTCTGCGAGGATGTGTTCAAATCCCCAATGTTTTCACAGGTTTGGATACAGATAACACAATTCTGGCAGACTCTTTATTCAAGGGTCATCAACAATATCATAGCCCACTAGCCACGATACTTTGTCAGCTCAAACACCTGTGTCACCCCCTAGGGGGTGCCCATTTTTTTGCCTTTTGCCAAAAATTAACCCAAAGTGAATTGCTTCACAATTGAGTAGCTATCTTGGGGGTAGATTCTTCCCCACTCTTGGACTATGATATTGAAGATGTCTGGATATTGACTCAACTCAAGGTTTCTATTTCTAAGGTTCGTAATCAAGCTTCTTGTTTGGTTGTCAGTGATAAACTCCCTCTAGAGGCTTCCCAGCCTTTAGAACAAAGGCTTTACATATTGTAAAGATACTAGGGGAAGGCTAATCGCTGCGTGAAACCATTGAAAGGGACTTTATCACCCTCCACTTTTTATTATAGTGGGTTGGAACACTTGGCGATAAAGTCATTTCCCACTTAGGTCGTTCCCCTCTCACCGGCCTTAATGGCTAAGAGTTATTAGCTCCTCGAGAGGGCAGACCTCCTAAAGGTTGTAAATGCTTGAAATACTGAGAGCGTAAGAGTGGTTTGGCTTTTTGGTCACCCAGTTAAGGGGAGAGAATATACCTTCCACTTTCGAGACAAGGCACAAAATAGTTCTTTTTAATGATTTTCTAACTTCTATTTGGAGATATTGCTCCAAAAAGCATGATGTTTGTTTTATCTCTCAAATCAATGATTTTTTAATCTAAGTAATAAAATCCTGGTCAACAAAGAAAATTTTTGTTTATGGTCAACAAAATGAATTCGATAAAGGGGAAGGACTTCCCTCTTTTGCTTTGCCTAAAAATTCTTGAAAAAATGAGGTTCTTTAACTTGGAAAGTAAAGTGAATCCTTTTAAACACCAAAGGATGGTGAGGTTCTTTTTAAAATGTTTTCAAAACTAAAGTTTGTCTTGTTCCTTTTAAACCCCAAAATAAAGTGTTTTCTTCCTAAGATAACAAGAAAATGGTTTTTATTTGTTGTTCTTTTTATGTAACTTCAAAGGAAAAGTGGGTTCAATTTTACTTAACAAGGAAATGAAGAAAACTTTTAAATGACTAACTTAACAAAGTTAGAAATTAAAAATTTAGTCAAAAGCCTAACATTTAGTAAAAGCCAATTCTCCCAACTTGCAAACAAACATTAGTTACCTGTAATAAAAAAAACATGTTAGTGATAAAATTTTCATAGTGGACTTCTACAAGTCTAATTCTCTGTCTTGGTTACAACTGTGTTTTTCTCACTATGTTTTCTATGCACTAAACTACAAACTAGATGTGCTACAAAATGGTACAGATGCACTAACTGATAATCCAAATGCATTGTACTATTGCATGTATGCGCTACTCTAATGTTTTAAAGCGTAGAGATCTACAGGAAATAGTAGAAATGCTATGCGCTAAAGTTAAGTTTGTATGTGCTAAGGTATGGTAAGAATGCTCTAACCAGTTAGCTAGATGCACCAAAGTATAGATCAAATGCATTAGGAAATGGTATTCACATGCTAATTCAAGTTTTTTGCATACCTACAAAGTTAGTCCTGCATCAAAATTGATTTGATAAAAGGGGTTATGCCCCACGATGGGCACCAAAAATGTATGCGGTAAAAGTGGCTCAGTGAAATGAATATTACAATTTTGGGGCTCAGTCCACACACCAATGGGACTCTTGGTGCAAGTTATGGAGCTGCATGGAATAGCTTAACTTCCCAAGGGATGTTCCATTATTTCCTATCTCACAAGACCCCGTAAGCCAATGCCTTTGCTCTCAAATCATTGAGTAAAGTGACTTAGGGATGACAATCATGAGAATGGGGGATTTTTTGATCAATCTAACATGAATCTAATCCTAAATGTGCATGATATTAACAAATATGAATTAAACTAGCATGTATATGATGATAAGATGAAAAGATTAGCAAAAGAACTATCCTAACATGATATACTAGCTTAATATGATTATTTATGATGATAGAAATGCTTCTAAAATGTTTATTAGATTATTTCTTTTCAAAGAGAGATTAAATGCTTAGTAAAATGCCTACAAGTGTGATGCTAAAGACTTGGATATGAGAATGAGAGAATGAGAGATCTATTTATAGGAAAAATAGGGTAATGGATGGTCAAGATTGGATGATCTTATCAAGGGCTAGGATTGAAAGTTATTAATCCATGCACTCAATTCTCACCAATGAAATGGTGACAATTGTCAACAAGAGACTTCTTGAGAGGAGATACAAGAAGCATTAAATGCTTGAGAAGACCTCAGGGTTACCTTAGAAGGTAAAGGTTAAGGTTAGGCTAAGAAAACTGATTGGATAAAGCTTTTACCCAAAGGATAAACTCTTATGCAAGGGTTAAAGGAATAACCATGGTCAAAGCAATGAATGCTTGATGAGACCCTAGGGTTAGATGAGGGTTGAGTTAGGAAAAAGTCTCCAACCATGTAAGAAGGTTGAGTTAACCATTAATGGTTATGTAAGAGACTTAAATGGTTAAGTTGTTGAGGACATAAATCTTCTAATGGTTATTGAATACTTTAAGGGTTTGAGAAGTGAGTTCCCTTTGCTTAGGATTGTGACAATGTTTAGTAGATGGGTTAGGCTAATTTAGAAGGGATTAGAATAATTTAGAAGGGGTTTAGAGAAGCAAGTGGGAGATGTAGGAGAATGCAAGTGGATGGAGGGTAATTTTATTTAAAATAAATTACTTTATTTCAACAAAATAGATGCAAGTGGAGGATCTAAATAAATTAGATTTATTTATTTGAAGTGAACAATTTAATTAAATGTAAATTTAATTAAAAAGAGTAGAAGGGAGATTAAATTAAATAAATTGATTTATTCAATTAAGTGATATGAAAGGCCTAAGTGAATTTAATTACATAAATTGAATAACTTATTTAATCAAATAGATGAATGTGGATGATTTAATTACATTGAATTTAATTAAATAGAGGAATGAGAATAAAATGAGCATTAATTATTCATTTAGGAAAGTGGTCATTTTTATATGTCTACTGTAAGATCTCATTTGTGAGATATAGGATATGGTATGAGTGTATATTGAAGAGCAGAAATAAGTAAATCCTTGTGCGAATCACGTAGACAAACAGATAGTCAATCAGAAGAGAAGAAAGAGGAAATGACAAGAGATAATACTAATCCGGAATTTGAAATTATTTTTACCATGAATGTGGACACTTAGGACTTCAACATTGTCATGGACAAGGAAATCATAGAGGTAAAGAAAATTGAATCTACAAAGGTTGGGGTCTCTGAGTCACCAGTCAACACTGTTGACTTTCAGAAAATTGAGATACCAGTAGAAGTTGAGAAACCTAATACCATCCCAGATGTTGTTGGTATATGTAGAGATTGGATGACATGATGATATTGTATATTGTCATTGATGTCAATATGTTGAAGTATGAACTGGTATATTGAAGAAAGATAACTAGCAAGAGAACTGGTATAGTGGTATGAACTGATATATGCAAAAAGGTGAATTGGTATGTTGGAATGTGAACCGGTATATGAAAATTTTGTATTGAGGTTTCATTTGATATGACTATCAGTTGGTAGTCTCAGCTTCAGGGTTTCCAGTTGATGCATTTCAAGTTTGTGTGATTTGACCGATGACATCCTGTGATGAGTTAGCATTGAAATGAAGACCAGATCGTGTTGCCACATTAGCCTTGTACGCATGAAGAATTTCCTTGAGGATCTTACATGAAGAAGATTGATTCTATCTACCTCGGGAATGTGCAAAGTCTCAGTAAACGATGGAGAGCGCGTGATGGGTTATCAGCTTCCAGAAGCGGTGAAGAAAAAATGATGGAGAATGCCTTGAGATTTGTTCAAGATTGTTTTACCCTATGCAATGTGATTTAATGGTTAGGATTGGACCAACTGTATTGTTAACCTAGATGCTTAGGGTTTTGGGTTTTGACTAGCGACCTAATTGTTGTCTATAAGGTCAATGATGATTTTCATTTGAAGAGGTTGGCAAATGTTATGTGTATCCAAGTGAAGAGACGTTTGATTCTTGCCAGACCGATGCAGTGAGTAAAGATCTATAGAGTGTTATTGCTGATGTAAAGGAACTAAAGTGGATCTACCTTGGCATTGAGTGTTGTTATCAGATCAATGTATTACCTATTGACTTCTAACCATTTCAGGAGTTGGAAAATCCCTTTACCGGATAGCTTAAACAGGCTTTTTGTAAATCCTTTAACATGGTGACTCAAAATCATTGAGTTATTTAAATCCTTTGACAAGGTAACCTTTAATAGGGTTTTAACCTCTAACCAAGTATTTAGCCATCCTTTAATCAGGTGATCCCTAGCAGAACCCATTGTAAAGTCTTTAACCAGACTAGGCTCCTAAGAGAGTGAACTTCATAAGAGTTGAAGAACAACTTGTGGGTATTCATCCCCACCATGGTTTTTCCCAGTTGGTTTTCCACGTGAAAAATCAGTGTGTTATGTGTGATGCTTTTTCATGTGATGTTTTAGTGTTTTCTATTAAGCGGTAAAGCATGCTAATCCAGTTATCATTGTATTACTGATGTATTACCTGTTTATGCATATGAGTGAAGTGGAAATGAGATATTAGGTTTTATGAAGATCTAAGTGTTACCAGTTTATGTCTTTCACAGTCATACTATGTCTTACCGATAGTGCCTTGATTTAGATCAGTGATACTATTTGCTAGTTAGTGCAGTCTTTGCAATTTAAGTTGTTTAAAGAAGTTTTTGTCTACTGATTCACTACCCCCCTCTCAGTATCTATTGAGTATTTATTGTTCATCATTATTCATCAATCGATATCAGAGAGTCCTCCAGGTCCTCTATGCTATAAGCTTAACCACTTGAGGAAAAGATCATATTCTAATGATGAAGAGGGAAGGTCATAAGTTTAACAGAGATAACTTTAAGATATGGAAGGACAGAATGAAGATATACATTAAAAGCGTGGATGCTCAACACTAGAACTATGTTGAGAATACTTATGTTGTCCCTATCAATGATCAAAGAAGAGAAATTCAAGAGAATGGGCAAGTCATGGAAGCTCTTATTAGCAATCTATCTGATATTGAGTTTATAGATGTTCATGATAAAGAAAATCCCAAAGATGTATGGGATACTTTGGAGTCTATCTATGGTGGTGATGAGCATGTGAAATAGGCTAAGAAATAAAGCCTTAGAGGAAAATTTGAAGACATGTGGATGGTTGAAGGAGAGACCATTCAACAATATGGGATAAGAATTAAAACTATTGTTGGAGATATCAAGAGTGTAGGAGGTACAATGGATGATTCCACCATTGTTAGAAAAGTTTTGAGATCCTTATTACCAGTCTATGCAATAAGGGTTGCCGCTATTCAGGAGTTGAGATCTATTGACAAGACACAGGTATCCCTTGATTCTATCATTGCTAAGTTGACCGCATATGAGCTAAACAATTATGATGGCAGTGTTTAGAAGACTGGTTTAGCCTTTAGAGCATTTGATGTACTATCTAGAAAGGGAAAAGAAGCTAGTACCAACTATGAACCAAGACAAAGAAGAGATATGGATGATGAGGAGATCCTGATGGAATTTGAATCTCTTATAGCCAAGAGACTTCCTAAGGGAACTAGAAAATATAGAGGTAAGCTCCCTTTGAAATACTTTTCTTGCAATAGGATAGGACACATTGTTGTCAACTATCCTAGTAGTGATAATAAGGACAAACCAGAGAAGTTTAAAAAGTTCAAAGGAGGAAATAGGAGAAACTGTCTTGTTGCAGTCGATGAAGGTGTCAATGATGATGAATAAAAAGATGAAGAAAGTGAAGACATAGTGTTTGTAGCCGTTAAGGAAGATGTGTTAGACAAGAAGGCTCTTATCTCCTTCTTTGACAATTCTAATGAGTGGATTATTGATAGTGGATGTTCTCACCATATGACTGGTGACCTAAGAAATTTTTTGTCTATGGAAGACTATGATGGAGGTGTAATCTGGTTTGGTAATGATGCACCATGTATGGTAAAAGGAAAAGGGTCCATCTCTTTAAATGGAAAAAGCAATGTTGATAATGTGTATTGGGTAGAAGGTATCAGGCATAACCTTTTCAGTGTTACTTAGCTGAATGACAAAGGGTAAACTCTAGAATTCAAAGATGGAGTATATTAAATAAAAGGAAAGAGTGGTGAAATGATGGCCACTGGTATGCAAACCAACGGTAACTTATTTCAGTTAAATACTAATATTAGTCAATGTCTAATGGATAAGTTTGATGACAATTGGATATGGCATAGGAGACTCTGTCGTGTAAATTTTGATAATATTGTGAAGGCCAGTAAGATCAAGGTAGTTAGGGGATTGCATGTGCTGAACAAACTAGAGAATACTTTGTGTAGAGAATGTCAACTAGGTAAAATATCTTCCTTAACCTTCAAAGGTAAATCTTTCACAATAGATAATTTACTTGATCTTGTGCATACTAATTTGTGTGGTCCTATGAAAACTAGGAGTGTTTAGGGAGACAGGTACTTTATGATTCTTACTGATGATTGATCAAGAATGATGTGGGTCACATTCTTGAAAGACAAGTCTAAAGATTTTGGAAAGTTCAAAGCCTTCAGAGTACTAGTTGAAAAGGAAAGCGGTAAGAGGATCAAATGCCTTAGAACCGACCAAGGAGGTGAGTTCACTTCTAGTGAGTTTAATAAGTACTATGAAGAGAATGGCATCAAGAGGCAACTGTCTACCCCTCAAACTTCACAATAGAATGGCCTAGCAAAAAGGAATAACCAAACTGTAGTTGAAGCAACCAGAATGATGCTAATTCAAGGGAATGTTTCTCACACTTTTTGGAGAGAAGCGATGAGCATTGCAGTCTACACTATAAATCGGGTACTCATCAAGAAAGGTAAGGATAAAACTCCTTATGAGTATTGGACTGATAAGAGGAGTGAACACCAGAGAAAATTTGATGCATAATGTGATGAGGGAATATTCTTAGGGTATTCTACCAAGAGAAAAGCTCTCAAGTGTTTTAACAATAGGACTCAGAGAATTGTTGAAAGTATCAATGTTAGACTTGATGAAACCTCTAAGAAACCTAAGGAAACTGATAGTGAGCGAGTGGTAGATGAACCAAATGTAACCTTTTGGGAACCAGTTGCAAGACAACCAAGTACAAGAAACAATGCTCCTAAATCAGTAGATGCTGATGCAGATGAAGATGAAGATGAGGATGAAGAGGAAAAGCAAGAGGAATCAGTTAAGATCATTCCTAGGTATGTAAAGCTACATCATGATCCAAAGCAGATCATAGGAGATAAGGATGTAGGAATTCTTACATGAAGAAAGGTTAGAGAAAATTCTTACATGATCTCTGAATTTGAGCCCAAAACATTTAAAGAGGCACACAAAGATGAAGACTCGATTAAGGCTATGGAAGAGGAACTTGACCAGATAGAAAAGAATGGTACATGGTCTTTGGTACCCAGACCTGAGCACAAAAATGTTATTGGCACCAAATAGTTATTTAGAAACAAGCTCAATGAAGATGGCACAATGGTAAGAAACAAAGCAAGATTGGTATGTAAGGGGTATGCTGAAGGAGAAGGAGAAGACTATGGAGAAACCTTTGCTCTAGTAGCTAGATTGGAAGGAGTTTGAATTCTACTTGCATATGCAGCCTTCAAGGGATTCAAAGTATATCAGATCGATGTGAATTTGCATTCCTGAATGGAATACTTGAAGAGGAAGTGTATATAGAGAAACCAGATGAGTTTTCCCTATCAGAAGAAAGTGATATGGTATGTAGGCTACATAAAGCCTTGTATGGATTAAAGCAAGCACCTGGAGCATGGTATGAATGTTTACACTCCCATCTTGTGAAGATTGGATTTGAAAGAACAAGTGAAGATACTAATATCTATCTGAATTTAGAAGGAGATTAGATTCTGATCTGTGAAGTGTTTGTTGATGACATAATTTTTGGTGGAGATGACAAGATGAGCCATGCATTTGCAAATGAAATGAAGAAGGAATTTGAGATGTCACTAATCAGAGAGATTAAGTTCTTCATTGTACTATAGTCTAAGTATGTCTAAGTATGTCAAAGAGGTGTTGAAGACCTTTGGCATGGAAGACAACAAACCGGTTGGTATACCAATGATGACCGGTAGTAAATTGTCAAAAGAAGATGACTCAGCATTGGTGAATGAGAAGGAATACCGATCAATGATTGGTAAGTTGCACTATGTAATACACAAAAAACTAGACATAGCACATGCAGTGGGCATTGCTACATGTTTCCAAAAAAGTCCAAGAGAATCCCACTTGGTAGCAGTCAAGCAAATTCTTAGATATCTGAAGGGAACTATAGATTATGAATTGTGGTATCCATACAATAATGATTTCAATCTCAAAGTGTTTATTGATACCGATTGGGTTGGTAATGTGGATGACTGGAAGAGCACAACCGGTGGTGCATTCTTCCTTGGTGGTAGACTAGTTTCATGGATGAGCAAGAAGTAGAGTTGTATCTCTCAGTCTACAAGAGAAGCAAAATATGTAGCAACATTTATGAACTATACTTAGACAATTTGGATGAAGCATGTATTAAGTGGTTTCAAAGTCCCTGTATCTGAACCAATGAGTATATTTTGTGATAACACAAGTGCAATTAATATTTCCAATAATCCGGTATTGCATGCTAGAACCAAGCATTTCAAGCTCAAGTATCATTTCTTGAGGGGGAAAGTTCAGAACAAAGAGGTTGTATTGGAACATGTTTCCAGTAAAGAGCAATTAACAGATATATTTACCAAGCCTCTACCTAAGGCTACATTTATCTATTTAAGAGGTGAATTAGAGGTGCTTCCCCTTCAAGAGGTGAACTAAAGGTATGTGCTCCACATCGGTCAGGTATTGCATTGTCAAATCTTTCCAGAATTGGTGTGTTGAAGGATGCTACTCCTCAGGGGGAGCAACATAGTGGAACATGGATGTTTGTGCCTCCGCTTTGGCATTGCTATCAAAGGGGGAGAAGATGTGAAGCGGAGAAGATATCTATAGTATTGAAGACATATAATATGGAAGAGATTGGGGGGAAGATGTGAAGCAGAGAGATATCTTTGTATATTGCCATCAATGCCGAAGGGGGAGATTGTTGGCATATGTGCAGAGATTGGATGACATGATGATATTGTATGTTATAATTGATGTCAATATATTGAAGTATGAACTAGTATACTGAAGAAAGAAAACTAGCAAGAGAACTAGTATAATGCTATGAACTGATATATGGAAAAAGGTTAACCGATATGTTGGAATGTGAACCTGTATATGCAAAGTTTGTATCGGGGTTTCATTTGATATGACTATCAGTTGGTAGTCTCATCTTCTGGGTTTCCGGTTGATGCATTTCAAGTCTTTGTGATTTGACTGATGGCATCCTATGATGAGTTAGCATTGAAATGAAGACTAGATCATGTTGCCACGTCAGCCTTGTGCGCGTGATGAATTTCCTTGAGGATCTTGCATGAAGAAGATTGATTCTATCTACCTCGGGAATGTGCAAAGTCTCAGTAAATGGTGGAGAGTGCATGATGGGTTATTAGCTTCCAAAAGTGGTGAAGAATGAATGATGGAGAACATCTTGATATTTGTTCAAGATTGTTTTACCCTATACAATGTGATTGAAAGGTCAAGATTGGACCGACTGTATTGTTAACCTAGATGCTTAGGGTTTTAGGTTTTGACTATTCAAGTAATTGTTCTCTATAAGGTCGATGATGATTATCATTTGAAGAGGTTGGAAAATGTTATGTGTGTATCCAAGTGAAGAGATATTTGATTCTTTCCAGACCGATGCAGTGAGTAGAGATATGTAGAGTGTGATTGCAGATGTAAAGGAACTAAAGTGGATCTGCCTTGGCATTGAGTGTTGTTATCAGATCAATGTATTACCTGTTGGCTTCTAACCATTTCAGCAGTTGGAAAATCCCTTTACCAGGTAGCTTTAATAGGGTTTTTGTAAATCCTTTAACATGGTGACTCAAAATCATTAAGTTCTTTAAATCCTTTGACAAGGTAACCTTTAACAGGGTTTTAACCTCTAACCAGGTATTTAGCCATCCCTTAATCAGGTGATCCCTAGCAGGACCAGTTCCTAGCAGAACCCATTGTAAAGTCTTTAACCAGACTAGGCTCCTAATAGAGTGAACTTAAAAAGAGTTCAAGAACAACTTGTGTGTATTCATCCCCACCGTGGTTTTTCCCAGTTGGGTTTCCACGTGAAAAATTAGTGTGTTATGTGTGATGCTTTTTCATGTAATGTTTTAGTGTTTTTTGTTAAGCGGTAAAGCATGCTAATCCAGTGGTCATTGTCTTTTTTATGTATTACCTGTTTATGCATATGGGTGAAGTGGAAATGAGATATTAGGTTTTGTGAAGATCTAAGTGTTACCAGTTTATGTCTTTCACAGTCATACTATGTCTTACTGATAGTGCCTTGATTTAGATCGGTGATACGGTTTGCCAGTTAGTGCAGTCTTTGTAGTTTAACTTGTTTAAGGAAGTTTTTGTCTATATTGATTCACCCCCCCTCTCAGTATCTATTGAGTATTTACTATTCATCATTTTTCATGAGATGCTACTCAGCCTAACATTGAGAAACCAACAGAAGCACAAGTAGAAGTAGAGGTAAAAGCACAAACTGAACCTATAAATGTTGACACTCAGCAGAAGGTAGAGAAACTGATAGAGAAAGAACCTGAACAGAGTATACTTGAATCGAGAGTCAGCAAGGCAAAAAGTAAGGATGATAGTAAGGATGAAAACAAAGTTGAAACACAGAGTGGTCATAAGGAAGAAACAGTGAATAAAGAAGAGGTCAATGATGGAAACAAGGTAGAAGTAATTAAGGCAATTGGATAAGTTATTGTAGAGCCCAGTACTTTGACTATGGATTACAGACCTATCAATGTAACAGATGTACTTTTGGACTCCATAAAGAGGATCACAAATTGTAACACCTTAGAATTTAAGGCCATTGATGATACCTTACCTATTTTGAAAATGATTGCACCGGCTTGTAGGATAGATCATATTGATGGATCTTTCGGTAAATTGGACACACTGTCCAAATTTATTGTTTCAAATATTCTAACCATGGATAAGATAAATGAAGAGATTGTTAAGGAAAGGGTGAATAAGGAGAAAATGAATTCTTTGATAAAACTATCAAGGATTGTACTGAGCATATTGATTCCTTATTACCAGTACTCAATTTCACCATTTTGGAATATAAAGAATTGTATAAGGAAGCATGCAAGCCTCACCACCTGACAGAGGATATTTATGAGGAGATAAGGAAAACACAACAAGAGATTGATGATGTAGTAGATAACATGATATGTTTTTCAGAACTTACTTCTATTTTAGATCAAGAAATGGCAGTTTTTTGAAGAAAAGATTGAAAACTTGGAAAAAGAAAAAGCAAGGATAAGAATGAAGGCCTGGGAGCTAAAAAATAAACTTGGTCCTAGATTGGACAACCTTATAACTCAGTGGGTTGAGTTGTCTAAAGAAAAAATTTAAGAAGAAAGATTACCAAAACATCAAATACATTATCTAACCAGTATGATCCAGCAAACTGAACCCATTTTCTCTAACAACACCAGATTCATGTAGAGTCTTAATCTGATTTTGGCGGATATCTTTCAAATTGTACACAACCAGATATAGGCTATGAGGTAGAATTTTGAATTCTTTGATACTTTTTGACATCCTTTGTCATTGATGTCAAAGGGGGAGTAGTAGTATGGAGAAAAATGTTAGATAAGATCATTTACTTAGGGGGAGCACTCCTATTTTTGGATTAGTTTTGGACTTCATTTTTGGATAACAGTTTTTGGATTTTTCTCATGAGTGTTTCCATCAATGCCAAAGGGGAAGATTGTTGGCATTCTACACTCAGATGAGAATAGTTGATGTTGTTACTGATGGAAACCAACTGGTAACATGGTTCACAGGTTACACCGACAACACAAACATCATCTACCAGCACTAGCAGGCACTATAGGATATTCACACCGGCATCCAGACTATACTGACATAAGATCTTACCGACACCCCAACCGACATGGGAATTATATTGTTTTGTATTGTAATTTTATTGTATAGATGACATGATGTCTTGTAAAGACTCATATATGTATGAGATCTTGTAGGTCATCTTGTAAGAATGAAATGTGTGAAAGGATATGTAATTAGGTTATGCAAGCGGATTATGAGAGAGAATATCTGTATATGAATTTTGATATAATTCTGTTAAGAGCAAACAAGAGTAGAGCAAAGTGAAGAAAGGTTTATGGCAGAGGTATTTGACAAAGCTTAAACCGGTATTGAATCCAACATTGCAAATGCTATTTTGAGTAGTACATTGTCATTGGATTTAATTGTCCAGTTTTGTAGTCAGTGTGACTCCTTTTTGTATTGAGCAATGAGCTCTAGGCTGTTGGCCTTCCTGCATGTGTAGACCCCTATTGTATCAGTTAGATGCTGATTCACCCCCCACTCTCAGTGTCTTTGGGACTGATCAAGTATCTAACAATATGTATATATATATACATATATATACATGTATATGTATATATATATACATATATACATGTATACATATATACATGTATATATATGTATATACATATACACACATATATATATATACATATATACATATATATATGTTTGTGTGTATACCTTTTACATTAATTTTTTTAAAAAGTTGTTAATAAACTGAAGAGTGTATATACATCTTATTGCAGATATAACTGAACTAGAAAATATATTCATATATACACATGTACACACACACACATATTGTTGGCATTCTACACTCTTATGAGAATAGTTGATGTTGTCATTGATGGCAACCAACTGGCAACCCACCGGCAATTGGTTTCTACATGCCCGACATCACATACATTATACACTAGCCGACACCGACACCTACAAGCACATCACTGACATTCATATTACATCGGTAACAATGCATACTGACACTCTAGCCGACATGGGATGAAATTTTATTTATTGTAATATAATTATCTTTTGTAAGCTGACATGGTATATTGTAAAAGACTCATATATGTATGAGATCTTATAGGTCATTTTGATGTAGTAAGAAGTAGGAGAGAATAGGAATATGCAAGAAAGGATATTGTATGGATATGAGAATATTGTATAAGGTAATCTAGTGATAGTGAAGGTTTATGGTTAAGGTGTCTATCTGAGCTTAAACTAGTACTGAACCTAGCATTGGAGATGTTGTTCTGAGCAGTACATTGTATTGGATTTATTAATCCATTTTTGTAGTCATTGTGACTCTTCATGATAATTGAGCTCTAGGATGTTGGCCTCAATGCATGTGTAGGCCCCTATTGTAAGTAGTATTTATTCATTGGCCAATGAGTAAATATTGTGGGTCACAAATCCCACCAAGGTTTCCTCATTAAACATCCTATGTTATGGTCTGTTTCTATGCTGACTCTACTATTTCTATTTATTGCATTAATTTTAGTTTACCGGTACACTATTTTACATTGCAAAGTTATCAATAAGTTTAAATATTATACTAACTGGTTAGACACTTATTCACCCCCCACTCTCAGTGTCTTTGGGACTATCATTGAATCTAACAATTGGTATCAGAGCCTAGTCCTCTATTTGCAAAATCCTAATAGCTTGAGGAAGATTCTGAAACTGGTACAAATGGAGAACTTAAGAAAATAGTTGGAAGGAGCTCTTTAAGATTTTGATGTAGAAAAATTGAAGAATATCAAACTTGAAGATGATCTGAGGACTGCACAAGAATTCATAAAAGGACTTCAGGAGAACTTTGCTATATCACAAAATAAAAGAAAAGAACTTCATGAGAAAATGTAGAATGATGATGATGAGAAGGAGACTCTTAGAGACATTTTAAATAAGTTAAGATAGGAGAACAATAATATGAAGAATGAAATGCAAGATATGACAATGAGGTTATGTAAGGATATTGAAGATAGAAAGAAGAATGAAGAAGACTTGGCTAGGAGACTTAATGATGCTGGAAATGAAAATCTGATACTTGGTCATGAAAATGGTATATGCTAAAGACAGATCTGATTCACATGCAACATGATAAAGATGAGCTTGCGAGACAAGTTGGAATTCTACAAAATGAGTTGGCTACTATAAATGAACACAAAGAAAAATTCAAGAAAAGTTCAGAACAACTTGATGACATGCTGCAAAGATAGAAACCTGATGGAGATGCAAATGGACTTAGTTTTGAAATTGGAGAAAGTTTCAATACTAGAAATAAACATGATCACAACAAACTGGTAAGACAACCTAAATGCTTATAAATTTAATGGGAAATGTTTTAATTGCAACAAATATGGTCACAAAGAAAATCAATGTAGATTCAAAAATAATCAGAATAACTCAGCCACCGGTCAATGTTCCAAATGCAAAAAAGTTGGTCATAACTCAAAAAATTGCAGAACGAATCTGAAATGCTATGTTTGTGGTAGATTTGGGCATTTATCTAATCAATGCAGATCACAAACCAGTCAAGGATATGGAAAGGCTATCCAGAGGAATAATGTAACTTGTTATGCATTTAACAAGATTGGGCATATTGCAAAATTTTGTAGAGGCAAGACTTCACCAATAAACAATAAAGGATATAGTTTGAAGGGAAGTAAAGCAAGAATTTTCAAAACAATGGATTAAGAAGAGTGATCAGAGAACTGATGAAACTATCTATGCACTAGTAGAATAGAGTAATCCTCCACCAACAGGAGATTCTTCATCTAAATAAGAAATAATCCTTAGGGGGTATTGCAACAAGTTGAAAATCATGCATTCTACCCTCAGTTGATGGTGAGAAGATACATTTGTTCTTTACTGGCAAGTGTGTTAAGTTTTCACTTAACTGGAGAGCATTTAATGCAGTTTTAAAAAACCTTTTTGGCTATAAAGCATCGATAAACCCTCATTTCAACTCACTGAGCATTCAAACAATCAGAGAGAGTGAAAATGAGCAAGGGCATCCTAAGGCAAAGCTACAAAGTGATTTTTAGGCATTCAGAATTTCGGTTAAGAGGTATTTGTCTTTGAAATGGCTTCCTCATCTTTTGTTCTTGAGTTTATTTCGAACCCTACCATTGTGGAAAATGGAAAATTCCCTAGACTCAAATTTAAGATTATCCCCAAGATTGCAAAATAGGATGATTCAGTTGGAGCTTTTTCAAAAATTCCTAAGGGTGTAGCATTTGCAGAAGACCCTAGAATCTACATACATTGCAACATAGAAAACCTAGGGACTTAGGATCTGAAGAAAATGTTTAATGAGGTCATTACTGATGAACATGATAGTTCTGATACTAAATGTTTAGTATAGATGCCAAGCTAACAAGATGAGAGGGCGGGGTGAATCATACAAACTTAATCTTCCATAAAAACATCAGATTCAACCTCAGTAACATATACTTCAGTAATATAACCAAAACTATTAAACATGTAAACTGAAAAGCATATAAACATCATAACACTCATAACACCATATTTAATGTGGAAACCCAAATAGGGAAAAACCACTGTGGGATTTTGGACCCACTAAGAAATATACTCTTCTAGAGTATCCTCGGTTAAAAGCAAATCCTGTTAAAGATTACAAACACATTGCTAGATGTGACCCGGTTAGGAGATTTCCCTTAGATCTGTTAGGATCTTCACTTTGTTAGAAGTGACCTTGTTAAAGGATTTCAAACATTTACTCAGAATGTCACCTTGATAGAGGGTTTTACAAATAAGACTGTTAAGTCCACTCAGTTAAGAGATTTTCCGTCACTTTCGCAAAATAACTATAATAAAAATCTATCTGCAACTTCACATCTAAAATGCTAAAGCAGTTCTTATTTGTTCAATACAATCTAGACATAGAACTAATCTTGTCCATCTATTGGGCTTCTATACTCTATTATTCAAATAGGTCTTCAAGCTTCTGTGCTCAGTAATCACTATGTAACATCCCTGTGCATACACTTGCTCGCATACATTGTTTATCAATAGTTCCCTATTTATAAACAATTAGCTAACTACTTAATCTCCTTGATCACATTTCCCATGATCAATCATAGCCATTAGATCTTCAATCTTGTCCAGGTTCAATGTATCCTTCGATCTAAAAATGTTTTACCTTGCCTTGGAACTTGCATACATTTCTTGGAACTTCTGCTAGGGTATTGCGGTTCAATCTAAACAATAGATCTTCTTGCCGACTTTCCTTTGCCATAGATTCATTACCAAAGTATATTTATGACATACCAATCATTTAATCAGTTATAGCTCATCAGCTTCCTTCATTAAATAATGCATGTAACCATTTAATGCATTTTGTTATAACTTGGTTACAACTCGGTAAATACTAAAATTTACTCGATAGATATTATGCCTTCATTAACCGCTAGTGATAACATTAGGGTTTACCGAGTAGGTTCTTTGCTCGGTAACATAGTATAGTATCAACCTTACAATTAACAACATATGTAGGATATAAAAATAATCTAAACATCATGATCTCATCATTGTCTAACTCGGTAATAGTTGCCCATTGAATAACTTATTCTTCCCCTCATTCATCATATTCTTTCTGTATCTTTTACCGACATCTTAATTCTCTTTAAATCACACTTCTCAAGATATGGCAATATCATACTGAATTAGAAAATCAATTTCTTGACATCAATGACAAAATAATAATATTAAGATAGTAAAACATCCTTAATCAGTTATATCCATAATCATCAACAACCTTCTCAATATCCTAATTCAAATGCCAACAATGTCCCTTGTCTGTTATAATGCCAATAGAACATGGTGTGATTAAACCCAAACATTAGATTGTGGAAGACTTAGGTTTTGTAGAGATTTTGAACATTCTCAAATTTCAAAAGGATGTTGTAAGACTTGTACTGAGCAGATTCCATGGAGAGTTCATATGGTTACAGTTAGTTTGCAAGATAACCAGGGAAGCAATTAAGGCAGCTACTTGTTTACCTTCAATCGGTAGTAGGCCTGATAAAACCAAGAAAATACCTAACAAGGGAGTTATGGATTTAACCAGAGCCACATCTGATAACAAGTCACTTAGAGTGAATGATGTTAAGGATACCAATGTGAGGTATGTGAGTATGGTACTAGGATACAAGACAACACATGCAAATAGACTGAATTCAGTCTCAAGCCTCTGTATTCATAGTGCATATGAGATGGTGAACAATAATACTAAGATAGATGTTTGTGAATGGCTTAAAGATGATTTAATTGACAATTTGAAGAAGATTAAGGGAGATAAGAAAGGTACTTTCCATTTTGGAAACCTACTAGTATGCCTAATGTTATAATTTACCAAAGAGATACCCAACATAGGTCACAAGGATTTTGGTTATGACATCCTAGTAGGAAGACAGATTCAGGAAGCTTTCACCAGTATGGGCACTAACAATGATAAGAACATTATAGACTACTTCAAAACATCTCAATATAAGATGAGAGCAAGAGAGAGACTACCGCAGAGCATAGTTGATAAGTATGACAAGGAAATCTACTTTGTCATTAAGCGAGATGAAACTTGGATGGAAGCAGCAAGACCTAGAACTATTTGGGTTACTGAAATGGGTTATGTGATAGACCTACCTAGTTTGGAAACATACACTAAAGCTCTACTCGACGCACCAAGGGAGCCATCTAAGAAATTCATTGGTAATGTAGAAACTATTGAGAGTAATGAACCTATGCAAAAAAGGACAAAAAGAAGAAAAATGTTTATCAGAGATGCCTCCAATAAGGAAAATGAAATCAAGAAAAATGTCATGAATGTCACTGGTATATCAGCTAGTGAGCTTGAAGGACTACAATCTGAAGCACATGTTTCACCGGTTGTAATATCTTTTGATACTGACAATGGGATGATTGCTAAGTTTAAGAGAGTTGAAAGGAAGAAGAGAAAAACCCTCACCGGTACCCTCTCCTTCACCTAAGAAAACTAGGACACTAAGGAGGAAACAAGAGGTAGTTAGGGAACCGCAGAACAATCTTACACCTAAGAAGAAATAGACACTGGTTACCCCCACACTGGATGATCTACTGAATGAGATTACAAAGGAAGGTAATCTGGCAAATGTAAACAAATGGTATAATTCTTTTAATGATTCTGACAAAAACACCATTGAGGAAGGCATTATTCTACATCTAGATATTTACAAGAAAGTTTTGATAGAAGTAATTGATGTGTTACCTAATGATTTATACATGAGATTAGAAGCTAAAAGACTATCTGTGATGGAACTAGACAAGAAGTTGAAATTTGAAGCACTTTTGGATGTACATCCGGTAAATTCTTAGGAAGAGATAGATGAACTTATATTTGAAGCTAACCGGTCAGTATTTATTAGTGGATGCCGAGAAGTAAGCCTGATGGTTGGAAGAGTTAAGGATATTGCTGATGAGACTAGAGATAAATGGGACATATTCTTTGTGGAGAAGGAAAAGCAAGAGGAAAGAAGTAGACCAAAAATGGAAAAGATATTCAAGGTATATCAAAAAGACAAGAGAAAAGGTAAAGTTGGTGGTGTTCCTTCAATAAAAATAATAGATAACATCCCTCCACCAGCTCAGGACACCCCTCCTACATCATCACCAATTCATACAGCTAATCCACCAGATATGGCTACTGAAGGTATAACACATGATGATACTAACCCAGAGTCTAAGATACTCTTTACAATGAATATGGATACCCAAGATATAAACATTATTGTGGATAAAGAGGTTACAGAGGTTAAGGGAGTTAGTGTTGAGGACAACAAGATATTAGAGAAACCAACACAAACTATTGACTCTTAGGAAAATGAGATACCCATTCAAATAGAGCAACAGAAGACTGAGAAACCTACACAAGACAAGACAGCTAGCACAGGGCCACCAGAATCTGAGATACCAAGAGTTGTACTAATAGAGAAGTAATATCAGGCAGAAGTTCATGTTGAGTCTAGGAAACCAGAAGTTGTAGAGGTTCTCAGTTAGACTAAGAAACCATCAAAGGTAGAGGTACAGACATAGACACAAACAGATCCACTGAAAGAGAATGTAAGTAAAATGGATGCATCTGATGGAAATAAAGAGGATATAGTGAAGGTGATTGGACAGACATCTATTGAGAAGAAGCCTACAGTTGAACTGAGCACATCAATAGGTGAATTTAGACCTACTAATATTTTAGAGGTTCTATTGGATTCTATCAAGAGGATAACTAATTGCAATGCATTGGCATTTAAGGAAATTGATAGCACATTATCTATTCTGAAGATGATTGCACCTACATGTTAGATAGACAAGGTGAATGAGGATATCATTAAAGAGAGAGTTGACAAAGAGAAAAATGCATTCTTTGAGAACAATATGAAGAAATGTACCAATCACTTGGATACACTTTTATCAGTACTCAATTCTACAATTTTGGAGTATAACGAGTTATATAGAGAAGCATGTAAACCGCACTGCTTGACAAAGGACATTGATGAAGAAATTAAAAAGACATAGAAAGAAATTGATGACATTGCGAACAACATGATAGGTTCATCTAGACTTATATCTATTTTTGAGGAGGAAATGGCAATTTTTGAGGAGAAGTTGGAGAAACTTGAGAAAGAGAAGGCAAGAATAAGGTCTAATGCCCAAGAACTAAAGGATAAATTTAAACCGAGGTTGGATACTTTGATTACTTAGAGAATTGAATTATCTAAGGCAAAAGTTCAAGGAGAGCGATCACCGGAGTAGAAAATGCACTATCTCACTAGTATGATCTAGTAGATAGAGGTAACTCTAAATGGTAGCAACAAATTTATGCAGAGTTTGAATCTGGTTTTGGCAGATATCTTTCAGATTCTAACCAACTGGTTATAGACTTTGAGGTAGAATTTTTTGCACTCTTTTGATTATTTATGACATCCTTTGTCATTGATGTTAAAGGGGGAGTAGTGGAGAGAAAAATATGTGTACAAAGGAGATCACTTGCTCAAGGGGAGCACATCTTTTTGGATTACAATTTTTGGATAACAGTTTTGGATTTTTCTCATGAGTGTTGCCATCAATGCCAAAGGGGGAGATTGTCAGCATTCTACACTCTTATGAGAATAGTTGATGTTGTCATTGATGGAAACCAACTGGCAACCCACCAGCAATTGGTTTCTACATGCCTGGCATCACATACATTATACATCGGTAGACACCTGCAGACACCGGCACCGACAAGCACTTCAATGACATTCATATTACATCAACAACAATGTATACTGACACTCTAGCCGACATGGGATGAACTTTTATTTATTGTAATATAATTATCTTTTGTAAGCCGACATGATATATTGTAAAAGACTCATATATGTATGAGATCTTATAGGTCATTTTGATGTAGTAAGAAGTAGGAGAGAATAGGAATATACAAGGAAGGATATTGTATGGATATCTGAATATTGTATAAGGTAATTTAGTGACAACGAAGTTTTTGGTTAAGGTATCTATTTGAGCTTAAACCGGTACTAAACCTAGCATTGGAGATGTTGTTTTGAGCACTACATTGTATTGGATTTAATAATCCATTTTTGTAGTCAATGTGACTCTTCATGAGTAGTGATCTCTAGGCTGTTGGCCTCCCTACATATGCATGCCCCTATTGTAAGTAGTATTTATTCATTGGCCAGTGAGTAAATATTGTGGGTCA
Organism: Cryptomeria japonica; assembly: GCF_030272615.1. Taxonomy (NCBI): domain Eukaryota; kingdom Viridiplantae; phylum Streptophyta; class Pinopsida; order Cupressales; family Cupressaceae; genus Cryptomeria; species Cryptomeria japonica. Next base: position 874,293,484 of record NC_081414.1, on the reverse strand, counting down.
AAAATCCCACTGAGGTTTTTCCCACACTAGGTTTCCTCATTAAACATCTTGTGTTATGGTTTGTTTCTATGTTGTCTCTACTATTTCAGTTTATTGCATTAATTTTGGTTTACCGGGACACTGTTTTGCATTGCAAAGTTATAAATAAGTTTAAATATTCTGCTAATTGGTTAGGCATTGATTCACCCCCCCTCTCAGTGTCTTTGGGATTGTCATTGAATCTAACATATATTAACCGTATTAAATCCATTCTTAAAATATATTTTAATACAAAAAAAAAAAAAATCTTGGAGCTCGAGATGGAGGAGCTGAGAGCTCCACCCCACCCCCACCACTATGAGGTTAGCTTGCAATGGAGGCTCAGTCGCCGCTGTGTGTAAACCATAGTGGTTAGCTCAGCTACCAATATAGGTAAACCACATTTGGGGTCTCAACATCCACTACCCATACTCCCTATTGCCCTCATACAAACTGCCACCCCACTCCTCTCTCTGCCTTTCCACCTAAAGGCGCCCCTACAAAGCATAAACCTGCCCACCTGGTTAAAATGTGAACTGACATTCACTACTACCTGTGAATTCCACGCCAACACTCATTCTCTACCCTTCATCAAATGAAAATGAAATAATAAACCCTAATTTTGAATTAGGCATGTAAGGAAATGAAAAAAAGAAATAAAGTATAGATAGTTATGTTTATAAAATTTAAAAAAGGGGAACCCTAAGTAGGGTTCACCCACATGTTTTTAAAATAAAATAATAATAATATTAAAGGGGTTTAAAACTCAAAACAAAGTCAATGGGGGAAAACCCCATTTCAAATGGGGAAACTTTTTATGATGTTGGGTATATATTTTTTTTAAAAGAAGTATTTTGTATTTTAAGAAGTGGTTTGAATTTTAAAAGGGGAGTTATAGCTTAATGGGGTATTTTAGTGGTAAATGACTATTTAAATTCTTAAAGGGCGGGGGGGGGGGGGGGGGAATTTAATTAAATGACTATTTAAATTCTTAAGGGACGGGAATTTAATTGTAAATGATTATTTTAATCTTTTAGGGGTTTAGACATCAATAATGGAATATTATCCTCTAGTCAATAATATTAATGGTTAGTTAATCTGATGACGATTTGGAAACTTTATGTTCATTTGCTTATTTATGTTATTAATATTAATACAATTAATTTGTATTAATGTTAATTTATTGAATTTTTTAATTTATTCAAGTACTATAAGGAAATAATCTTAACTCTATTATAATTTGAAGATTGCTTCGGGAGAATTAATTAACTAATAATAGTTGTGTTGACTTTATATGATTAATTTATGCAACTTAGATAATGGTATTTATTGTAAATGTTAAGTAATTAAAATTTAGCTTATTATGAATTATGTTCAAGGTTAATTGGATGGCTTTTAACACTTAGGTAGAATTTAATTAATTTGATTATTAAATCTTTTGAGAATAGTTCTAAGCCTTCTAGTTAGACAAAATAAATTATCGCTCATATTAGAAACCCATTCATATTGACACTTGAGATATCTTTTAGTCAAACTAATTAAGCCAGCACATTTATTTGAATGTAGAACATCAAGTAATTTAGTGTTATTTAAAAAAAATTGTTGTTGCATTTTTGCCCAAAAGTTTGGGCACCACACTGTACTTATAATTGTTATGATATTCATGGTTAGGCTTAAAAGATCTTCTATCTTTTTCTTCAAATCTTGAATTTCTTTCAGGATATCTAGATGCAAAATGACCTATCTTATTGCATGCAAAACATTTGAAAGGTGATTTTCCTTCATACTTACTTCCCGTCAGACCTTTGGGTACCCTTCTAGCAAATAGGGCTTCAAGTTGCTCAAGCTCTTCATCTTCCTTCTTCATATCCTCCAGTTCCTTTGCATATAATTCTTTCCAATCCTTCTTGTCGGTTGATGATGTAGATGCATTGAAAGAAGATTATCTCTTTGCAGCTCCTTGAGGACCAAATTATTCAAGCTCAAAAGCAGATAACTTTCCAACCAAAATGTCCCTATTGATAGAAGTGTTAGACATTGTTCTTAGCTCATTGATTGCAGTAACCCTCATTTTGTATGTCGGTGGAAAAAATCTCAATACTTAAGAAACAATCTCATCTTCACTCAAAGATCTACCACCACATTGAATTAACAAGATAATTTCATTGACTATTTCCATAAAACCAACAATTCTTTTATCTTCCTCCACTCTCAGGTTCTAATATCTCACTCGGTAACCATCAAGTTTAGAAAATTTAACAATAGGGTCACCTTCATTCAGAGCGTCCAAGAATTCCCATATATCTTTTGTAGATGATTTGTTCATTAATCCCATTATTTGCTGATTTGAAAGGGCACTCAAAAGGGCTTCTCTAGATCTACAGTCATTTTCAATGTTCTTATCCAAGTATATTGGTGGAGGATTGTCAGATGTCGGATCATAAGGAGTATAGGATTTCTCATTGATCTCCCAAACCTCTTTGCCAAGACATCTCAAATGTGTCTCCATTTGAAGCTTCCACACTCTGTAATTTGTTCCATCAAGCCTAGGACTATCCTTCCGGTAAACAATTCAAGTTGAATGATAAGATGCCATAGGATATTCCTCAAGTGGTTAAGATTCTATAGAGAGGACCAAGATATGATACCAATTGTTACGATAATTGGTGGACAACTGAGAGGAGGGGGTGGATCAGTTGTTAACAGATTATGAAACTTTAATCACTTAAAACCTTTTATGGGAATCCATAAACCAAATACAAGAATAGTAGATATATCAATTAAGCACAAACATAAATCATAAAACCTTTACCATGCATCCACAACACATAACACCAAGATTTGTATGTGGAAAACCTGATAAAGGGAAAAACCACAGTGGGAAGACCTATCCACAATTAGATGATACTTTTGTAGTAAGTATGTGATTACAATAAGGGGCCTGCACATGCAGGAAGGCACACTACCTAGAGAACACTACTCATCACTAAGGAGGCTCACTGACTATAAGAAATATTCGGACTACAATCTAGAAAGAAGATTGAACTGCAAGAATAACATCTCTTATGCCCGAGTACAGTTCTGGTTAAGCTCAATACCAGAGGACTTAAACCTCTTACACAAACCCAACTCGATCACCTATGATCAACCAAAACCTTTGCATATGATTACAACTTTATTCACAAATAGATAATCCCATAACCCATAACCATCCTATATCCATGATCTACAAAGAGATCCTACATCATATTTATACAAACCTTGGACCTAAACAATTAGGTCGGCCACCTAAAAGATAATACAATAAATTGATTACATAAATTTGCAAACCAATGATAACCCAAGTCGGCCTAAGACCGAAGCAACATTTTCCAATCAATAAATATAACTAGTAACACATCAAGAGTATCCATCAACATATTGTACAAACCGGTCCATCACATAGGTGATAATAACACAAAATAGAACTAGACATAAAATAGGTCACCATAAGCCAAATGCAACACCACCAATCAACTAGAACATGAACATGATAACCATCAACATCCTGAGAACCTTCTAGAAACCACACCAACACCACTTATTAAATCCATCAAAAGATCTTCACCAAAGCTCTATTGGTAAAACCCTTACCAGTAACCAAAAGGCTTACTAGAACATATGATAGCTTCTAGATCACCAAATCTTGAACTAACTGAATGTGACACACACATGAATGACCAAACCAAACCATCTCCACCAATCTGAACAATACAGAGACCAATCTCCTGATCATCATCACAATCCAACCATTCTACTAGAACCCGGTAGACAACCAAATAAGCTAGTGTTGACATCAATCCAACACATAATCAATTCCATCATATTGCCAACATTTACTGTTTTCATTCTTATGAAATTAGATTAGATTGTGAATGAGGCTATGAAAAATGATAACTTGAAGCCATTATCAGAATGGTATGAGAATTTTGACGAGAACGACAAAAGAACTTTAGATGAAGAAACTATAGAGTACTTGAATGTATATAGTAAAGCTCTAATTGAACCAATTCCAATCACACCCAAGAGCTTGTATGAAATTTTGGATGCTAGGAGACAAATGACAAATAAAGAAGATGAGAGAATGAAAGAATATGTATTAGTTAATTTTAAAAGCCCTTTAATGGTGTTGGAGAGTCTAAAGAAGGGTTGGGATAACCACGAAGTTTTCTGGTGACAAGTAAGTTGTTCAGTGACTCTTATATTGGCAATTTCTGCTCTTGTGTGTTAGCATTGTTTGGTTCTAGAAAATTTGAAGGGTTGGTTGAATTAGAGGAAAAATTAACTCTACAGCTCCAAAAGATCACCTGCATGTAAACATGTCACAGAAAGAGAGAAGCAAAAAAGCTATGGAGGCCAGAATTCAGAGATCCATAAAAGAGGAGTCATATTGATTGTGCAACAAGAATGCAATTCAATAATTACAATTGGTACAAAAATACAAAGAGAGAATCCTTATAAAAGGATACTTGAAACCCTAAAGGAGAAAAGCCTAAATAATTATAAGATTCCTAAGTTTAGCTTAAGCATGGAGTATAATAGACTAATAATTAAATAAATAATTATTAGCTAATAAAAGATAACTCCAACACCCCTCCTTAAGATGAACTTAGGGAGTAGCTATAAAACAAAATAGGACTAAAAAAACATATAAAAAATGCAAGAAAGAAACAATGGGTCCTGGCAACTAGGCTTGATGAGGTACCCAAGTACAATAAAATCTTTGTAAACTAGAGAAAAGGGAGAAAACCTCGTGGGAACAAAACTCCTCTCCAAGAAGAGATGAAAGCTCAAGTGAAGGACTAAGAAGCCTCCAAACAAGAGTGTTCTAGAAGATAGGAACAAAAAGAAGAGAATGAAGAACACCATTGAAGCATGAAATAGCTACAAACACTGTCGAAGAGTATCTGCTGATTTGAAGAACATCCACTAAAATAGAACATGACCAGGTAGAGAAGACTATAATCTACATGAGTGCCCTCAAATGACACTACTCGAATCAGATGGCAAATGAAGGAAAACAACTAAACTCGAAGATACATATGGAATGAAACACCAAAGCCTGAAGAGATGATCAATCAAACCAAGGAAGCATTAAAACAACATGACAAACCTCCCCATAATGTTGAAAAGGGAGACGGAAAAGTACACTAAAAACAAAGGCCAACAAGAACTGCATGATGTTGTGGAAGGAACACTCACTTGACACACATCATGATGATAATGTCATGGAAGGAACACTCAATTGACAAAGGTATATGGCAAACAAAAGGCAAACATCAACCCCCCTATGATACTTTATAAGTAGTCCATGTACAATAAGGCACAATATGTGCAAGATCCCAAGTATACAATGCATGGTGGCACTTCATCTCAGTGTGTTTGAATAAATAAAATGCTACAATGATAAGAAGAGAGAAGAATGGAAACATAAAGAATAGCCAAATATGAGACATCCTACTCAAAGAAAGACATCCCAGGACCTGAACATCCAAGATATTCACCAAAGTGCTGAAAAGCAAAAAACTGAATAAAATATACCTAGAATGAAATCTGGAAATAAAACTCATATGAATGGAAAGAACACAGAACAAGTTTTCCAACGATATAAAGTTTTCAAAAAATGAAGTTTGGATGTTCAAGTTATGTCTCCTGGAGTGCAAAAATGAACCTCTACCTTTGATTGCAAAAAACACCATTAAAAAATGAAAAATAAAAATTTCAAACCCCTATATCTGGATAGAGCTCGGAAAGAGCTTTTTGACAATATAAGATTTGTCGAAAAATGCCTCCTTATGACCAAGTTATGGCCAAAAGAAAAAAAAAACCTCTTGTAGGGCATAAAGAGGGTGAAAAAATAAATAAATAAATTTTGATGAAAGTGTTCTGATGCATTTGTAGGTACAACAGTATGGATTTCCGTGCCTCGAAAAAACATGCTAATAAAAATCATGCCCCAAATTCCCCTGTCACAAAAAGTAGGCAAATTATATATCAAAATTCATGGAATCAGCCTTCTGAGTCCAACTGTGAGGTCCTTTTGGCACCAAAATGTACCAAAAAATCAGCTACCCCCAGAAATGGAAAAAAAGTAACTACACAAACCCCCAAATACCTAGATTTGAAGATCAAGGCCCAAAAACTTTCATGAAGAGAACATGGGCATGCAGATTTGGAGCTCTAATACCATATTGGAGTTGAGGAAAAATCAACTCTATAGCTCCCAAAGATCACCTACATGCAAACCTATCAGAGAAAGAGAGAAGCAAAAAAGCTATGGGGGCCAGAATTCAGAGATCAAGAAAAGAGGAGTCATATTGATTGTGCAATAAGAATGAAATTCAATAATTATAGTTGTTATAAAACTACAAAGAGATAATCCTTATAAAAGGATACTCAAAACCCTAAAGGAGAAAACCCTAAAGAATTATAAGATTCCTAAGTTTAGCTTAAGCATGGAGTATAATAGACTAATAATTAAATAAATAATTATTAGCTAATAAAAGATAACTCCAACAGTTAAAATAAGATAAACCCTAAATTATCAAGATGGCACCACGATGAGAATTCCAAGGGAAAATACATTATCAAGAAAGGGCTATCTGTGGTTATTTTTAAGAATAGTTGGTTAAGTCTACAAATAGTTCTACCAAACAGAAATAACTTGTACCCAAATCTCCTCACTTAAAAATTGGTGATGGTTTGTTCGACAAAGAACGTTGGTTAAGAGATCCCCAGATAGGCATGTCTAGTTTAGGTATATTCAGGGTGGGATTTAGTCAGTGAAATGCGCCCGCTCCTTCAAACAGCCTATGGCAATTAGATGTTGGGAAATTGGTGGTCTCTAGAGTTTTTATGGATGTTGAATTATTAACCCAAATTGCAAAGAATCATGACTCTGTTACCATAATTGTAAGGAATGTAAGTGGAACCCCTTTGATTGAAGTTACACCTCACGAGATTACAAAGGTTTTCCTGCTAAATGAATCTTCAATTTATCTAGAGCCAATTGATTTTGAAATGTTAAAGAAGGTCTATGATACTCAAAAAGACCATCTCAGAGGTGGACAAATGAGGGAATTCTTTGCAAAAATAGGAGGGCTAAGATTGGTAGGGCCTAGTACAGTTGAACCTTTCCCTATGAATTTTTTCACTTTGAGGGCTAAAGGAGTATATTGGTCTCTGTGTCATATTTTTGGAGAGGATGCCGAAAATGCTATGCCCACTCATTATATGCTCATGATGGCACAAATTATCAATCCATCTTTAGCAGTAGCTTATGACTTTGTACCTTTTCTAACAAATGTGATCCATGAGGGTTTGATTGGGATTAATAATGCCATGGTGGATAGACCTTTTGGTTAATATTATTTGTTAATGCATATGTTATTGTTTAAGGGTGTAGACTATTTTGCAAAGGGAATATACTTACTAGAGTCAAAGATGGTGAAGACATGTCAGTGCAGTTATGGAGTGCAAATCTATAATGGGATAGAGAAGATGTCAACTACTTAAAGTTTGACAGATGTTTTTCATCAAGGTTAAGAATTCTCTTGTGTTAGGAGAACCCCAAGATCCCAAAAGTTCTTCTTGAATTTATTAGACCCAAGGAATTTGTAGAAGATATCAAAATTGTGCACAATTGGGGTGATATAATTGTGTATCCTGGTTTTACTGCTTTTAGAGTGTATGGCTTTAGGGGAACTCCATATTTTCTCCCTTATCAGGTCCCCTTGAAAATAGGTATTACTGAGATCATAAGGTAGATTGGGGGTCTGCAGGAAGCATAATTGACAAATAAGGGCAGATGAACAATTTTTCCAACCCCCCAAAGGATTTTTCAATGGCATGTTCAGAAAGAAGGTCAGGTGTGGTGCTAAAATTCATCAATTCTACATCCCTGAGGATTTAATCAGAAATGAGTTTAATCTAGCAGAGCAAGAGGTGAGGAAAGAAAAGTGGTTGGTATATAAGAAACTCATGACTTTGTCCAGTATTTTGATAAAATTTATGATGCACTGAAGAGTTTTCATCCATTTGGGGAAAAGATAAAGTTTTTAATAGAATATTTTGAGGACACCATGCAAACCCTAAATGAAAAAAAAGATGTAGCAATAAAGGCAGATCCTGAGAAGGACAAACTCATCTTGACTAAACCTATCTTTCCTAAGATCATTCCTCTTGGGGAATATGTAATGCATAAGAAATTAGGCTATAATGTTGGATGCCTAGGAAGGATGAGCCATCTACATCAAAGGGAAAAAGGCCAATGGAGGATGTTCCTGCATCCAAGACATCCCCAAAGAGGCAGAGATTGGAAGAAGAGGCACAATCAAGTGAAGATATGTATTCACCTTCCCAATCCCCATTACCTATAGGTGATGACCAGGTCATAGCTGAGCAAATAATGCAATTAGGAAGCTTGGGACAAATTTCTTTTACTTATGGAGAATTGCATGAGGGAGTGCTAGAGGAGCCATCAGGTGCTAAAATGGATTTAACTGTTAAGGAATTTCCTAGGAGAGAATTGGATCCTGTTATAAAGCAGGCCTGTGATGAGAAGTCAGGATCCTTTTTGCAATTTTTTTGGAGAAAGCATATGGATCATTTTAAGGAGAGATGTTGAGAAGGACAAGTTGAATAACCAAATAAAGATTCATCTACTATTGAAGTAGAAATTAAACAAGAAATGCTAAAAGAATTTGAGTTGATTACCCTAGAGGAGGGGAGAAAATTAATTGAAAGTGTTGGAGTGCTGATTCTTCCAGAATGGGATATAGCAGATGCTATGGTTTTTGATACAGTAAGAAAATAAACTAAGCCCTTGGAGGGGATCACCTATAGTAATGACCATGCAGCTCTTGTAATTTGGTCATTAAAAAGAGAAGAGAGCAGAAAGGGGGTGAATTCTCAAGGTCTGATTACTCAGAGGGAATGATAGTGAAGAGGGTTCAAGATACAGGTGTAAGAGAAGTTGTTTGCATGACTTTAGAGTTTTCTAAGTTTAGTATGGTAGTGGCCGAGAAGGAGAAAAAGGAAAAGGCTAATCTTCAGGCAAAGTTAGGAGTAGCTCTCAAGGCTTACAATTATGCAAAATTTGAAATCACTTCTAGGGACAAAATAATTGCAGAACTGAAAGGTGGATTGGAAGGATAGAAGGAAAAGGGTGAGTCCTCTCAATTGTTGATTGTATCTTCTCCTACCATTCCCCCTCCTTCTAGTCCTATCATTGAATTTCCTCCTTCCCCCATGATTTCTAGCTTTCAGTCAACAAAGATTGCTCAAGATGAAATTGAAAAGTTAAAGTAGGATCAGTCAATATTGGCAAAGAAGTATGAAGAAAAATTCAGAGACACTATTCTCAAATTTGTCGATACAATTCAAGTAGCAATTGTATATTTGAACATGAAAAGAATAATTAATCTCTTGGATTCTTTGAAGGAGTAAAAGGCTACTTTGGAGCCAGTCTTAGATAAGTGGATTGCAAAAGAAGTGGAATTAGAGTCAATATATTCATTATCTCAGGAAGATGTAGATGTTGATGATGTAATTAAGTCTACTTATGAATTAGTTAAACACTTGTCCAAGTTTGCATATGAAAGAATAGACATTGAAATAAAGGCAGGTTTATTTCAACAAGGATATGCCAAGCAAAAGTCTGAATTGTTTCTTGGAGGTTTCTTAGGTGTCAAAAAGATGAAAGACAAGGAAGTGTGGATTGAGGAGCTAAGTCATAGGCTATCTCAAAGGATAAATAATATCATAAATATGGATAATACCCTTTTGTTTATTCAAACTATTGAGGAAATTGAGAAGGCAAAATCATATTTTGGCTTTTTAGAAAATGAAGTTAAACAATTAAGGATGAAATGTAAAAGTTTGAATAAACAAAAGCTTAACATTATAAAATTTCCTTGGCCCAATGATGAGGTGTTCAAAGTATGGGAAAGTAAGTACATTGTGAAAGAGACCAGAGAACAAGAAGGTCCCACTGATGCTCCAACATGTGACAATTCATTGGCATCCTGAAGTAGTTTTCTTTTTGTAACAAATTTTGGGTAATTGGAACCTCGAAGAGTTCAAAATATCTTAAGACAAAGGTGCCACGTGTTAGGAACCTGCCCTTTTTTTCCATTTTCCAATTGGATGACCAATCAATTATAGAAGTATGCATTCCAAAAGTAGTTATGCTTCTCTCTCGAGTGCAGTCTTGTAACCAGTGTAACTTTTGGAGGGAATGATATTTAGGATAGGATCTTCGAGGGAAGTCTGCAACTTGTTACATCCAAATTTCTATAAAAGGATACCAGGACTACATAGAAATGGATCACAAAAATTTTGTAGCGAAGCTCTGGCAAAATATATGCAGACTTTGTTTTTGGCATTTTGAAAAATTCTTGTATTTCTATAATCTTTGATGAGGGAATAATAATATACAGTCAAAATATTTTGAGCTCAGATCTATGTTATCTTTATGTTTGCATGTTGGTTTTCATTTTTACTTAAATAATCAAGGATTGTTTAATTAGATGATTTGCAAGGCAATTAATGGGAATGTTTTAAGTCTTTTTCTCAAGGAGGAAAATTAAATATACTTAGTTCATCTTCATTGATATCACTATATTCACATGAATTTGATGACTAGGTCTAGTATAGACTAGAAGTCTATATATGTTAGGCATATGCATATTTAATAGATCAAAAATAGAAATATGTATATGAATTTTGTTGTTAGATTTTAGTCTAGTTTTTGATAACTCTGATGCCCGGATAATGCACTGGTATAAATTGCTAGTATTTGTGACATCTTTGTGGTCCCATACAATTAAAACAAATTTTTCTTTTATTTTTGGTTGCACTAAATTGAAGAAGTTTGTAGAAATTTGCACTAGTTTTCTATAAACCATCTACTAGGTTGTGAGAAAGTAGTCACAATTAGGTTCACTTGCCTAAGCTTTGTAAAGCTTGAAGTATATGAGGTTTTTTCCTTGTAAACCTCATTAATATTGTCTTGTTTTCTATTCTTGTTGTTCTCTTCTTTTGTAAACATAGGCATAATTTTTGAAGAGAAAACAAAGTAGTTAGAAATTGAGACCAACAAGAAATGGTGACTCTATTGGGGAGAGTCATATAAGATAAGTCTCATAATGCAGATCAGTGTTTACATTGCATAATTTGTTAAAATCACCTATTATGTGGTCTCTACAAAAAATTATTAACCCTACATTTACCCAAGTCCCTATAATTTTCTTGTTCCATCGCAACATTGTTCAAATCTTTCTCTGAGAGTAACATTTTCATTCCACAGTATCCTATGAGTGAGCTACTGTGTTCAAAATATTTTTAAATTCCCAAGAAATTGGGTGACAACTCTGAAAGTAAGGTAAAAACCAGTGCTCTTTTAATATAATCCAAAATCACTTCAAGGAATTTTACATAATGTAGAGAGGAAGGAACACCAGGTCCTATATGAAGAAGAATCCTCAAGAGAAGCTACAAGAAGGATTGCTTGAACCAGTCCAGAAAGGTTGGAAAGGAACAGTTATACATGAACTTGTTAATTCTTCATGGAGATAGAAAGGAAGCCATATGGGTAAGTCCTCTGGACAACCAGTTTATGCAAATTCTAATACATCATCTCATGAATCTAAACAAGACATTATGGGTTTTCATACGGGCCTGTTCAATACTAATGAGGATGTTCAAACTTTCCATCAAAGATTATCTCATACTGGCACTTCTAGGAGAGATAACAATAGCTCTAATGTCAGCGTAGATCCTTTTCCCTGAACTATAGATGAAAATGTGAGCTTGATTGATATTGACCATGTCAATATATCAGATTCAGAGGAAATCTTTCCAGGCCTGGCTGAGGTTTCCCAAGAAATTGAGGTTCTGAATAAAAGAGTCTATAAATTAATTTCCTTAAGAAAAAAAAAGGAAAAGGGGAAGGAAAATGGAACTAAGGAAAAACTTATTGAGAGAGATAGGTTACTGAGACATATTGTAGATCTCAAGTTATTCACTCAAGAAGAGCCTAAAAGTAAGGAAGAAGGCCCTATTATTAGAGAGATTTTGACTGCTAAAATTAGTTCTGCAACCAAAATTGTTGTACAAACTAATAGGGAGGTTCACAGTGATCCACAACCTACCAAAATCAGTACTGACAAGGGAAAACAAAAGGTTGTAGAGATTGGGTCTGTTTCCAAAATTGGAAATGTAGTATTAGGAAGTGGAAGGGTACCTCATGGAATGTCCTTGCATGAAGTTTAAGTAGAGAGAATGAGAAAAGAGAAGGAATATCTGCAGAGGGAGTTGGAGAAAGCTAAAATAGAAGCAACCAATGCTGAATTCAAAAGAAAAATCGAGTACCTAAAAGCCCCTCCTATAAATTTCCCTTCAACAAACCAGAGTAACCCTATAACTCAACTTACCTCACTCTTTGTAATGAAAACTCAACCAACTATGCACATAAATACTATTCCACTTGTGAACCAACATACCCCTGTCAACCAAAATAACCCTCCCTTTTCTTTTAATGTTGCTATAGTAAATCAAATACCTATTGGACTACCCCATAACCAGAGTAACCAAATTCCTTGAGTTGATGGTCCAAGTTCAAGAATGAACATTGGGAATAATTTGCTGGTAACTAGTTCCAGAGAAGACCCATCAGTGTGGAGTTGTATAGATAATGGAGTTGTATAGACAACTTTTCTTTGATGGGATCCCAGGCTATCAAAACCAAGTCCCTATTCAAATAAGGGATAAACTTCAAAAATTTGTTGGAAATAATGACATAAGTGCAGAGGAGTATCTGAAATCTTTTGGTGGTATGAATAATGATTATGAGATTGCAAATGAGGATGTGATCATGAAACTGTTCGTGCAATCTCTAGTTGAAGATGCTAGGGATTGGTACATAGGGTTGCTTGTGGATAGCATCAGTTCTTGGAAAGAGTTCAAGAATTATTTTCAAGAGTAGTATGGGGACAAGACAAATTTGAGCTTTATGCTCAACGAGTTTAATAATATTAGAAAATCTGATAATGAGGCTATCAAAGACTTTAATGCAAGGTTCCAAAAGGCAATGCACAAATTATTTCAAGTGATGAGGTTAGATGAAAATGTATGTCTAACCACCTATTATAATGCCTTTGACCCAAAGATGGCTTATATCCTCAGGGATAAAACCCGCACAGTCTAAGGGATGCTTTTATAATTGCAATAAATGTGGAAAGTAATAGGAAAGCATCAGGAAAAGTGCAAAGAAGAACTGATGGAAAACTATGGCAAGAGCAAAATCCACAGCCAAATAAGGCCTCTAGAGAAGAGAATAAGATTGAGAAATTGATGACTGTTGTGAAAGACCTTACTGTAAAGGTGAGTAAGAATGATAAACCTCAATACAATTGGCAAGATAGGCTTGTCAAGTTACATGATATGCCATATAACACTACCTAAGAAGATGGCAAACCTATGCAGGACAAGCCAAGAAGTACACAAAATCAGGATACCCCAAACCCTTTAAAAGGTGGAAATGTGTATAATTTGGAGAATACTCCTTGGTGTACAATATGTGATGGACCACATTCCCCTTACCAGCGTGTTGTGGCTCAGGCTTTAAATGAATTAATGAGGAGTGAGGATGAATTGAGATATCAAAATGAAGATAAACCTATAGTGAATATGTTTGAAACCACTATTGATAGTGACTATGAGTCTTCACAGGATGAAGCAAATGAGTATGATGCACTAAGAAGAAATACAAATTGCTAAGGGAAATTAACGATTGATTGGCATCCTACTTTAAATATGGTGACCATTGAAGATGAAGAAGTTCATCTTAGAAGTCCTAGTGAGGAAGAGGTGAAGAACCTCACCAAAGCTGCAATAGGTAAGGACAAACACAACTATAACTTTAGAAGTAGTAAGAATGATGAGAATTAGGGGAAGCTTGGTTCCAAGTTTATTAAAGAAATTTCTCAGAAAAGGGTGACTGATGATAAAACTTCTACCATAGATGGTCATGCTAAAAAGGACCGGTCTAACACTTCAGGGGAACTCAAGAAAGTTAGTGCAACTAGTAATTTATTCGAGACCACTACTGATAAGAAGACAAGTCACCAAAAAGTAGATAAGGTTAAAGCCCATTTTGAGTCTAATATTAATTCTACATTTGATATGACTCAAGCTTTAACCTAGATGAAAATTTTAGTACCACTGATATAGCTATTAAAAATAAAAGAACATAGAGAAGTTGGATTTTCTTTGATTTCTAGCATATTAGATACAGATGTATCTTCACCAAAAGGTACTGAAAAGGAGAGAAAGGATCAAGGACAAAAAATCCCAAAAATTTGTGTGGGAACCACAATTACTTAGGAACCTTCCCAAGTTGATCCTTTTAATGTGACAGTATTGGTCAACAATAGACAAATAAAAAATTGTATGATAGATTTTGGGGCTGCTGCAAACGTGATGCCATATGGGGTCATGAAGGTGCTAGGATTGTCAGTAAGTACCTTGTATGGGAAGTTCTATGCTATGGATAACATAGAAGTACCTTTTGTGGATACAATGAAAGACGTAGAGGTGAAAATAGCAGCATTCCCTAAGGCAACCTATAAGATGGATGTCATAGTAATTGACACCAAGCTCCATTATGGAATGCTTTTATCTAGACAAAGGGTTGCAGTAGTTGGAGGAAATGTCCAACTAGATCTCTCATATGCAACTATCCTAGTGAATGAAAATCAGGTGAAATTATATAGAGAACCACGTGCCCTAGTGGTCATTGAGAGAATAGATCCTAACATGCTTAATTGCATGATTGATGTGGACCTTGAAAACTTTAGAATTGAACCAATTTAGCCTCAACTAAAAAATATAGACCCTATTGTTAATGAACTGGAATCTCAAGAGGAAGGCCTGTGGAAAATGTACTTTGATGGAGCTTGTTCCAAATAAGGATCTGCAATAGGAGTACTTTTTGTTTCGCCATCAAGTACTACTTTTAAATACTCCTTTCTATTGGCTTTTCAATGCACAAATAATACAACTGAGTATGAGGCCTTATTATTGGGGTTGGAAATCGCTAACAAACATGGGATTCAGTTGTTAAGAGTTTTTGGAGATTCAGAACTTGTGGTTTCTCAGGTAAGATCAAAATACACATCTAAGAATGATAGGTTAAAGAAGTATAAACGTGTTGTTTGGGATGTGATTGAATATTTTGATGCATTTTCAATTCACTAGATTGAAAGGTCAAAAAATATTATGTCTAACTTTTTAGCTAATGTTGCACTAAAAAATGATGATGTAACATTAACTGGAGTATCAATAGTTGAGATCAAGGCTAGACCTGCTATTCCAGACAGTATGTATAACGGGAAGGTGTTTGAAAATGATGATGATATACTCAGGTTTGCACAATGCATTGATGACTATGAAGGTCAAAAAATCAATTGTAATGCATTGGTAGAAATAGTAGATGGGAAAGAAACAATTTTTGGAAATGACATAGTTTAACTAGAAACTAATGAGATACCTAGAGGAATAGTGGAACGAGAGGGTATGTTCAACTATAGTGATGGTCATTTACATCAGAAGTCATCTACTAAGCTGGAAGAACTCGAAGAGGTAAACTTAGGGACAAAGTCATCCCCTAAGTTGGTGTATATTGGGAAACATTTATCTCCCCATATCAAGGCCAACCTCATTAATATGCTAAAAAGGTATAAACATGTTTTTCTTTGTCTTATGATGACTTGAAGGCATATAGACAAGCTTTATTTCAGCATAAAATATCTCTACATCCTGATGCTAAGACTTTTAGACAAAAGAAAAGACCTATTGACCCCCTCCTAGAAACCAAAATGTAGCAAGAACTCACCAAGCTAAGAGAAGGGGGGATTATAAAGCCCATAAGGCATTCATCATGGGTATCCAATTTGGTCCCTATCAGGAAGAAGAATAGGGACATAAGGCTCTATGTAGATTTTAGGAATTTGAATGTCACTTCTCTTAAAGACAACTACTCATCACCAAATATGGAAGCCATGCTACAAAGGGTAACTGGGTGTGACCTATTATTAATGATGGAAGGTTTCTCCAGGTACAATCAGGTATTGGTAAAAGAGTCTGAGCAGTTCAAGACTGCTTTTACTACCCCTCGGGACACCTTTGTTTATGCAAGGATGCCATTTGGTTTAAAGCATGTTGGGGCAACTTTCAGAGGGCTATGGATATAGCCTTCAAATAATTTATTAATATTATAATGGTTGTCTACCAAGATGACCTTACATGCTTTTCAAAGAAAGTAGATGACCACTGTGGTCATCTAGAAAAAATATTCTACAAGGCCTTGGAGTTTGGTGTGTCTCTAAATCCCAAAAAATGCCAATTTGTTGTAGCTGAAGGAAATTTATTAGGACAGATTGTTTCCAAGGAAGGAGTCAGGATTGACTCTGAGAGAATTGAGACTATTAACAAGGTGCCTCAACCTAAGAATGTTAAAGGAATTCAGTCCTTCCTGGGTAAAGAGAATTTTGTCAAAAGGTTTATAGCCAACTTTGCCAAGATTGTCAAGCCCATTGTTAAGCTGTTGAAAAAGGATGCTAAATTTTCTTGGGGTGAGGAAGTAGAAAATGCCTTTGACAAGATTAAAAAGGGTATTCAGGAAGCCCTATTGTTGAAATCTCCTAATTATAGTAAGCCTTTTTCACTATTTTCCTTTGCTTCTTACCACACAATAGTAGTAGTCTTGTTTCAGAAGGATGATGAAGGTTATGAGCATCCAATTGCTTTTTATAGTAAATCCCTGAAGACTGTTGAGTTAAAATATGAGATTATGGAAAAAGAGGCATATGCTTTGGTCAAGGTTGTTAAAGCATTTAGACCTTATCTTGTGAATGCAATAGTTGTTGCCTATGTCCCACATGCAGCTATCAAAGACAATTTATCCCAGTCTAAAGTTAATGGTAAAAGGTGTAGGTGTGTAAATAGGATACAAGAGTTTGATCTTGAGATCAAAATCACAAAGTTGTTAAGAGGACTGGGTCTAGCCAAACTAATGACAGAGTCAAATCTAGCAAACATTGACATCAACAATGTTGAAATTGAAGAGGTTATTGTCACTAGAATTGAAAGGAAACCATAGTATTCAAAGGTTGTGTATTTCTTGAAAAATGCAACATGTCCAAAGGGAATGACCCACAATCAGAAGAGAACACTAAAGCTAAAGTCATAGAAATATGTTCTCATTTAGGGAGATGCATACTAGAGAAACAAAGATGGGGTGTTATTGATTTGTTGAGATGATTCCCAAGCTCAATAGGTTCTGACAAAGATACATAATGGAGTATGTGGAGGTCACTACTCAGCAAAGACAACTAGCAACAAATAATTAGGGTAGGATATTATTGGCCTACCTTGTTCAAGGATACTCACAAATATGTCTAGAAATGTGACCCTTTTTAGAAATTTTCTTCCAAATTGAAGTATGCAGGTGCTCTGCCACTCAACCCTATTACAACTGAGGCCCCTTTTTCTTAATGGGGCATTGACTTCATTGGAGAGATAACAAAAAAATCAATCCAAGGTCATAGGTGGATCTTGTTGGCCACAAATTACATCACAAAATGGATTGAGGTCATACCCACAAAACAGGCAACTAGTAAATTTGTGGTTGATTTTTTAATGGATAACATATTACAAGGTTTGGTGTGCCTCTGAAGTTGATTATGGATAATGCCATGTGCTTCAGGTCTGAGGAATTTATAGAATTTTGTGCCAGTTATGGAATTTTCATGTCATATTCCTCACCATACCACGCACAAGGCAATGACAGAAGCAAGCAACAAAAGCCCCCTGAACATCATTAAGAAGATTCTTGAGCACAATAAAAGATCTTAGGATCAAAAGCTTAAGCTGGCTTTATGGGTAGATAGGGTTATTGTGAAGAAGGCCATTGGTATATCCCCATTTGAATTGGTGTATGGAGTACAAGCTAGGTTACCTATAAATAATCTCCTTCTTTTATAAAAATTCTTACAATTTGAATAATTAGAAGTGTCTAAACCTATGGAGGATAAAATGATTCAATTGGTAGAGCTAGTAGAGATGAGAATTATGGCTCATAAGAAGAATCTGAAAACTCATTTGTAGTCAAAATATCTTTTCAACAAAAGAGCCACAACTAGAAAGTTTCAGATTGGTGATATGGTTCTTCAATGCAATGCTAGAGAACAAGATAAGGGTAAACATAAGAAGTTTGAATCATTGTGGATAGGCCCTTTGATTATCTTTGATGTCAATGGAAAAGACTCATATTTCTTGCAAAAAATGAATGGTGAGCTACAACAATTCGCAGTGCATGGACAATTCCTGAAGCACTACTTCTCATAACTCCTTTTGTCCATGCACAGTAGTTGTAAAAACTATATATATTAGGGTTTTGTTTTGATCTGCATCCTAGAGTTTTTCTAGGTTCTTGTGTTGATCTCGTGCCCAACCAACCCCAGTCAAAGCCGATGTTATCAGTAATTTGGGTGGTGTTGTAATTTTCCTAATATTTCTAAAAGTTTTTGCAATCTTTCAAATGTTCTAAGTCTACAAATCAATGGCTTCTAAGGGTTTTGGGTTTAATAATTTAAATCATAAAAAAAAAACTATTATGTCTCTTGTCCTAAGGGAAGGTCTTTTTAATCATTCCCTTTTTTCTACTTAACCACAAGGGTCTTTATGTTGTTGAAAGGGGCCATTTAAGTCTTAGGCCTAGGCGAGTTTCATTTCTATTAAGTTGGAGCACTTTATTTTTCCTAAAGTCCTAAGTAGGACCTTTAGTGCATGTATCAGGTTCTTAAAAGTTGAGCAGATCAAAGAGATCCAATGACGGTTGTAAGACCACAATGGGAAGTTGCACATTGAATAGTCTTTGTGACTCAATGACAAGCTATCAGTGGCAGGGCTGGGTAGAGATCCAGTGGAGGAGCGGTGGCTATTAAGTAGTGAAGGTTATTTAAAGTGTTGTCAGGTCTTGTAAAATCTGATGGTAGTCTTAAGACCGCAATGGGAAGATGCAAGTCTTTTACCCATCGTGACTTAGTGACTAAAAGTTGATAGATGCAGTATGGTGGGCCCTCTTTGCAAGACTTAAGAGATTAAAGGGCATGTTAGATTTGAGTGATCTAACGGTTGTTGTCGAGTCACAAAGGAGAGTTGCAGGTTCTTTACTCTTCACGAATCAGTGACTGAAGGAAAAAGCGCACCAAAGTACCTTTTGTCCGTTGGAGTGGAAATTTCAAATTTCAAATGAATTAATTGCAGAGCGTGTGGCTTGGTTAATGAGAATTAATGCTCATTTTCCACCGAGGTTGCTTCATAAAATATTCTTTTATGATATTTTGATTGTAAAAGGCTTTCAAAGGGTTTGTGGAAACAAATTTTAAGCTTCTGTGAGTTTTCTGGTCACAAGTAAGTTGCTCTATGACTGCTATATTGGCAATTTCTACTCTTGTGTGTTAGCATTGTCTAGTTCTAGAAAATTTGAAGGGTTGGTCGAATCAAAAAAGTTAAAATAAGATAAACCCTAAATTATCAAGATGGCACCACGACAGGAATTCCAAGGGAAAATAGATTATCAGGAAAGGGCTATCGGTGATGATTTTTTAAAATAGTTGGTTCAGTCTACAAATAGTTCTGCCAAACAGAAAGAACTTGTACCCAAATCTCCTTGCTTAAAAATTGGTGATGGTTGGTTCGACAAAGGATGGTGGTTAAGAGATCCCCAGATAGGCATGTCTAGTTTAGGTCTATTCAAGGTGGGATTTAGTCAGTGAAATGCACCCCGCTCCTTCAAACAACCTATGTCAATTAGATGTTGGGAAATTGGTGGTCCCTAGAGTTTTTACGGATGTTGACTTATTAATCCAAATTGAAAAGAATTATGAGTTTGTTACTAGAATTGTAAGGACTGTAAGTGGAAGCCCTTTGATTGAAGTTACACCTTATGAGATTAGAAAGGTTTTCCGGCTAAATGAATCTTTAAATTATCTAGAGCTGATTGATTTTGAAATGTTAAAGAAGGTCTATGATACTCAAAAAGACCATCTCAGAGGTAGAAAAATGAGGGAATTATTTGCAAAAATAGGAGGGCTAACATTGGTAGGGCCTAGTAAAATTGAACCTTTCCCTATGAATTTTTTCACTTTGAGGGCTAAAGGAGTATATTGGTCTCTATATCAAATTTTTGGAGAGGATGCAAAAAATGCTATGCCCACTGATTATATGCTCATGATGGCACAAATTCTCAATCCATCTATAGTATTAGCTTATGACTTTGCAGCGTATCTAGCAAATGTGATCCATGAGGGTTTGATTGGGATTAATAATGCCAAGGTGGATAGATCTTTTGGCTGGTATTCTTTGTTAATGCATATGTTCTTGTTTAAGGGTGTAGACTATTTTGCAAAGGGTATGGACTTACAGAGAGTCAAAGATGGTGAAGACATGCCAGTGCAGTTATGGAGTGCAGAGCTATCTTGGGATAGAGAAGATGCCAGCTACTTAAAGTTTGACAAATATTTTGTATCAAGGTTAAGAATTCTCTTGTGTCAAGAGAACCCCGGGATCCCAAAAGTTCTTCTTGAATTTATCATACTTAAGGAATTTGTAGAAGATATCAAAATTGTGCACAATTGGGGTAATATAATTTTGTATCCTTGTTCTACTATTTTTAGAGTGTAAGGCTTTAGGGGAACTCCATATTTGCTCCCTTATCAGGTCCCCTTGAAAATAGGTATTTTTGAGATCATAAGACAGATTGGGGGTCTGCAAGAAGCAAAATTGACAAATAAGGGCAAAGGAATAATTTTTCCAACCATTACCATTGCACACCAATTTGTGATTACTAATGGGGGTTGGCTGCATTTTGACAAGTTCTTCAAGCCCTATAGATTGGCAACAACAGTTGCAAGATTTGCTAACCTAGAGGATTTTTTCAATGGCATGTTCAAAAAGAAGGTTAGGTGTGGTGATAAAATTCATCAATTCCACTTCCATGAGGATTTAATAAGAAATGAGTTTAATCAGGCAGTGCAAGAGGTGAGGAAAGAAAAATGGTTGGTATATAAGAAAACTCTTGAATTGTCCAGTATTTTGATAAAAGTTATGATCCACTAAAGAGTTTTCATCCATTTGGGGAAAAGATAAAGTTTTAAATAGAATATTTTGAAGACATCGTGCAAACCCTAAATGAGAAAAAAGAACCAGTAATAAAGGCAGATCCTGAAAAAGGCCAAACTCATCTTGACTAAACCTATCTTTACTAAGATCATTCATCCTAGTGAATATGTAATGTATAAGAAATCAAGCTATAATGTGGTGATTCCTAGGAAGGATGAGCCTTCTACATCAAAGGTCAAAAGACCAATAGAGGATTCCCCCAAATCCCAGACTTCCCCAAAAAGGCAGAGATTCGAGGAAGAGGCACAACCAAGTGAAGATATGTATTCACCTTCCCAATCCCCCTTACCTATAGGTGATGAGCAGGTCATAGCTAAGCAACTAATGCAATTAGGAAGCTTGGGACAAATTTCTTTTACTTATGGATAATTGTAGGAGGGAGTGCCAGAGGATCTAGTCGGTGCTAAATGTTGGTATTTTGGATGTGTTGCACTAGTTTTGTCATTGATGTCAACACTTGTCAACACCTATCAGGAATTGGAGATATTTGGTTATGTTTGTCAGCATGTTTAGTGACTTATGCACAGTCATCGATATCTAGTTCACTGGCAGCTTATATTGTTCACCGGCACTGAGGATGATCTGTTATCATATGGAGATTTCTTGGTTATGACTAAGGCATTGTTTGGACACTTTGTTTTGCTGATTTGGTCATTGGTCTAATCGGGTTTGCATATTTGTTGTTACTGTCAAATAGGTCTAGGTTATGGACTGACAAGTGTTATCTATTCCAGACCAGCATGACACATTATGGAGATGATTTGTTATTATTGTAAATGCATTGAGATGACATGATGCATCACATTTTTCTTCATTTGTAATTGATTTAATTGTAATATTGTTTGTAAGCTGACCTACACTCTTGGCCTTAGGTTTTGGTATATATGTAAGATCTCATTTGTGAGATTGGATAAGGAAGAAGAAGAAGTGTTAGAGGATTGTAATAACGTATATGCAAATAAAAATAGAGCTATACGTGCAAACATCATTTGAAGATTCAAGTAAGGTTTGGAGAAGGCAATCAGAGCTTAACTGATACTGAATCTAGCATATGAAGATGCTATTTTGAGCAGTAAATTATCATTGGATTTAACCATCTAAATGTAGTTAGTGTGACTCCCATTTTGTGATTGAGTAGTGAGCTCTAGGTAGTTGGCCTTTCTGAATGTGCAAACCCCATATTGTATACACATACTATTTGCAATAGTATCATCTGATTGTTTATAAGGTTTCCCACCATGGCTTCTGCCCTTATAGGGTTTCCACATGCAACTCTTTGTGTTATGTGTTGTGGATGTTATTTGTCTTTCTATTTCATGCATTAAACTTTACCAATATTGCAATTAACTATTAAACTGTCAACCAACATAAAGTTTGGTTTATCGATATTATGCATTAAGTTTGGTTAAGTTATATTTGGGTTGAAATTAATAGACAACTGATTCACCCCCCCCCCCCCATCCCCCTCTTAGTTTCCTCTGGGTCCTAACACTAAAATGGATTTAACTATTGAGGAATTTTCTAGGAGAGAATTGGATCTTGTTACAAAGCAGGCATGTGATGAGTTTTTGGCCGATGACAATTTTGTGAACTCAAGAGCCTTTTTGCAATTTGTTTGGAGAAAGAATATGGATCAATTTAAGGAGATATGTCAAGAAGGACAAGTTGGACAACCAAATAAAGATTCAACTACTATTGAAATAGAAATTAAACAAGAAATGCTAAAAGAATTTGAGTTTATTACCCCAGAGGAGGGGAGAAAATTAATTGAAAGTGCTCGAGTGCCGATTCTCCTAGAATGGGATATAGTAGGTGTTGTGGTTTTTGATATAGTAAGAAAACAAACTAAGCCCTTGGAGGGGATCACCTATAGTAATGACCATGCAACTCTTATAATGTGGTCATTAAAAAGAGAAGAGAGAAAAAATGGGGGTGAATCCTCAAGGTTTGATTACTCAGGGGGAATGATAGTGAAGAGGGTTAAAGATACAGGTGTAAGTTAAGATGCTTGCATGACTTGAGAGTCTGTTAAGTTTAGTATGGTAGTGGATGAGAAGGAGGCAAAGGAAAAGGCTGATCTTTAGGAAAAGTTAGATATAGTTCTCAAGGCTTACAATGATGAAAAGATTGAAATCACTTCTAGGGACAAAAAAATTGCAGAATTGAAAGGTAGATTGGGAGGATAGAAGCAAAAGGGTGAGTCCTCTCAATTGTTGATTTCCTCTTCTCTTTTTAGGCCCTCTCCTTCTAGTCCTATCATTGAATTTCCTCCTTCCCCCATGACTTTTGGCTTTAAGTCAACAAACAGTGCTCAAGATGAAATTGAAAAGTTAAAGTAGGTTCAGTCAATATTGGCAAAGGAATATGAAGAAAAAGTCAGAGACACTATTATGAAATTTTCTGATACTATTCAAGTAGCAATTGTATATTTGAACATGAAAAGAATAATTAATCTCTTGGATTCTTTGAAGGAGGAAAAGGCTACTTTGGAGCCTGTCTTAGATAAGTGGATTGCAAGAGAAGTGGACTTAGAGTCAATATACTCATTGTCTCAATAAGAAGTAGATGTTAATGATGTAATTAAGTCTACTTATGAATTAGTTAAAGACTTGTCTAGGTTTGCAGCTAAAAGAATAGACATTGAAAGAATGGTAGGTTTATTCCAACAAGAATATGCCAACGAAAAGTCTGAATTGTTTCCTGGAGGTTTCTTAGGTGGAAATAAGATGAAAGACAAGGAAGTGTGGATTGAGGAGCTAAGTCACAGGCTGTCTCAAAGGATAAATAATATCATAAATATGGATAATACCTTTTTGTTTATTCAAACTATTGAGGAAATTGAGAAGGCAAAATCATATTTTGGCTTTTTAGAAAATGAAGTTAAACAATTAAGAATGAAATGGAAAAGTTTGAATAAAAAAAAGCTTAAGATTATCAACTTTCCTTGGCCCAATGATGAGGTGTTCAAAGTATGGGAAAGCAAGTACATTTTGAAAGAGATGAGAGAAAAAGAAGGTCCCACTAATGCTCCAGCATGTGATAGTTCATTGGCATCTTGAAGAAGTTTTCTTTTTGTAATAGATTTTGGGTAATTAGAACCTCGAAGAGTTCAAAATATCTTAAGACAAAGGTGCGACATGTCAGGAACCTACCCTTTTTTGTCATTTTCCAGCTGGATGAGCAATCAGTCATAGAAGTACACATTCCAAAAGAAGTTATGCTTCTCTCTCAAGTGCAGTCTTGTAACTTTTGGAGGGAATGATTGTTAGGATAGGAATATTCTTCTAGGGAAGTGTGAAGCTTGTTGCTTCAAACATTCTAGAAGAGGATACTAGGACTACCTAGAAATGGATCACAAAAATTTTGTAGTGAAGCTCTAGTGAAATATATGCAAACTTTGTTTTTGGCATTTTGAATCATTCTTGTATTTTTGTAATGTTCGATGAGGGAATAATAATATACAGTCAAAATATTTCAAGTTCAAATTTGTGTTGTCTTTATGTTTGCATGTTGGTTTTCATTTTTATTTAAATAATCAAGGATTGTTTAATTAGATGATTTGTAAGGCAATTAATGGGAATGTTTTAAGTCTTTTTCTCCAGGAGGAAAATTAAATACACTTAATTCATCTTCATTGATATCAGTATATTCAATTAAATTTTATGACTAGGTCTACTATAGACTAGAAGTTTGTATATGTCAGGCATATATAGATTTAATAGATCAAAAATAGTGATGCGTATATGAATTTTACTGTCAGATTTCAGTTTGGTTTTTGATAACTATGATGCCTAGATAATGCATGGGTATAAATTGCTAGTATTTGTGACATCTTTGTGGTCCCATACAATCAAAAAAAAAATTAAATTTATGTTTGGTTGCACTAAATTGAAGAAGTTTACAAAAATTTGCATTGGTTTTTTGTAAACCATCTAGTAGGTGTGAGAAAGTAGTCACAATCAGGTTCACCTACCTAAGTTTTGTAAAGCTTGAAGTGTAGGAGGTTTTTTCCTTGTAAACCTCATTAATGTTGTCTTGTTTCCTATTCTTGTTGTTCTCTTCTTTTGTAAACAGAGACATAATTTATGAAGAGAAAACAAAGTAGTCAGAAATAGAGACCAACAAATTCAACTAGAGATACTTCATTTTTTATTATGTTATGTGGTGACTTCATCAAAATGTGGATTTTGGTATGGAGATTGGTTTTTAGTGTTCACTGTTTTAGTCTTCTAGTGTTTGATCTGTTGTACTCTGGTATGATCATATCTTTGGTTTCAGATTTGGGAGAGTGTTTGGGATGTTCTTGTGTATCTTCAATGTAGTTGGTTTGTGATTTGGTGCTCTGCAAGTTATCTTTCTTGTTCAAGTTGTTGTTGTTGAGTGTTCTTGAGTGTTAGCATGTTGATCAATGAATATTTGAATAAGTGGTGTTGGTGAAGCTATTGCAAATGGTTCTAATGTCCTTGTTGGTGTTTCCTGATCATGTCCTATTTGTTTTGGTGGCCTGCATTGATCTTTTTGCATTTTATTCAAGATCTTATGGGTCTAGTGATATTCTTCATGTTATGCAATATGTTTGGTGGTATAGAATGTTGCAATTGATATTAGAGAGATTTTTGGTGGTGATGTGCATTCATGGAATTGATTTGGGTCCATGCTATGTCATCTATGGCATTGTATTGGTTTGGTGGTTGATTTATGTATCGTGTGATGTAATTTTGTAATTAGTTGTTAAGGATTGAGCTGACCTTGTAGTCAAGGTTGATGATTTGTTTAAATAGATGTTATATTCATGTAATTTGTGTATCAATGTGGTGTTTACATTATTAGAGAGTGGTGTATGTGAGAATAAGAGAATTCATCTTTTGGTATGGTGTATTGAGAAGAGAATATTGTAGGGAAGACAAATGAGCTTAATTGGAATTGTCATCAAGCATTAGGATATGCTATTCTTTTAGTTCATCTTAATCAGATTGTAGTCCAAATTTCATTGTAAGGTAGTGAACCTTCCCTAAGGGATGTAGCCTTCTGATTTATCATGTTTTGAGTAGTGAGCTCTAGCCAGTGTGTCTGAATGCATGTGCATTCCCCATTATAATATTTACACATACTACTATAGAGTATCAACTTATTGTGGGTTGGTTTCCACCATGGTTTTTCCCTTAACTAGGTTTTTCACATCAAACTATTGGTGTTATGGGTGTTGTTGTTACTGTGTTTATCTTTATGCTTGTTGTAGTTGATCAAATCTGAGATTGTGTGTATTTTAGTGAATCTGGTGAAAACTAATTCACTCCCCTTCTCAGTTTTCCTTTATTATTGTTGCCAAAAATTGGTATTAGAGCTAGATCATCCAGACAAAGCTTGACCACTTGAGGAGATCCGAGATGGAAACCTATGTATTCAAGAAAGAGAGTATGAGATTTGATGGAAATAATTATATTGTATGGATGGATTGGATTGAACTTCACTTTAAGTGTCTTGGAGATGATTATTGGAATATTACAAAGAATGTCTACAATGTTCCTCAGAATGGTCTAGAAACTGCTACTGAAATCAAGGATGTTGGACAAAAGATAGGAGCTAAGGAAGCATTGTTGAGTGCCTTGACCGATTTAAAGATGAATAATGTGATGGATTTGTAGACTAAACATCTTTAAGAAGTTAAAGACCTTGTATGAAGAAGATGCACAAGTTAAAGTTGCTAAGTTGCAGAGTCTAAAAGGAAAGTATGAGACATTGATGATGGGAGAAGATGAGAACATAATATCCTTTATAAATAAAGTGAATGAACTTGTTATGAACATCAGATGTGCTAGTGAAACTCTTGAAGAAGATGAGATTGTTGCTAAGGTACTGAGATCCTTGCCTCCTACTTACAAGCCTAAAGTAGCTGCTATTGATGAGATTTGAAGTGTGACTCCTATGAAAAGAGACATGTTGATTGGTAAGCTTTTGCATTTGAGTTGAGTGAACTTGGAGAATCGCGTGGTAAATCTAAGACTACATTTAAAGCTTCTGTATTAGGGAAGCAGAAGTATGATCTGGGAGAGAGTTCATCTAGGGTTTCTAGATATGAAAGAGAAATGAGAGAGATGGAAGAATGAGATGTTATAAGTGCAGTTGTTGTTGCACCAAAAGATCAACCTTTTAATGCCTGATACAACTACTAGACCTATAGAATCCATACAAGACAATTAAGCCATGTCACAAACCCAAGTTTTATGCTACACAAAACAAGGAGACCAAGGGTGCACACCTCGCAACAATCCCCCCCAGTACAAGTGAGGGGTTTGAACCTATGACCAAGCTTTGATACCACTTGTTAGAATCAATAAACACTAAGAAGGGGGGTTGAATCAGTTCAATAAGCTTGTTAACTGTAGAACATTGATTCGCCCCACCTCTTAGTGTTCATTGATTCCAACAATTGGTATCAAAGCTTATTTCTTCGAAAGAAGCCTAACATCTTCAGGAAGATCCAGAAGATTGAATCAATGGACTCTAGTTTGTAAAAGCATATTATTGTGGCACTTAAAGATATTGATGTAGCTATGAAAGAGAAGAGTAGCTTGAGGAGAAACCTAGAAGCAACTGAAAATTTCATTGAATATCTGAAGGAACAAGTCAACACATCAAGAGAGAAGAGAAAGGAATTGATGGATAAACTAAAGGAGAAAGAAGAACAAAGAATTGACAATCAATCTCTATAAGACAAGATAGATGAATGTGAGAAGCTTGCTAGAGAGAATGCAATCCTAAAGAATGACATGCAATCCATTGCAATGAACCTGACAAAGGAGATTGAACATCGGAAGAAGAATGAAGAAACCTTGAATCAATCACTAAAGGAGGGATCTGATGAATGTTGCATATTGAACTATGAGACTGATCAATTGAAGCTTGAATTGGTGCAAACAAAGATTGATAGACAAGAACTTGAAAGGTAGAACATAATTTTGAGATATGATCTTTCTAATGCTAATGAGTACAAGTATAAATTCAAAGCTAGCTCAACAAGGCTTGATGAGATGCTAGAAAGTTAGAGAAGTGGAAAAGACATGTGAGGAATTAGATATGAAAAGGGAGAATCCTCCTGTTCTAAACAAAAAAATCATCAACAAAATAACAAGAGACCTCAGGTAAGATACCCTAATGCTTATAAATTTAATGGTAAATTCTTTGTATGCAATAGATCAGTCACATGGAAATTCAATGTAGAAATAATATGAATAATGGTCCTACCTTTACCAGTCAATGTAGAAATAATATGAATAATGGTCCTACCTTTATCAGTCAATGTTTCATATGCAACAATTTTGGTCATAAGTCAAACATGTGTTGAACAATGATGAATAAATTTTACAATAAGAGATTGTATGCTTTTGGAATGTTTGGACATATCTCTAATCAATGCAGGATGAGACCAAATTAGATGAACTTTAGGCCTATGCAAATTAAAGGAATGTTGTTTTCCTGCATGCAACAATGTTCTAGTCAACAATAACATATCAGATGAAAAGGGAAAATCTAAGGTGGAATAGATCAGAGATTAGTATAAGAATATGTGGGTTAAGAAGGAAGATTTGAATGTGCAGAATGGTTCCAAACCTGAATTTAGTGTTGGAACCTCATCTGGTAACTAAGGCACTTTTCCCTTAAGGGCAAGTTCATCATACAGATCGTTAGAACCCCCTCTCAGAGACCTATAACCAATTGTGGAAGGTTGTAGAATATCAAGATTGGTTATGCAAATGATACCTTGAATTTGAGATTGTAGTGAATGAATTCATGAAAAACAAGGTATTCATAAATCTTTTACGGTTATGCATTTATTCCAACTAAAAGTCAGGTTTTTGAAGGATAAAAGGACATTCTATTATTCATTTTTCACAATGGAAATGAAGAGATAGAGTAGAGCAGCAAAGTGTCTACAATCTTGTAGAGAAATTAGAGCCTAAGAGCGATCTGATAGTGACTTCTTACATCCAGTTGAGATTGAAATGGTATTTGCCCATTCTCAAGCTATCTATTCATACCCTACTTTTAAAAATGGCATCATCTTTTGGTATTGTAACTCCACTTGTCATTGAAATCAGTAAGTGAGAAAGTCATGTGTTTAAGAAACACTCATTTAAGTCGGTTGAAGATCCAAATGGAGAATTTTCTTTTGTACCCTATGGTGTATTACATAATGAAGATGTTAGGGAATAAATACATTGCAACATTGAGGAATTGGGCAATGCGGATATGTTGTCACTTTACACTAAGCACATGATGGATGATTTTGGGAGTCTGAAATCTGACTTCAAGGCATTGCAAGAAAAGGGTTTTATCTAGTTCATTCATTTCCTAGTATTTGATGAGCCCAAATAAGTGAGATATGTGTTGAGCTTAATTCATGATGAATTTATATGGTTGGATAGTCCTAACAAGATTAAAAATCAATTCATTCAAGTAGTCACCTGTTTGAATGTAATTGACGAGGTCCGTGGACTTTGGCCTGTCATGAACATAGTTGTAATGGAGGTAACTGGATCCAAACATGATAACCGATCAATGACTATTAGTGACATTGTTGACCATGATGTGAGATTTTCTTCGATGGTCATAGGATGCAAAGTCTACTAGTCAGCAAACAAAATTTAGTATCTGGTACTACTATTTATGCAACCTATCATATACTTAAAGAA
The DNA here is from genome assembly GCF_030272615.1 of Cryptomeria japonica. Classification (NCBI taxonomy): domain Eukaryota; kingdom Viridiplantae; phylum Streptophyta; class Pinopsida; order Cupressales; family Cupressaceae; genus Cryptomeria; species Cryptomeria japonica. Next base: position 874,263,488 of record NC_081414.1, on the reverse strand, counting down.
GATAAGAGGTATGATTTGTGTGAAGTGTTTCTTAGTGAGTTGATGACCAACTTAAAGAAGATAAAATAGGATAAGAAGCATGAATTCAAATTTGTCTCTCTAATTATCTTCTTGGCACTTTACTTCTTAAATGAGATAACTGATATTGGGAAAGTTCAATGGGATTATGATAAACTGATGGTCCAGATGAAAGAAGGGTTACAAGGATTGGGTGACATAGTTGCACATAAATCTTCTTTGTGGGGATACTTCAAGTTATTTTAAACTATGATGCAAAGCAAAGAGATGATCCCAAAAGAAATTATGGAAAAGTATGAAAGCCATATGGAAGTAGTTGAACCAAAGATAGTTTGGATCATGCCCATGGGATATGAGGTGGATACAAATACACTTGATGCTTATGCTCAACATCTTCTCTATAAATCAGTGGATGAAAAGGAGGAAAGATTTGGCACTTTCAAGGAAAAATACTTGGACTTGAATAAGAAACTCACTGAGCCCAGTAGGAAGAGGAAGGATAGAAAGGAGTTTGAACAACTTACAGAGCAGATGGGTATAACCAAAGAAACTATGCAGAGGGCTAGGGAGAAGAACATTTTGAAGGAGGAAGACATGGTGAAGCAATAGATTAAACTAGTCTCCACTCCTCCCAAGCAGACCAAGCCTAAACAGAGCAAGTTAGCACCTACCTCCAATGTGCATAAACTTGTCCCTTCACCTAAGCCTTAATCATGATCAACTGGTGGAGTAGAGAAGAGGTAAAATCAAAATCCAAAAAGGGAATATGTTGTAACCACTGTAGAGGAGGAAACTAAATCTAATGAGGTAGTGCATGAGGTGAAGAAGACTACTACCTATGCTAGGGTAGTAAGAAATCCCTCATTTGATGAAGCTCAACCTGCCAAGATGCCTAAAACACAAAATGAGCCATTTTGTAGACAAAAATCTAGCATGAAGCAAAATTCAGAACTTGATGAAGCTCTGGGATAATGGACAAAGTTGTTAAAGAAATGAAAGAATTTTTGAAAGAATTTTTAATGGAGAGGAGATATGAATTTAATCAGGCTAAGGATGATCCCCAACCAAAAGAGCAATAAAGAAAAAACACTTCTATTCTGGAAGTTCAGGTTCAAACAAAGGTTCCTCATGAGCAAAAAGATCAAATAACTAAGCAAGATGATCTAGTAGGAACACATGAGAAATGTAATGCCCCACCAAGAAACCCCGAAGGGATAAAGCTAAAGCACACTCAAGGAGTGCAATTTTTTTTTTTTTAGAGTTTTAAACACAACATGATGATACAAAGAGTTATCAAAAGATTCAATAACATAGCGGAAGGAATACCTAACACCTAAAGGGTTTCCCAATGTGATTACTTATTAAAACATCTAACTCTACTCACGATCTTTGATCCAATTAAGCAGGTTAACTTAATTTCATGTTATCACTTTAAACCAGGATATAATTTGTTCAGTAAATTAAAATAATGGATAATAGGATGCATTCATCCATTATGGTTGAAGATGAGTCTATCATGAGGAAATTTACCCATTAAAGTTAAAACATAAATAATGTGTGAAGGTTCATCCATTAGAGTTACAATTAGATAACATGTTGAGATCTTCCATTTTAGTTAAAAATATAGATAATATGATGAAGTTCATATATTATGGTTAAATTATAAATAACATAATGAAGTTCATCCATTAGGGTTAAAATATAGATAACTTAATGAGTTCACCCATTATAGTTAAAATAAAGCTAATATGATGAAGTTCATTTATTAAGATTAAAATGTAAATAACTAAATGAGGTTCATCCATTAGAATTACAATTTAGGTAATATGACGAGTTCATACAATAATTGTTATCCATTCATTACGTTCAATTTTACACTAAACACATGCCATGCATCTTGTTACAAAAAGCACTATAATTTCATCATAACTAATAAAGTCTTTTCATGCATACTTATTTTCATTAACATTAATAGAATACATTCCTTCATGATCCAATTTATTGCATCTAAGAGACGACTGCATACGTGCATTACGATAAATCTCATCTAATCCACGTATACATTCTATCAAAATGTCATCCATACATGTTAACATTAAACATGAAACATAAGGACAAAAGCATCACATAACACCAAATGATATCAGAGTTCACCCCTAGTGGCCTACATCTCCAGATCTGCTCAACTGCAAGACCCCTCTGATCATATAAGTAAGTTAAGATTACATAAGGTTCACATCATTTACAATCCTTTCATCAAGGTGAGCCTATCCAATATACAAATGACCACATCTGTCAATAACTTCATAGACGATCCCTACATAGAAACAGATCCAACTAAACATATTAAAAGCAAATTCAAAGGTCCACTGCCTGACGATACTCTAACTAGAGACCTAACCAACTATGGTCAACCACAAATAAACACACTACTCTCGCATTAAAGGAAAAGACCAGTTATAACATCATCACAAGGCAACAACCGAAATAGAGACAGTTGATATAAACAAGTACCCCAAACCAACCAAATGATAGGGTCCAAACAAACATATCAAGTCTTCTCGTTATTTAAGCAAAAGCGAGTATAGAAATTAAACTTGCATAGGCATTAACTGGTAGAGGCAATCTTTTCCGGTAACAATTTAAACACTAAATGTCGATCAAGTTTTCTAAATGATCTAAGTTCTCAAAATACAATAACAAAAAACAAAACACCATTACAAGGTAAATTCAATACCACAATTGCACTAGTACAATCTTTCCTATTTCCCAATTCAGAGAAAAATATAAATTAATAATTTATTCTACTAAATGAAAATTTCATTTACTTGCCAAATTTTCTGAACGATACTTTATTTAATTCCCAATATTTCCAATAGTATATTATTTAAGTTTCCAAAATACCCAATGATATAATATTCCTATTTTCTAATTACCCAAAATAATTATTAACTAGTACATATTTATTAACCCATGGATAATAACATATAACCATTAATAATTTACTAATACACAATTCCAAATTAAATATCAATTTATATATATTTATATTAATCCACATTGATAAAATATATATATTAAAAATAATTTAATAATACACTGCTTTCAAATTAATTATTAATTAATACATATTTATTAATCCTCATTAATAAACTATATATTAATAATAATTAATAATAAAATAAAATAAATAAAAACTATTAAAATAAGTTTTAGATGACATAAGTTTTATTTTATTTTATTATTTTTTTGTTTTTTAAAAAAAACTCTACAAAAAAACTGGAGGGACCACTGTGGGGCCCACCTCCCATCACAGGAGAGGCGGGAAGCCCCCGCAGCTCCCCCATGGCCACACTATGGACGCAGGGGCCCCTTGTGGCCACTGTGGACATAGGGCTTACCCTGCGGCCACTGTGGATGCAGGGATCCCTGCGGCCACAAAGTGGTCACGGCTCCTTGCAGCCCACGGGGAGGAGGGTGCGGGTAGAGCCCTCGGCTCCTCTACCCTCCAACCCTAGCCTGCGAAAAAAAAATGCATTTTTTTTTGTTTTTTGATTAAAAATAATATAAATTTTAATTAAATCAACCACCCCCAGGAGATAAAATAAAAATAAACTAAAACCCCCAAATTTATTTTGTTCACAGTCTCTATAAAATTTTCCAGAATGACCAAGAATACCAAAATTGATTTTAAAACTAAATCAACAAACCCATAAAATAAAAATAACTAAAAACCCCAATCTGCAGTCTCAGACTCAGAAATCTTTGAGAAATAAATCTCATTATCAAGCCCTCAGACATATGAATGCATTCAGATAATCTGAAAACAAAAACCCCCAAATAAAGATAGACTTAGAAATTTTCTGAGACAAACAGAGAATGGATTCAACCAATCTTAAACAAACATTTTCATTTCTAGGTAACTAAAACTTAACAATCTTTCCACAATACAAAACAATGCAAACCAATTTTTCCAAAGCTAAAACTCAAATCTGAGAACATTCATGGGTTTTTAAACTAGAATTTCATGAAGAACAACCAAACACAATTTTTGATTTAACAACGAAATAAAAAGGTAAACAAAAATCCTACCTCTTTTAGCATTCCTGGCAAGATTTTGAAGAAGAGCCCAACCTGCAGCTGTAAAAAATCCTTCTTTCCCAAAATCCCCAATTTGCTCCATCCAAAAATATTTTTTTTCAAAAAATCAACAACCCCAAAAATATTTTTCCAACCTAGGTTAAATGGAATAAAATTTGACCTAATCTCCTAATTTCAAATTTAAACACTTTTTAAATACAAAAATAAAAAATCATTCTTTTCAACCATTCAAATAATCTAAATTGCTTTTCTAATTAAAATTAAAATGCTTCTCTCTCATTTAATTTTAATTTTCTCAATATTAACAAAGCTAACATTTATATTTCACAATATTAAGGAGGGTAAAATATTTTAATTAAATTAAATTCTCAAAATCAATCTTTCACACTATATCAAATATATATATATATATATAAATTAAACTTGCTTTTTTAAAAAAAATTGATTTTCTTAAATAATTAAAATTAACCTTTCTATTCAAAAAAAAAAAGGGATTAAATTATTTCTATTTCGAATAACTTTAAATCTTCCCTTTTCAAAATGCATAAACTAAATAAATTCACGATTTTAAATTAAACATTAAATTAAACTTGCTACAAACATAAATAGAGCAATCTTTTTAATTAATGATTAATCACATAAAAAAAACCTATTTATTTTAATTCCTCAATTACTAATGCATAAATGAACACATTAAATCAAATTAAATACTTAGGATAAAATACTCTATTTTTACCACACACAAGGCATGCAACCCAAGAAAGCCAACCAAATTCAAGACCCACAAACCCAAACGAAAAGGGAGACTAACAAACCACAAAAGACACTCGAGCATGACTAGGGTAAGATGAGGGTTTTACGACCACGTAATCCAAATTCTAGGGATGAAAGAGGTATACTCAACCCTGCGAATCTTGATGAAGATGAACCTTTCACCTAGGTGGTATTGTACCTGTAATCTCTTGCAACCATGAGTCACACAAACATATATATATATATATATATATATATATATATATATATATATATATATATATATAATGAAAGTGTTAGGTTGAGATTAATAACAAGAATCGAGAGAGCAACTAAACTTACATAAGAATCGATGTGAAAGCACATTAACAGGGGTATATGGTGAAAAGTGGAAACAACAATATTGAAAGACTAAATGAATTCAACTACAAAACCCTAGCCTAACAACAACAAAGATCCACCATAACATATGAAGACTACCTAAGACAATGCAAATCAAATGAAATCATAAAGATTATGCCATCGCATGTCCAATAGGGTTTGACTCTCCATTCTTCCTATCTCCATTGATCTTGCTAGATATATTTTCTCTTAGACTTTATGTGTGCACAAGAGCTCAACAAAGAATGGAAATGTGGTTGCAAGTAGGCTTGATCTCATATGCAAGTTTGAAAGCGTAATGTAGTCGAGAAGTCAACTGATTAGGGTTGATAATGAAGGAAGCATCTCCTTATATAAAAGACACTATATGAAATGGAGGGATAAGATTGAGAGGTGTAAAAGATAAATGGTTGGCTATGATTAGAGGCTAGGTAAAAGAAATAAGAAAATAATGATAGGGTAGGTAGTATAGGAATTAAGAGATGAATGAGATGTGTCATGGGTAGAAAAGGTTAATGAATTAATTAAATAAATAAAGATTTATTTAATTAATAGAGGAAATGGGATCAATTAAATAAATAAGATATTTATTTAATTTAGGAAAAGGATAATTTAAATAAATTAAAGTATTTATTTAAATGAGAAATAAGGCTAGAAGAGGATAAATGAATTAATTAATTAAATAAATATTTATTTAATTAATAGAAGAATTAGGCTAAAATAATTAAATAAATAAAGATATTTATTTAATTAGACTAGACAATTTTAGGTGTCTACATTTTGCCCCTCTTTGAGACAATGTAGCTTGTTGCGTTGTTTCAAAGAAGATAATATGAACTAATACAAAGTTTCCCCAAGATGGGAATGATATGCCCCCTTGAGGGATTGGATGTAGATGTTTGAAAAATTGCAGATAATCTCTCGATAAGAAAGAAAGGCTAGAATGGACTAACCGGGTAGAGTGACAGAGTCACAGGATAACGAAGACCGACTCGGGAAACGAGGGCTAGGGCAGTCTTTAAGATAGATCACAAGGGGAAAACATCCTCATTGTCATCCACACATCCAAGAGATCAGAGTGCAGAGAGAGAATAGAGCAGTAGTAGTCAGCAATGATGGCATTGGTTCACAGATTCGATCGCGTTCCCTGATTTCAAAGGCTAGTAGATGTAGGAGAGCTGGTAAGTACCACCAAACCTCCTTGTGCTTTGTCACAATAAATGCTATCATTAATGCATGCTAGGTAGCACATTTAATGCTTTTTAGAATATGTCAAGAGGGGTCAAAAAATGCTAAGGCATGTCTATGCTGGTGCCAGGCGCATCTGTGTTGGCTAGGCATGTCTGTGTTTCTGCCAAGTGTGTCTATGAATGAAAAGGCATTTGTGTCAAATGCAAGCACATCTATGTTGTTCAGGCGCATTTATGCTATATGGGTGTGTCTGTGCAGAGCAGAGACACATCTATGTATTTCAGGCGCGTCTGTGCAGAGCAGGCACGCATATTCAATATGTAAGTGCATTTATGTCATAAATGTGCATTTATGTCTTCTAAGCCAAACTAACAGTTCACTGATGAACATATGCCATCGATTGGATAAGCTACTAAGAGGATACACTCAAGCAGGTCCTCTAGGGAAGAATAAAATAGCCTATAGGGCTAGGATTGACAATTTTGTGATAGAACATACGTTACAAATCAAGAAACTACTAAAGAGGATACACTCAACTAGAGGCCCTTGAAGAGGATAGATCGAGGCACTTTATGATGAATAGGGAGTACCAAAAAGGAGCAACACTTTGTGATGAACAAGGAGTGCAAAACATGTAGTACTTTGTGATGAACAAGGAGTACCACTAGGATAAATAGAAATGCTTTGTGATGAACAGTGAGTGTCACTAGGATAGAGCGCCATATGATAGATATAAGCACTAGGATAAAAAGCAACATTTTGTGATGAATAGGGAATGCCATGATGACTAACATAGTTGATTTGCTTGACTGCTAAAGTAGCTACCTATGCTAGAGTCATGGGAGCGATTCCCATCAACTCAGAGTTTACGACTGGATTTGACATTTGAGGATAGGGCAGCGATTGAGGTTATGGGCTTGTGACTTTTTTTGTATGTGCCTGAGTTTCAGGTGAACATGGGGTTGCTAACTATGTTGGCTAAGAGATGGAACTCAAAGACTTGTAGCTTCCATTTAACAATGCGTGAGATGATAGTCACCTTAGAGGATGTTTACAGGATTCTGAGGATACTGATTGATGGGGAGTTAGCTCCCTACAATCGAGATGGAGATAGGGAAGCTCTGAGATGAGTGTTCCAAGATCCAGGATTAGAGATAAGGACTGGACACATGGCATGGGACATGATGACATGGATTGGATTAGCATTACTAGCTGTACAAGTAGGAGTTATTAGTGGGTTCCTCTGTCTGAATAGGGTGACACGAGGATTGGCTATGGGCTAGGGTAGCACACTGGAGACACTGGTGACACAACATACCATATTTTCTTGGGGACCATGTCTGCTTGCACATTTGTATTATGAACTTCATCAGTTTGTATACCATGGATCAGTAGGATTCGGCTGCGGACTGACCTTGTTGCAGGTATGGGCTTATGAGCATCTATCAGCTACCTGACCGATTCATTTCAGAGGTAGGGGCCATGGGTGTAGTTTTGTGCATTTATATGATATGATTACATCTTTGCCACGGATCAAGAGATTAGAGCACTGGCATAGGGTCATTGATGAGATCGACACTATAGTATGGAGGCCATACCGAGAGTTCGAGGAGTGGGAGGATGATGCAGTGGAGCTTCCATATACATTCAAGAGAAGGTATCTGATTGGGTGGATTCCCTATGTGCTTGAGAGGTAGTTGGTGGATAGGGTGGGCAGGCAGTTTGGCAAGATTCAGTAGATGCCATGAGGTTCTAGGATGTATGCTCAAACAGTGAGGGATCAGGTGCACTTCAGGCCATTATTGTCATATGATCAAATAGTTATGCAGCTCGTAGAGATTATTGCCTTGCCTTGGGATATGTGGGTAGAGATAGAGGATGCAGGTATGGATGCAGAGTATATAGCGTATTGGTTTGAGCATCCATTTTCACAGTTGACAAATCTAGGAGAGCTGATAGATGGAGATAGTGGAGGGGATGGGGATGATGATGGAGATGGTAGAGGTAGAGGCTGACGAAGGAGGTGGGGTGTTAGTAGGAGAGAAGAGAGTGGCTTTGTGAAGAGAGGGTGGAGAGGAGAGGTAGGCTTGGTAGGCTCACATGGTGAGGGGTAGAGGTAGATTGCCTTTAAAGATGCTAGTAGCACAGGGTCCCAGATAGGTATAGGGGCAGGGACGGGGGTAGCCATAGGTATAGGGATAGGGGTAGCCATAGGAGGAGCATCCATAGGGTGAGGGGGCAGAGGAGGAGGATGAGATATTGGAGTTGAGGGAGATCTACCAGGGATAGGTAGATGAGATCCAAGATCTCGAGCAGGAGAGGGATAGGCTCAGGAGCTAGCTGAGGGAGATAGAGCAGGAGAGGGATCAGGCTATCCAACATTATATAGAGGTTGAGACAACACTAAGGGTAGGGAGGTAGGTGGTAGAGGACACAAGAGCTAGATATGCCTATGTTCTGTGAGCTAGGGAGGAGATAGACTACTGGAGAGACCTATACTATGGAGCGGTGCCACCAGAGTAGCAGGCTAGGAGCTTTCGTAGACCATCACAAATAGCGATGACCACTAGAAGGAGGGATAGGAGACAGGCATCGAGTGGTGGGTTCATGGGTCCTCCACCACCACAAGATAGAGGGGACATGAGAGATGATCCTAGGGCGGGTCCTTCCAAGGCTTAGACTTCATCGAGGCCAGGTGACTCCAAGGGAGGGAGTTCAATATAACCTTAAAGGGCTCCCTATGTATCAGTTTTGTACCATTTTGTATGATGACAACTTCAAGTGATTGTAGCCATATGTATTTTGACATCATTGTATCATGACACTTATTATTATATATATATATGAGATGATTCATCTTTGTGGCAGCTATATGCATGTGTACCTATGTGATGTATGTTTCTATGTGATGCTTATGATATGGATGTAAATATGTACATGATGCAATGCAATATTTTTATTTTTTTATTTTTTATATTTTTAATATGTTATGCAAATGCAAATATGAATGTATGAAATGTAAATGGATATGATAAGAATGTAGAATGTGCTAACATGTGTTGTGTATAGGATGTGATGTAATTGTGATATCTATATGTAGGTATGATATGCTAACATGTGGTAATACAGGTGCAACTACATTAAATGCAAATGTTTTTGGTGTGTCATTATACTCAGTCATGTACATGGACTTGGGAAGGATGATGGAAGTCAATCAAGAAAGTGGGATGGAAGATAGAAGATATGAAAGTGAAAAGAGCTTCTTATGCATTATCATCATTGAGCTTTATTATGGCAAAATAGGTTATGATAATCTAGGCATATGTTCGACACAGAAGGTCATTGTGCCCATTTGCATGGAGATCAGTCAGTTGCAAACAAGGAATGCTCCAGTTCACACTAGACTCTCAGTGTCCTCATATCCTTGGATAAGTCATAGCATTACTAAGAGACAATCCATAGATAGCAAAGAAACATAGGTGACTATACCCCATCCTCACCTTTCTAGTCAAAGACATCCTGGAGATAAAATCTCTAGTCAGAGACATTCTGGAAAAGCTAAAAGACATGTCACCAGAAAGATAAAATCAAAAGAAAACCAAGACTTGACACCAACATCCACTGTAGTCCTCAAGTTTAGTGTCTCTTTTCACTTGTATAAGTCTTATTTTATTGTGGTCACAATGTTTACTTTCACAAAATGATACATAGCACTGAACCATAATATTGTCTGAGTCTATTGAAAGATTTGATTTGTTGAAGCCCATTGCTGTTGCATCTTATCTGAAATTGACTGAATCCATGAAACTAATACTTTATTGTGGAGAAGATGGAACTTTATTGCGGATTGGCGATGCAAATGTTGCTTTATTGTGGATTGTGCATGGATAGACTGAAGAAAGCTAGAAGAAATTATACTCCTCAAAACATGTGATGCTCTCAGTTCCACACCCATCACTAGATGTAGGATTTGTCTTAGCCATAGATAGGAGCTGATTTATTATGGATGGAAAGGTTGAAAAAAGGAAGGATTATTATGAATGGCTAACCAATCTTGGGTAGATCAATAACAAGCCATGATGGGAATGGATAAGTTTATTATGAATGGATAGGCTATGAGTGTATGTAAAAGTGAAAGGATGAAAGTGAATCCTGAAGGAGGAAGGAGTAATGTCTCTACGCATCGCGTCGGTGACCCGATTTTCACCATAGTACTTGCCTAGGGTGCCACCGAAGTGGTTTTCACTATTGGACAAAATGTTTTTCTTTACTTTTTAAATTTTTTTTTGTATTTTGAATTTTTTTTATTTTTTTGTATTTTTGAATTAGGATACTCTGAAGAGCTATGTGTAAAACTTGCGAAGGTGCATGTTGTTGATAGGATCTTCCAAAGTTTTGCCATCTAAAGTTGAGAGTTGATATGCACCAGATCCATAGACTACTGTAATGATGTAAGGACCAAGCCAATTTGGTTCGAACTTGCCCTTCTTCTCTTTGTCTTGCTAATTTTTAGGATTTTCTCAGAGAGCTAAGTCACCTACCTCAAATGTGTGAGGCTTGAATTTATGATTGTAGCTGTGACTCATTCATTGTTGATAAGCCTTTAGATGATTAAAAGAAATTTGTCTTCATTCATCCAATAGTTTGAGTTCCTGCAAGCGAGAGACCCTGTAGTCTTCATCACTGATAATGTTTTGCAAGGAGACTCATAAAGATGGTAAATTGACCTCGATAGGAAAGATAGCTTCAGCACCATAAACAAGTGAACAAGGTGTAGCTCCTGTAGGTGTGTGGATGCTCATGCAATAAGACCAAAGTGCAGGATTAAGTTGTATATGCCAGTTGCGGCCAACGTCATTGACTGTCTTTTTTAGGATCTTAAGAATGGTTTTATTTGATGCCTTAGCTTGGTCATTACCTTGGGGGTAATAAGGTGTGGAGAAACGATGGGTAATATGGAAGTGATCACAAAGTTCATGAACATCTTGATTTTTGAAGGGACACCCGTTATCGGTAATGATGGAAACAGGAATACCATATCGACAAAGGATGTAATTGAGAATTAATGTAGTAATCTATTTTCCAGTGACTTGTGTAAGAGGCATGACTTTGATCCATTTTGTGAAATACTCTATGGCAATAATGATGAATTTATGGCCATTGGAAGAAGGAGGGTGAATCTTGCCTATGAGATCGAGTCCCCACTGACAAAAGGGCTAAGGAGTCACCAATGGTTGAAGTTCTTGTGTTGGCAAAAGAATAAGGTCTCCATGAAGTTTACATTGCTTACATTATTCGACAAACTAATATGAGTCTTTTTCCATGTTGGGCCAGTAATATCCAGTCCTAATGAGTTTCTTGGCTAAGCTAGGACCACTAGAATGTGGACCACATATCCCTTCATGAACTTCGTGTAATGAAATCTAAGTTCATCCCTTTCTAAACATCTAAGAAGAGTTCCATCTAGACCTTGATGGTATAAGATATCAACTAAAATGACGTATCGAGAAGATTGGCGAATGAAAGTGCAATGTTGGTTGTTGGATAAGTCAGGAGGAAGGGTATTATTGTGAAGGTATGTGAAAATGTAACCATATAACTATGAATCAGGACCAATGACACATATCATCTTAGTAGGAGTGATCTCATACGAGGGAACCAAAAGATTATCCACCAAGAACTCATAGTGGGTTTTATTCTATGGTAGATCAATTAGTGAAGCAATTGTAGCCATGGCATCTGTGGCTTGATTTTGTTCTCTTGGTATTTGCTCAAAATATAACTTCATGAAATGTTGTTTCAAGTCATCCACCATTCTTTTGTAAGGCATTAATTTTTCATCCTTAGTTTGGTAGTCATCATTTGCTTGACGAATTACAAGTTGAGAGTCCCCAAAATTATGAAGTTCCTGGATCTTCCACTGAACTGAAATCCATAATCCTATTGTTAATGCCTCATATTCTATTATGTTATTAGTGCAAGGAAATGAAAATCGATATGGTTTTGGTATGGAATCCCCTTGAGGTGTGATGAAGAGGATGCCAACTCCTACACCATGCTGTGTGTATGAGCTATCAAAGTATAGTTGCCAAGGCTTTATGTGTGACACTATCAAGATGGATTCATTTGGAAACTCCGAAGTTAGAGGAGCATCATCTATCATGGGAGCATCTACTAACTATTCTATGATAGCTTGTCCTTTTATTTCTTTTCTATCCACATATTCAATATTGAATTCACTCAGGAGCATCACCCATTTGGCTAGTCGACCAATAAGCGTTGCTTTATTGAGAAGGTATTTCAATGGATTGATCCTTGCGACCAACTTAGTTTTATGAGTTAGCATGTAGTATCATAATTTTTATGAAGCAAAGACCACAGTGAGACATGCACGCTCAATTGGTGTGTATTTTATCTCATACCCCACCAACGTGTGACTCATGTAGTAGATTGCCTTTTCTTTTCCCCCAGCAACCTGTTGTGCTAAGAGTTCCCCCAATGCTGTTGACGTAGAAGATATGTATAATAATAGGGGTTGATCTAGAACCGATGGCATCAAGATAGGTGGAGTCAGAAGATAATCTTTGAGTATCTAGAAAACATGTTGACAGTTATCATTCCATTTGAATTTGATATTTTTGTGTAGCAAGTGCTGAAAAGGATGACATTTGTCTCCAAGTTGTGCTATGAATCTTCGTATGGACTGGAGTCTTCCTTGCAAAGATCAAAGTTGACTGATATTTCTTGGTGGTTTCATCTCTAGGATGACCTTGACTTTTGCTGGATCATCTTCGATTCCTCTTTTTGAGACAATGAATCCTAGGAGCTTCCCAAAGGTTACTCCAAAGACACATTTCTTGGGATTTAATCTTACTTTGTATTTTTCCAACCAATCAAAAATGACTAAAAGTATGTCCAAATGTGTATTTCTGTCTATTGATTTTCCCAAAAGGTCATCAACATAATCTTCCACAGTAACATGCATGAGATCATGAAAGATAGTAGTCATGGCTCTTTGATATGTAGTGCCTGCATTTTTCAGCCCAAAGGGAATGACATTCCAGCAAAAAGTTCCCCAAGGACAAGTGAATGTTATTTTGTGTTGATCCTCGAATGTGATTTTTATTAAATTATAACTAGAGAATCCATCCATCAAAGATAACATTGCATGACCTACTATGAGATCTACAATCAACTCAATATTTGGCAATGGAAAGTCATCATTAGGACAAGCTTTGTTGATGTCTCTGAAATCTGTACATAGTTTGATGCTACGATCAAGTTTGCTGACAGGTACTAAGTTGGAAATCCACTCAAGGTAGTCAATTGGATGTATGAACCCGACATCCAATAATTTTTCAAGCTTTGCTTTGACTAATAATGCTACTTGTGGATGCATATTTCTTAATTTTTGTTTCACTGGTTTTGCCCCCAGTTTGACTATCAAATGATGCATCACTAAATTTGGATCTAGTCCCCGCATATCAGTGTATGACCATGCAAAATTGACTTGTCACTCTATGAAGAAGCTTATGAACTTTAGTCTTTTTGTCTCAGTCAGAGATTGTGGCAGGAATATGTTATGTGGAGTTTCTTCTATACCATTGTTTATTTTGATGGTCTCCTCCACTAACATAAATTATTTTTCTTCATATGATGTGGGGAGAATGTCGAGCCTTCCATCTTCAGGTGCCTTAGAGAAGTTTTCACCTTTAGATATGTCCTTTCTTTTTACTTTTTTGGGGTCAGACAGTGCCACAACGTTGTTTTCACCATAAGACCCTTGATTTGTTTTTATTTTTAATATTTTTGTGACTGGAAGGCCCAACACCCTCACCAAAATATTCCATTCTATTGAGCTCTAAAGTGTATCCTACCATATGGTCCCCAAGGGGAAGATCATCTCATGTGCCTAGATAGTCAATATAGGCTTCATCTATTGGCAAATGCACACTCCAATGAGACATTGTAGGTGTTTGAAGGTTTTGTCATTGATGGCAACCTTACAATCCTATGACACCAACAAGGCAATCCACTCGCACTAGCAAGATCAGACTCTACACTGGCACTCAGACCATCAGCACCAACAGTGAAAGGAAGCATACCGACACAAAAGCCAATAGGAATTTTATTGATAATATATTTGTTTATTATTGTAAAATCATTGTAAGCTGACTTGGTAAGTTGTAAAATGACTCTTATATAAGAGAGATCATTGTAGAACATTGTAAGAATATGGATGTAAGCATGAAAGAATCTAATTAGGTGAAATAAGGCAAACCTATTATGCGAATTATAGGTCAAGGGTTTATGTTAGAAGCAGAGCTATAAACCGGTACTAGATCTGGCATAGTAGATACTATTTTGAAGTAGTACAAGACAATGGATTTATATAATCCAATTTGTAAGTCAGTGAGACTTCCATTTTGAGCGGTGAGCTCTAAGCACTTGGCCTTCTTCCATGTGCAGGCCCCTCTTGTAATAGTAATATTCTCTTATTGGCCAGTAAGTGATTATTGTGGGTCACAAATCCCACCGAGGTTTTTCCCACACCGGGTTTCCTGATTAAATTATTGTGTTATGGTGTATTTTTCATGTGGTTGTTTCTATCTCTATTTATTGCATTATTTTCTGTTTACCAGTACACAGTTTTAACTTTTTCTACATGTTTTAAGTTAAGAAATTCATCAAACTAGTTAGATACTGATTCAGCCCCCCCTCTTAGTATCTGTGGGAATCCTAACAATTGGTATCAGAGCCTGGTCCTCTATTTTCAGAAGCCTAATAGCTTGAGGAAGATCTTGACATCAGTAGAGATGGAAAATTTGATTAAGCAATTGGAAGTAGCTCCGTCAGACTATGATACAAAAATGTTGAAGAATATCAAACTTGAAGATGATCTAAAAGCAGCTCAGGATATTATTCAAGCACTTCAAGAAAATCTTACCATTGCAAGAAACAAGAGAAGAGAACTCTATGAAAAGATGCAAAATGAGAATGATGAAAAATAAACTCTTAATGATCAAATAAGCAAGATAAAACAAGAGAACATGACAACAAGAAATGAGATGCAGGATATGACTATGAGATTTTGTAAGGAAATTGAAGATAGAAAGAAGAATGAAGAAGATTTGACTAGAAGACTAAGTGATGCAGCAAATGAGAACACCAAACTTAGCTATGAAAATGATTTGTTAGAGACAAATTTGATGCATACACAAAATGACTCCAATGAACTGATGAGGCAGAAAGAAATCTTAGAAAGAGAACTAGATACTACAAATCAGCATAAAGAAAAATTCAAGAAAAGCTTAGAAGAACTTGGTGACTTGTTGAAAAATCAAAAACCCAATGGTGACACTTGTGGACTTGGCTATGAAGTTGGAGAAAGCTCTGGTACTCCAAACACACAGGATCATAGCAAACCGGTAAGACAACCTATTGCTTATAAATTCAATGGCAAATGCTTTAATTGTAACAAGTATGGTCATAGAGAAAATCAATGTAGATCTAGAAGTTATCAAAATACCAATGCACCCACCAGTGAATGTTCAAAATGAAACAAAATTGGTCATAACTCTGAAAATTGTAGAATGAATGTTGGATGTTATGTTTGTGTAAGATTTGGACACTTATCTAATCAATGTTGAACACAAACCGGCATAGGATATGGAAAGCCTATTCAGAAAAATAATGTGACTTGTTATGCATGTAAAAAAATTAGACATATTGCTAAATTTTGTAGAAGAAAGTCCTCACCGGTAAACAACAAAGGTCCTAGTTTGAAAGGAAAAGAAAAAGTTGAAGAAGTTAAGCATGAATTTTCAAAACAATGGATTAGGAAATCAGAACTAAAAATTTACAAGAATACTCCTCCACCAGTAGAATGGAGTAGCACTCCACTGGTAGGAGACTCTTCATCTAATTAAAAAAAAATTCTTTAGGGGTTTGGCTATCAAATGTGAAATATGCTATTATTCCCTTGGTTGATGGTGAGAAGTAGAAATTACTTCTATACTGGCAAATGAAGTTAAGTGACTACTTAACTGGCATGCATTAAATGTGGTAGTTGGCAAATTAACATTATAAATTAGTGTTTTTGGCTCCATTTTACTTCACCGAGCATTCAAACATTCAAAGAGCATGAAATTTTCAGAGCTAAGGCATTTCAAGAAAAGAAGCAAAGCATTTTAGAAATCAATCCTTCCAAAGGCAGAAAAAGGTATTTATAATCATGGCATCCTCCTCTATACTTGAATTCATAGCAAACCCTATTGTAGTAGAAGTAATCAAGCACCCTAGGCCCGTATTTCATCTAGTTCTTGAGATAGCAAAGAAGGATGATAATGTAGGTGCATTCTCCCAAATTCCCAAAGGAGTAGTTTTCACAAAAGACCCTAGAATGTATATCCATTGCCATATAGAAGAATTAGGAGATGAAGAAATCAAGAACATGACAAGACTGTTATCTATGATTACTCCAGTAATGTGAAACCTGAACACAAAATTATTGAAACCCTAGGAATCACTAAAATCCTTAGCATTCCAGAATTCCCCAAGGATGTTATAAGGATAGTATTGAGCAAGGTACATGGTGCATTCTTTTGGCTAGATTCGGTTCATAAAATTACCAAGGAAGCTATGAAAGATGTAACAGGGTTACCCTCCACCGGTAACATACCTGACAAGACAAAGAAGGTCTCAAATGACCTAGTAATGAACCTAACAGGTGGAACATCCGACAAAATATCTTTAAGGGTGAATGATGTGACTGACATAAATGTGAGATTCATTAGCATGATTCTAGGTTACAAAATAACTCATACAAATAGACTTAACTCAGTTTCCAGCTTATGCATAAAAAGTGCTCATGATATGGTTAAGGATAATGTGAAAATTGATGTATGTGAATGGTTAAAGGATGAACTTATTGACAATCTGGGAAAGATCAAGAAGGATAAGAAAGGGACATTTAGGTTTGGCAATTTACTTGTATGTTTGATGCTACATATAAAAAAATAGGTTCCCGATATACGTAACAAAAACCTTGGATTTGACATACTGGTAGGAAAATAGTTAACTGACTTATTGAACAACATGGGTGAAAACAAAGATAAGAATATTAATGAGTATTTTCTAGCATTGAAGGCCCGGATGAACACTAGAGTCAGACTGTCATAGGAAATTGTGAATAAATATAAGGATGAGATATGTTTCATTATTAAGAAGGATGAGATCTAGATGGAAGCATTTATACCAAGAACAATTTGGGTTACTGAAATGGGCTATGAGACCGATGACCACATCATTGAAACATATGCAAAAGCCCTTCTAGAAGCACCCAAGGAACCTAAAGAAGAGGTATTTGGCAGTGCAGAAACCATTGAAAACAAAATTCAATCCAAGAAAAGAGTGAAGAAAGTAGAAGTAATAGTAAGAAGAGGTTCAAGACAGGATAAGGCTATCAAAGAAGATGTACTAAAACAAATTGGTATCACTAAAGATGAGTTAGAAGCACTACAGCCTGAAACTCACCTTTCACCGGTAGCTACTTCTTTAGAGCGTGATATGCTTGTAACATTTAAAAGAGTTGTAAGGGAAAGGGAACCTTCACCGGTATCCACACCTTCATCGAGAATAACCAAGCAAAAACAACAGGCAGTGAGGCCCCGAGTCAAGAAGACAACTCCTAAGAAGAAGAAGTTGACACTAAAGAAAAGAACCCAACAAAATATTGCTCCGATTGATAGACTGTTGGATGAAATCATAGAAGAAGGAAAACTCAAAAACATCAACAAGCTATATGATTTACTATCAATTGATGATAAGGAAAAGGTTGAAAACAGTGTAATTTTACACTTGGATATCTACAAGAAGTTCTTAATGCAAGTTATTTATGAACTACCAGATGAACTATTCAAGAGACTAGAAGCAAGAAGACAAGCTGTTGTAGAGCTTGACAAGAAAATTAAAGTTGAAAAATTACTTGTTGTCTACCTAGTTAACTCTCCAAAGGAAATAGATGATCGAATTGCAGAGGCTAACCGGTCAGTATTCTCTACTAGACAGCGGCATATTGCACTAATGGTTGGAAGAGTAAATGAGGTTGTAAAGGAAACTATAAATGGATGGGATATATTCCTTGTTGAGAAGGAAAAATATAAAGAGTATAGGAACTCCAAGCCAATCAAAGTCTATCAAAAGGACAAAGATAAAGGAAAAGGCAAGGTTGGTGGACCTCCAAGCTTAAAGATAACTGATAATCTACCCCCACCACCTCAAGATACTCCACCGGTAGCAATAACTGAAGATCAACTAGTAGATGAGAGTATGGATGTATCACAAGAGGATACAAACCATGAATCTGAGGTACTATACACAGTTGATGTTGATACTCAAAAAGTCAACATTGTGGTAGACAAGGACACAACCGGTATGATAGATATGGCTAGTGAGCCACCGGTAATTGATAACACTGTTAACACTAATAACATAGAAGGAAAAGAGGTAGATGATAACATAGGACAATAGGCCAAGACTCAAACAGAAACACAAACAGAGCAACAAGCAGAGCAACAAGCTCCAGAACAGCAATAGGTAAATGTAGAATCAATGCCACTGACAATAGGTGAACAAGGTAGACCATTTCTTAAGGAAATGGAAACATAGACTGACCTACCAAAGGTCACTACAAGCAAGGTTGTTGCCCCCACCAGTGGAATTCAGAATGTTGGCTCCTCTTCCACAACATTTAAATCAACTAATATAACTGAAGTTCTTTTAGATTCTTTAAAGAAAATAACAGACTATAGTTCACAGGCATATAAAGCTATAGATGATACAATTCCAATTTTGAAGATGATAGCTCCAAAATACAATGTAGATAGTAAGGATTCATTGAGTCAACTTGACACTTTTTCTAAGTATATTACTGACAACATAGTGACAGTTGAACAAATAAAGGAAGAAGCATTCAAAGAGAAGTTAGAAAAAGAAAAACAGAAATTATTTGAGGAACAAATAAAGAAGTGTACAATGCAGTTTGACACACTTCTACCAGAACTGTGTAGCACACTTAAGGAGTTCAAAACTTTGTATAGAGACACCTGTAAGACAAACTTTTTGATAGTTGACATAGATAGGAAAATAAGCAAGATACAGGAGGAAATTAATAAGCTAGCTGACAATTTTATTAATTCATCTAATTCATTATCAATTTTTGAACAGAAGATAATAAGTTTTGAGGAAGAGTTACTAAAGCTAGAAAGAGAAAAGGAGAAAATAAAAAGCAAGCCTAAGGATCTGAAATGGAGATTAAGTCCAAAGTTGGACTACCTCACATGTTTAAGGAAAGAAATATCTGATGCACTAGTACAAGGACAGAAAACACCAGCAGAGCAAATGCAGCACCTCACCGATATAGTTCAAAGAATAGAGGCAGCAATAAAAGTCAGGAAAAAGTTTCTTGACAGCCTAAATCTGGTTTTGGTGGATCTCTTTCAAATTGTAACCACTCAGTTACAAGGTTGAGATAGGTAACCACACTATACTGACACTTTGACAACCTTTGTCATTGATGCCAACGGGGGAGTAGTGGAATGAGAAAATAATCACCTAAAGACTCATCTGCTCAGAGGGAGTTCACACATTTTTGGTACACACATTTTTGGTAACATATTTCTGGACATCAATTTTTGGATACACTTTTTGAATTTTCTCATGAGTGTTGCCATCAATGCCAAAGGGGGAGATTCTTGGAAAATGCAAACTCCAATGAGACATTGTAGGTGATTGAAGGTTTTGTCATTGATGGAAACCTTACAATCCTATGACACCGGCAAGGGAATCCACCAACACTAGCAAGATCAGACTCTACACTGACACTCAAACCACCGGCACCGACAATGAAAGGAAGCATACTGGCATAGAAGCCGATAGGAATTTTATTGATAATATATTTTGTTTATTATTGTAAAATCATTGAAAGCCAACTTGGCAAGTTGTAAAATGACTCTTATATAAGAGAGATCATTGTAGAACATTGTAAGAATATGGATGTAAGCATGAAAGAATGTAATTAGGCAAAATAAGGCAGACCTATTATGCAAATTATAGGTTAAGGGTTTATGTTAGAAGTAGAGCTATAAACTAGTACTGGATCTGGCATAGTAGATGCTATTTTGAAGTAGTACAAGACATTGGATTTATATAATCCATTTTGTAAGTCAGTGAGACTTCAATTTTGAGTAGTGAGCTCTAGGCACTTGGCCTTCTTGCATGTGCAGGCCCCTCTTGTAATAGTAATATTCTCTTAGTGGCCAGTAAGTGAATATTGTGGGTCACAAATCCCATTGAGGTTTTTCCCACACCGGGTTTCCTCGTTAAATTATTGTGTTATGGTGTTTTTTTCATGTGGTTGTTTCTATCTTTGTTTATTGCATTATTTTCTGTTTACCGGTACACAGTTTTAACTTATTCTACATGTTTTAAGTTAAGAAATTCATCAAACCAGTTAGATACTAATTCACCTCCCCTTTTAGTATCTGTGGGAATCCTAACATCATCATTTTGGAATGTGTTGAATTATATAGGTCCTTCATGGTCCTAGTCAATAAGTTGGTGGTGAACAAGGAGAAGGCCTTTGATGTCTTCAAAGTTAGCAGAACTAAGGGTGAAGATGCAGTTATATTTAGGTATGTCAAGGTAGTTATCAAGGTTATTGTTGGCACTCTCCTCATCTATCTTGATTGTGAATGAATTAAAATTTTCATCACTAGTAGCGCATTCCGGGATGGGTGTCCTCATTCTTTGTAATTTTGACCTAGAACCTAGAGGCAAGGACTCTGTGGGATTTTCAGGGGTTGTTTCTTGACCAACTTTGAATTTTATATAAAATTCATCTTCTCCTATGGGTTCACTTAGTTCTTTGAATGTCTTGTTGAGTTCATAGTCACTAGAGGATTTTGTTTGAATCCCATTCCCTTTCATTGGAGTCTGTGGAATAGCGATTCTCTTGTTGAATTTTGGTAGCTCTGATTTGTAATGCTTCTCCTATCTTTTGATTATTTACCTTGGAAGAAATGAAACCAAGTCCTTTCGAACGTTCCTTTTTGAATGTCAATTCAGATTGTAAAGGTTCAATGATGCTTTCCTTTCTTAATCCCAGAGGACTTTTGCCATCATACCCAAATTTTTGTAGGATCTTGAATCCTTTGCCATATTTTTCACATGGTATGCTGATGTGATCTTGTGTATCATTTTCAGGGTCTTGTAAAGCATTTTATATAAATCTTCTTCTTCCATTTCACCTCACTTTTGAAATAGTGTAGGATCCCACTTGAGTGTAATGATAGATACTCATTTAGAAAGATGTGGTTGTCCATATTCTTTTGGTGAACTCATAACTTGTTGTAAGCACATGGTTTGATTCAAAGTGTATTCACCCATGCCCTTGTACTAATATTTCCCTTTAAGCTCACCTTATTTTGATGTTTAAGGCTTTAATGATTTAGGATCAGTGTGTGTAGAAGAAGGGACAACTTCTCGATTACTTGGAATGATCATCTCAGTTTTTAGTCTCAAGTTATTGCAGTATATGAATGGATTAAGATCACCATTAACTGTTATTTCAACTCCATTGTGAGGAAACTTAATGCATTGGTGGTATGTAGATGGGACTGCCCTCATCTCATGAATCTAAGGATGTCCTAGTAATATATTGTATGTGAGATCCAGGTCTATGACTTGACAAACCACATCCTTTGTGACTGGCCCAACTCTGAGAGGCAAGGTGACTGTACCTTTGGATGAACGCTCTTCATCATCATATGCTTTGATGGTAATTTTATTTGTAGAATTCACAGCTTTGTTTGAATATCCCAATTGTTTAATAGTGCTCAATGTACAAATGTTTAGAGCATCTCCTCCATCTATTAGGACTCATTTTATTTGATGTTTGTGTATGAAGGCTTCAATGTGTAAAGGTGCATTATGTGGTTGGCTCATAGAGGCATCACCAGCTTTTGTGAATGTAAGGGAGTGTGGAATGGAAAGGTATCCCACCATGGCTTGAAACTAGTCCATGCTTAGATTGGTAGGGATGGAAGTGTCTCTCAAGATTTTGTCAAGAACGGCTTTATGTGTGGGGGATATGCGTAAGAGCTCAAGGATGGACATAAGCGTGGGTGTCTTCCCTAATTGTTATACAAGGTCATACTCAGTCTTGGTTGATGAGAAAGTTGTGTTTTTAGCTGGAGCACCTTGCAAAGTGAATTTACCTCGATGAATTGTGACATTACATTTAGAGGTAGGTTCGGAAGAAGATCCAATTCCTTTTAGGACAATCCTAGGTCTTTGGGTAGAATTATCAAGTGTTTTTTCCTTAATGATAATGGTAGAGACATAATTGTCCATTGA
Source organism: Cryptomeria japonica (assembly GCF_030272615.1). Classification (NCBI taxonomy): domain Eukaryota; kingdom Viridiplantae; phylum Streptophyta; class Pinopsida; order Cupressales; family Cupressaceae; genus Cryptomeria; species Cryptomeria japonica. The sequence continues at coordinate 874,240,628 of NC_081414.1, read as the reverse complement.
AATGTGATTGATAGTTGAATCATAGTTATAAGATGCTCTAGTATAGTTGGTTTGGTCATCTGTGGCTTTAGCTTTTCCATTGTCATGTTTTGGGAATGGTTCCTTAAACATCTCATGTTCTTGATTGGAGGAATGCCCTTCAATCTCAATGTCACCTCTATCAATAAGATCTTGTATAATGTTCTTCAGTCAATGACAATTTCATGTCTTATGAAACTTACTTTTATGAAATTCACAATACTCATCATCATTCCACCAATTTGGTTTCACCTTTGGCTCATATAGAGGCAAATCTGGGATTGTTATTATTTTTTTTGCCACTAGCTTCTTGAAAACTGATTCAAGTGGTTCTCCCAATGGGGTGTACTTCCTTCATGACTTGGAAGTTGTTTGACTATTCACTTGATTGTTGGCAGAGCTTGATCCAAAAAAAATGATTTTAGGTCGCACTGTATTTGCATCAACAATACCATCATTGACTGTGTTCTTATTTTTATTTCAAAATTTTGGCTTGTCTTTTCCTTTATAGTCCTCTTTGTTTTCTTTGAATATTTTGATGACTTCTTGCTCAATTAGGACCTTTTATGTTGCTAAGCCTTTCTCAATGACGTCCTTAAAAGTGGACAAACAAGCTTTTCTTAGGTCATAACCAATGTCTTTGTTAACATTTTGGGTGAACATTTCTACCATTTGTTTTTGTGGAGTTTCAAAAGAGCATCTACTGGCTAGATTCCTCCATCTTTGTAAAAATGATGAAAAAGATTCTCAATCACTTTGCTTGGTGTTGTACAAGGTAGTGACTGATATATCTATCTCTATATTGTATGAGAAATGTTGGATAAATGCCTCTGCTAAGTCACCCCATGACTTAATTCTAGGTGGGAGTTGGGAGAACCATTCCATAGCTTGATCACCTAAGCTTTGTGCAAATAATCTCAACAAATATGTCTCTTCTACTGCTACCTCAATGCAGGTTGTGAAAAATTGTCTGATATGTGCTTTAGGATCCCCTTTTCCTCTGTACTTATCAAACTTAGGTGTCACAAAATGTGTAGGAAATGGAGGCATTGGAATGCTCTTGTCAAATGGATAGGGACATATTGTAAAGTTCTGATGCCAATAGCTAACAAGATGAGAGGGGGGGGTTGAATCATACGAACTTAACCTTCAATAAAATCAACAGATTCAACCTCAGTAACTTATTCTTCAGCAATATAACCAAAAACTATTAAACATGCTAACTCATAAACACATGATCATAATAACACATATAACACCAGATTTAATGTGGAAACCCAAATAGGGAAAAACCACTGTGAGATTTTGGACCTACTAAGAAATATACTCTTCTAGAGTATGCTTGGTTAAAAGCAAATCTTGTTAAAGATTACAAACACATTGCTAGATGTGGCCCGGTTAAAGGATTTCCCTCAGATCTGTTAAGATCTTCATTTTGTTAGAAGTGACCTTGTTAAAGGATTTCAAACACTCAATTAGAATGTTACCTTGCTAGAGGATTTACAAATAAGACTGTTAGGTCCACTCGGTGAAGAGATTTTCTGTCACTTTACAAAACAACAGTAATAAAAATATATTTGCAACTTCACATCTGAAATGCTAAAGCAGATTCTTATTTGCTCAACACTATCTAGTCATAGGACTTATCTGATCCTTCTGTTGGGCTCCCTACTATGATATTCAAACAGCTCTTCAAGCTTGTATGCTCGGTAATCACTATGTCGCATCCTTGTGCTTACACTTGCCCGCATGCATTGTTCATCAATAATTTCTTATTTATAAACAATTTTCTAACTGCTAAATCTCCTTGATCACATTTTCCATGATCAATCATAGCCATCAGATCTTCAATCTTGACTAGGTTCAATGTATCCTTCGATCTGAAAAACATTTTACTTCGCCTAGGAACTTGCATTCCATCCTTGGAACTTATGCTAGGTTAAGCGGTTCAATCTATGCTGTAGATCTAGCTCCTAAATTTTCAAAGCCGTAGATCCTTAACAAATTTCTTGCACGTCATATCAATCATTTAATCAACTCCAGCTAATCAGCTTCCTTCATTAAATAATGCTTTCATTCCTTTAATGTTGTCTATCATAACTCGGTTGCAACTCGGTAAATACAAAACTTCACTCAGCAGACATTCTACCTTCATTAACCGATATCGATAACCTTAGGGTTTATTGACTAGGTTCTTTTCTCAATGACATAGTATAGTATTAACCTTACAATCAACAACATATGCAGGATATCAAAACAATCTAAACATCATGATCTCATCATTGTCTAACTCGGTAATAGTTGCCCATTGAATAACTTATTTCTCCCCTTATTCATCACATTCTTTCTGTGTCTTTTACCAACATCTTAATTCTCTTTAAATCAATCTTCTCAAGATATGGCAACATTATACTAAATCAAAATATCAATTTCTTTGACATCAATGATAAAATAATGTTATAAAGATAGTTATCATCCTGCTTCAGTTATATCAATAATCTTCAACAACCTTCTCAATATCCTTAATGAAATATCAATGATCTTCTTCTATTGAGATGCCAACAATCTCCCCCTTTGGCATTGATGGCAATACCAACTTTTAAATGGTAATACCAACAAGATATTCAAATTGATTTAGATTCAGATTACTATGGAGACTTCTCCTGTTATCCTTGAGATGTTTTCTTCTTCTGAAGTCTTCTAGGCTTTCTCCCTCTTTCTCTAATCTTGCATTTAGTCTTCTCCCCCTGTCATTAGGCTTCTGTTATCTTCTTCATTTAGGGCTTTACCATTTAGTCTACCATTTAGTCTTCTCCCCCTTTGACAACAATGCCAAAAAGTAAAAGAACTAAATCATGAACTCTTCTGCTATGAAGCGCTTGCTTTTGCTGAGTTACACATGCAAATGTAACATCTAAGACTCGATCAAAGCAATCTTTCCTTCAATACTACTTCTTGTATCTTGTTCCCTGTTCACGTTCCTACACACCTTTAGAAAACTTCCTAAAGTGTGTAAATCAACATCAATCCACACATAATATTTTGTAGATTCATCAAATTGATGCTTTCACTGAACTCTGTCAGTGAGTAGAAGATAGGGGTAGGACCCCTAACTTGCTTCGAAGATACTCAAAAGTGTCTCTTGGTAGTGGCTTTGTGAAGATGTCTGCAATTTTCTCTTTTGTGCTAACATATTCCAACACAACTTTCTTTTCTTGAACTTCTTCTCTGAGATAATGATACTCGATAGAATTATGTTTTGTCTTAGAGTGCATTACTAGAATCTTTGAAATGTTAATGACACTTGTATAATCACAGAATATAGTTACTCGCTCAGTAACCTTTTCATTTATACCTTCCAACATTTGTTTTATCCATGCTATATTAACAACAGCCGGGGGGGTGGGCGACTATGCCCCCGGGTGGGTGGGGGAGATAGAAGTTGCGTATAGAATCGATAAAGGTAAACTATCGAGTATCCGAAAGAACTAAAGTTTGACTCAATTGTTTATTGCCCGATGAACCATCCCAACGTCGAACAATTCAATGCTATAGTGACATATTTAGCTTCTATTGTTGACTGTGAAATACATCCTTGTTTCTTGCTAAGCCAACTCACTAGTCTTTCTCCTAAGAAATCTCCTCCACTTGTGTTTTTCCTGTCATCAATGTTGCCTGCCCAATTAGCATTAGTATAAAATTTTAAATCAAAATCATTTCTCTTTTCATATACTAAGCCATAATCTTTAGTGCCTCTCAAATATCTAAAAATTATCTTGATTGCTATCATATGGGTTTCTTTGGGATCTGTAGAGAATCTTGCAACAATACCTACTGAATGTGCTATATCTGGTCTACTGTGCACAACATATTGTAACTTTTTGATCATAGATCGGTAAAGTGTCTCATCAATAGATGCAAATTCATCATTCTTTGATAGTTTATAGTTGGTAGTCATAGGAGTACTTACTGGTTTTGAATCCTCCATTCCAAATTTCTTCAAGATTTCCTTTATGTACTTGGATTGAGTGATGAAAATCTCATCTTTCATTAGCAGTATCTGTAAACCTATAAAATACTTTATCTCACCAATTAGTGACATCTCAAATTCTTTGCACATTTCATTACCAAAGTTTTTGCATAGAGAATCATTTCCACAAAATATAATGTCATCAACAAATATGGCTGAGATCAGTATTCCATTGTCTTTATCATTATTCATGTACATATTGTTGTTTTCACTTGTTCTTATAAAACCAATCTTGATTAAGTAAGAGTGCAATCTCTCATACCATGCTCTAGGTGCTTGTTTCAGACCATATAAAGCTTTGTTCAATTTACATACCTGATCCTTTAGGTTGTTCAATATAAACTTCTTCTTCTAGTATACCATTCAAAAATGTAGATTTGACATCCATTTGATATACCTTCAAATTTTTGAAAGCAACATATGCCAACAATGTTCTTACTCCTTTAAATCTAGCCATAGGTGCAAAGGTCTCACCATAATCTATTCCTTCTTCTTGAGCATGTCCTTTGTAAACTACTCTTGCTTTATTTCGAATGACCTCACCTTTTTAATTTATCTTGTTTCTGAAAATCCACTTTGTACTGATTACATTTTTGTCCTTTGGTCTTGGGACCAGTGTCCATGTGTCATTCTTCTTTATTTCATCAATCTCTTCTGTCATAGCATTTACCCAATCTTCACTATTAAATGCCTCTTTTACTATTCTTGGTTCAAATTTAGATATTAGACATGTGTTCTATCTCAATTTGTTCCTTGTCATCACTGGATCATCCTTGTCTCCTATAATTTGACTTGATCCATGATTCCTTTTGACATATTTGGCTAATACAAGCTCGGTAGGCTCGATATGATCTTCTTCATCACTCAGTAACTGGTTATTCTCTTCATTTTCTTCAGTAACTCTCTCGGTAGGACTTGTTGGTTGATCATAGACAAATTCTTCATAATCTTCTGGTTCCTTGGAATTCCCTTCATCATTTATGTATGAAAATTCATCAATTTTCACATTTGCACTTTCTACTATTTTGTTAGATGATTTGATCAGACATTTAAATGCTTTGCTTCTAGAAGAATAACCTAGAAATGTTCCTTCTTCACTTTTTAGATCAAACTTTCCATTTCTGTCATCTTTGTGTACATAGCATCTACTTCCAAAGATTTTAAAGTAACTTACATTAGGTTTCTTGTCATACCAGATTTCATATGGTGTCTTCAAAGTTCCTTTCTTTAGTTCAGGGTGTAAATAACTGTTCTTATTGCTTCTCTCAAAAAATTTTGTGACACTCTCTTTTCAATCATCAAGGTTCTGGCACAATCCACAATAGATCTGTTTCTTCTCTCATCTATCCCATTTTGTTGTGGAGTTCTTGGTGCAGAGACTTGTCTTTTTATACCATGATCATTGCAGAATAAGTTAAATTCATCAAAGGTGAACTCTCCTCCTCTATCAGATCTAATACATTTCAGTTGTCTTCCTGTTTCATTTTCAACTCTTGCCTTGTAACATTTAAACATTTGAAAAGATTTTGATTTTTCTTTTAAAAACATAACTGACATCATCCTTGAATAATCATCCATAAATAATATGAAATATTTATCACCATAATAACTCTGAACTTTCATAGGGCACAAGATCTAAAATTCCCTTATAAGTGTGGGACTTACTTGTAAAGCTTGATCTTGTCATCTTACCCATCTGGCATCCTCGGCATATAACATTCTTAGGTTTCTCCAAACTCAGTAGACCTCTTACTTGGTGCTTCTTACTTATTTTGATCAGATTATCAAAATTTACATGACAAAACCTTTTATGCCATAACCAGGTATCATCTATCTTTGCATAAAGATACTTGTTTTGAGTCAAGTCAAGGTGAAATGTGTTACCTTTTATTTGAGTCCCGGTAGCTGCTAGCTTTCCATGCTTGTCATGAACTTTGACAATTCCTTTCTGAAATTCTATTCTGTAACCTGTGTTGTTTAGTTGTGCTACACTCAACAAATTGTATTTCAAACCTTCAACCCAATAAACATCATCACATTTTGCATTGTCAAGAAGTGTGATAGAGCCTTTACCTTTTATTGGACATGGTGCCTCATTACCAAATCTTACATAGCCTCCATCATGATCTTCTAATATAACAAATTTGTGTTTATCACCTATCATGTGATGTGAGCATCCACTATCTATGATCCAAGAATCATTAGGATTTATGTGAGATATTAAGGCTTTTTCTTCATACCTTTCTTCATCTGATCCATCCTTAATAGCCACATAAACTACTTCCATTGTGTCCATTTCATCAGATTTATCATCATTGGATTCCTCATTGGCAATTAGGCATGTCTTTCTATCTCTCCTTTTGAAATCTCGCTATCCTCTATAGTGATTGTCTTTCTATTTGTCATCTCGGTATTCTCTCTTTTCACTAGATTCTTTGTCGGGGCAGTTAGAGGCCATATGTCCTATTTTATCACAATTGAAACATTTCAAAGGTATCTTTCCTTTATACTTACCTTTGCCTCTCGGTAACCTCCTGGCCAACAATGCTTCAAACTATTCTTACTTTCTAATTTCCTCATACAGTTTGTGCACTTCTTCCATGTTCTTACAAAATCTTTCACTTGCTCCACTATGATTCCCTTCAAAATACTTACTCATTCTATCATTGTAATCATTAGATTCACCAAGATGAAAAGAACTGAATGCAGGTTCAACTTTATTTACCGAAGACCCACTGTTATCAAAATTACTTAACTCAAATGCTTGTAGCTTACCAATAGTAACATCTAAAGAAACTGGCATGTTAGGTATAGACCTCAATTCATTGATTGTAGAGACTCGGATTGCATAAGTAGGTAGAAGGGTTCTCAATAACTTACTTGTGACATCCTTCTCTTCAATAGTTGCTCCTGCTCCTTTGATTTGATTGACAATTTCCTTTAGTCTTGTACTATACTAGGTTATGTTCTCTCCTTCATTCATCCTCATAGATTCAAGTTGTCCTCTTAAACTATCCACTTTTGCTCTTTGTACATGTTCATCACCACCATAAACAAATATAAGCTTAGACCACATTGCCTTTGTATCAATACAACCTTCTAGATCATTAAGCTTGGAGTCAGTCAATGCTGATGATATTTCAATTATTGTTTGAGTGTGTTCTTACTTTGCTCTTATCTCTTCCATAGTCATCAGGTAGGTGATCAGTGCAACATAATCATTCTCCAGATAGTATGTAGCATATTCTCCAATTCCTGATAGGTGCAACTTCATCCTATTCTGCCATGTGGAAAAACTTGACTTGTTCAGATTTGGGGCATCCCTCTTATACATCTTCGGATCTTAACTCAAGTACCTTCAAACTTTTCTTCGGGAGTCCAAAGCTCTGATACCAATTGTAAAGTTCTGATGCCAATAGCTAACAAGATGAGAGGGGGGGGTGAATCATACAGACTTAATCTTCAATAAAATCAACAGATTCAACATCAGTAACTTATTCTTCAACAATATAACCAAAAACTATTAAACATGCTAGCTCATAAACACATGATCATCATAACACATATAACACCAGATTTAATATGGAAACCCAAATAGGGAAAAACCACTATGGGATTTTGGACCCGGTTAAAGGATTTCCCTCAGATCTGTTAGGATCTTCACTTTGTTAGAAGTGACCTTGTCAAAGGATTTCAAACACTCACTTAGAATGTTACCTTGCTAGAGGATTTACGAATAAGGCTGTTAGGTCCACTCGGTTAAGAGATTTTCTATCAGTTTACAAAATAATAGTAATAAAAATATATCTACAACTTCACATCTGAAATGCTAAAGCAGATTCTTATTTTCTCAACACTATCTAGTCATAGGACTTATCTTGTCCCTCTACTGGGCTCCCTACTCTATTATTCAAACAGGCCTTCAAGCTTCTATGCTCGGTAATCACTATGTAGCATCCTTGTGCTTACACTTTCCTGCATGCATAGTTCGTCAATAATTTCTTATTTATAATCAATTTGCTAACCGCTAAATCTCCTTGATCACATTTCCCATGATCAATCATAGCCATCAGATCTTCAATCTTAACTAGGTTCAATGTATCCTTCAATCTGAAAAATGTTTTACTTCACCTTGGAACTTGCATTCCATCCTTGGAACTTGTGCTAAGTTAAGCGGTTCAATCTGTGTTGTAGATCTAGCTCCTTAATTTTCAAAGTTGTAGATCCTTAACAAATTTCTCGCACGTCATATAAATAATTTAATCAACTCCAGCTAATCAGCTTCCTTCATTAAATAATGTTTTCATTCCTTCAATGATGTATGTCATAACTTGGTTGCAACGCAGTAAATACAAAACTTCACTTGATAGACATTCCGCCTTGATTAACTGATATCGATAACCTTAGGGTTTACCGACTAGGTTCCTTAGGGTTTACCGACTAGGTTCCTTGGGGTTTACCGACTAGGTTCCTTGCTCGGTGACATAGTATAGTATTAACCTTACAATCAACAACATATGTAGGATATCAAAACAATCTAAACATCATAATCTCATCGTTGTCTAACTCGGTAATAGTTGCCCATTGAATAACTTATTTCTCCCCTTATTCATCACATTCTTTCTGTGTCTTTTACCGACATCTTAATTCTCTTCAAATCAATCTTCTCAAGATATGGCAACATCATGCTGAATCAAAATATCAATTTCTTGACATCAATGACAAAATAATGTTATAAAGATAGTTATCATCCTTCTTTAGTTATATCAATCATCTTCAACAACCTTCTCAATATCCTTAATGAAATATCAACAATCTTCTTCTATTGAAATGCCAACACATATGTCTCTCATTGTGTAAGTTGGCTTCGGTGTATTTATGTCCTCCATTTTGTTTTGTAAGTCCTTAATTTGCTGTTCCAAATTGCTCTTAGGTGGAGATCGAGTTCTTGGACCATACCCCATGCCTGAACCACCGGATGGAGGAGGTGCATGTTGCATATATGGATGATATTGATCATACATATGTTCATATGGAGGAGGTCTATAGTGACACTGCATATAAGACCACCTTGTATTGAGTCATGATGAGGAATAGAATATCTCTTTTGTCCATGTATACCATACTCTATATGTATGTCATGTGTTTGTTCTAATGTGTTTCCCCCAAATTTGACACGGCGTTTCCTTGTGTCAAAATTTTGATCATGCCTTTGGATATCCAATTTCCTTGGTGGTTGATCTTGAGCATTGGTATGTGATTGAGTATATTTTTCTATATAAGACTTCCATGATGGTCTGTGAAGATGAGTATCATATGCTTGACCATGTGTATGTGGGACCTCAGGTTTTTGAAACAAAGATGATGGTGATTCAAGCACCATATGTGGTCCTCTATTGCCTCCACTATTAGCCCTCCTTTGATCCATGTTAGGGTGAGGTTGTTGTAAAGGTCGACATTCTATTATTTGAGACATGTCCAAATCATGAGGGATCTTGGCTCCACTTTGTGTCATCACTTGTAAGAAGTATTGTTTATCTCTCCTCTTTATTTCCTCAACCAATCGATTAAAATGGGGATCCATAATGGAGTCTTCCACTTCTGTTGAATGTATAGAAAAGTTGTCCATATTCTCATTGTGTGTATCATTGTTGTTTATAGTGTCCATGTTCTCAACATTTGGAATGTTTCTATAGGCATTCATGCTAGGTAATGTGGTATGATTAGAATTGAAAAAGACATCATTATCATACTCATAGGAACTCATGTTTGTGGACTCTTGAGCCTTTTTAGATTCTCTCCTAGATTTTTGGGAATGGGTTTCAACCATGAACTAGGCATTGACCAATATGTGTGAGACCAGAAGAAAATGGAAAGAGTATGAAAGACCAAGAGTTGGATGGAATGTAAATGAATCTGAGGTTTACTTGCAATTTCCAAAGTGTAAGACCAAGTATGTATGTAGTAGAGTAGGTGTGGCTTCCAAAGAGATGATGATTTCTCTTGATGAGGTAAGTTGACCTTGACTCTAAGTAAGACCAAATGAGACCCAAAGGTGATACACCTAGATGAGGGACCACTTAGTGAAATGTTGTTGTATGTAATGTATTGACAAAGTATGATGAGGACAAGCAAGTGACCTTTTGACTCAAGTTTAGACAAATGTGAATCTAATGCAAGGTGTAAAGCAATGATGGACTTTGTGAGACCCAAAAATAGACTGAATGCTAGATGAAAACTCAGAAAGATAACCCAGGAAGCTCAATAAGTCTAAAACTGACTGTTCTTGTTTGTTGGACTATAAACGTTTTCAATTCTAAACATAGACATGCTTGTATACTTCACAGACGCGACTTCCTGACACAGATGTGGTTCTGTCACACAAAGATGCGTTTCTAAGATTTTTGTAAATGCAATATTGTTCAAGATGACACAGATGTTTTTCTGCCCTTCACAGATGCGTTTATGTGACATAGACGCGACTCTGTCAGACACAGATGCATTCCTAAAAACTGAGTGCAAGTTTTCCAATTTGTAAAGTTGTTTGTCCTGACCAAATCTGAATTTCTGACTATTTTTCATGACAAGAGGACTCAATGTTTGCAAGTGTTTAGACTCAAAAATGACTAAAAAAAAATGTGTGTTGTTTGATGTAAAATTGTTTTCATACACTTGAAGACACAAAAGACACAATGTTTTCATGTTTGGTCTTGAATATTTGAATGTTCAAAAGAAGACAAGCACAATTCCTGTGGCTAGCTAAGACAATAGTCGTTGATCCCACATGGGGTTTCCCCCGAGGCTATGCTATTCAGAGTGGATACTTAGATGCTTGACCTCACTAGCTCCACCCTCGACATTCACTTCTCGGGGTAGCCAAGCATCAGTCCCCATGAAAACTCCCCGTGGTGAACTTTGTATCTCTACTAAGAACCGTATGTGTGTGGGCCGCTCCAGAGGTCCGACCTCCTACCCTAACAACTAGAAGGATTTTGGCTTCTAAAACAAAAAGGTGGTAGTAAGGGCATCCGCTCATCTGGCCATACATGTGGTGTTGGCATTTGTGCAGAGTATGTTGACATGATGATATTATGTTGTCATTGTTGTAAATATGTTGAAGAGTGAACCGGTTAAGCAACTGGCAACATGAACCGGTATATGTGCAAAAGGTGGAGCGGTATGCTTGTTTAGGTGAACCGGTATGATGAAATGTGAACCAGCATATGGAATGTTTTCTATTAAGGTTTAATATGGTATGACTACCAGTTGGTAGTCTTAGTCTCAGGGTTTTCGGTTGGAGTGTCTTGAGCCTATGTGACTCAACTGATGACATTGTGTGATGAGTTAGCATTGTGATAGTGATCAAATCATGTTGCCATGTCAGCCTCGTGCGTGTGAAAGATCTTGCATGAAGGGGATTGATCCTATCTACCTGAAGAATGTGCGAAGTCTCTACAAACGATGGAGAATGCGTGATGGGTTATTGCCTCCATGAAGTGGTGAAGAATGAATGATGGAGATTGTCATGAGATCTGTTCAAGACCATTGTATTCAAATGCAAAGTGTTCAATGGTCAGGATTGAACCGATTGAATTGCTTAACCTTAATGTTTAGGGTTTAGGGTTTTTGTCATGCCCAAAATTTAGGGCAAAAATGGAATAATTTTTTTTAAAAAAATACTAACTAAATAACATTAAGTTCGCTAACATGAAACACACTATGCAGTTTTGGTTTTAACTATGTTTAAAATAATCATTTCCTACTATTTAAATAACAGAAAATAAATTAAGATTAACTACGAAATTAGAATAGACTAGCTCATTTTTGCTCAATCTAATTAATTTTATAATTAAATATCAACTTCATAATATTCAGATTATAGATATTCAAGCTATTCAAATTTTAAACAAATAATACTTTATTAATTTTTATTTCATGAATACCTAAACCTATTTAAGTTAGAAATAAATAATAACTTCATTAATAGTCAGCCCACGGACTTCTCAATAAATTTAAATTTAAAAAAATATGGACTTCACTAATATTTAAACAAGTCAACTTATTTAAATTTAAAGTCTAATGTTAATTCATTATAATTGGATTCATAGCATTTCCATTCTTTTTGAAATTTATAATTAGATAATTCCACCATACCTATATGTAAGTATAATTAATATTATATAAATATAATATTAATATATTTTAAAAATCTAAATGGGTTTACCATGCAACCCTAGCCCTTATGAAAATCTATAAAATAGTCCCCGCCCCCTTATTTTATTTTAATACTTATTCTTCATTTATTTACCCTAGCCCTAACCAGGCTACGGTTTCATATTAATTTATTGTTATGTTACACGGTTTAATGCAGGTCGGCAACCGAACTAACAGTGGTGGCCGAATTTGTGGACTAGGGGAAAAGGGAGCGGCGCTGCCAGTGGGATGATCCATTGTGAGGGTCGCAGCTCACACAGCGACCTTGGCCACTGTGTGTGTCGTGGCTTGCACAGTGGCTACGGCCACTAGTGCGTTTCATGGCCCACAGAGGGAGCTGAAGGCTCTATGCATTCCACAGCCCGCACAAGGTCCACGTGCCCTGTGCGGCCCTTCTCAAAAAAGTCCCTCCTTTTTTTTATATATATATATATATTTTTAATATATATATATATTTTCAAATATATTTCACATGCAAATTTTTTTTTAAAAAACAAAGGTAGTTCATTAGGTTAAATAAATCTATAAATATATTTATATATATATATATACATTTTCATATGTATATATTCATATATATATATATATATGTATATGTGTATATATATTTTAGGTTTATGTCTACATTTGTTTCATAGGTAAATGTTATAATATATTTTATATATATATGTATATATAAATATATACATGAAATCTTCATGTATATAATTATATATATTTATATATAGCTTATATTATTATTTCTTTTCTTATAATAAAGCCAAATTCATCAAAGATTCTCATTTAGATATCAATTTCTGAAACTAACTATTGCCAGTATTTAAAATAATTGTCTATCTTCCTGAAGTAAATGGAAGAATATTACCCTGAAACTATATTGTACTTAATTGCTTTTACAGGAAAATAGAAATATAAAATTTATTTTAATCTACAATATGCATGGAAATCTAATCTATGCCTTCCCTATTTAATTTTATTTTAAATGTCTAAGAATGGAATAAATTTCCTGCTAAACTATTTATCATAACACATCGGATATACCTTTTTTTTTTTTTCTAAATCTAGGGAATACTAATTTAGGAATTCATTATTCTTCTCTGCAATGAATAGATTTACTGATTTTGCAATTCCTACTACAACTATATAGATATTTTTATTTAAAATCTAACAACAACTACAACTCGACTTTCTACAATCAAAATGAAGACAAATTCACAGATAAAAAGAAAAAAACATAGAATTAAATAAAACTGATTTTCATATTTCAATGATTATTGCATGTAATTCAAAAGTTATTCTTTTCAAATAGAAACTAGGAATATATCTAGCTTTTTACAATATTAAAGATATTCTTCAAAGTTTACAAGATGTTTCTTTATTTAAATACAATAACAATTCTCATGTCTATATTTTGAATTTACAAATAGCCTCTCATTCCAATGAATGAGGCTATATTTCCTCTTTTAAAACTAATAAATACAATTGCAATTAAATTTCTGCAACAATAATCTCCTACAACTTCTCACTTGTCCTATGCTTTTCTCCCGACAATCCTTCATAATAAATCACAGAGCTCACCTCCCAGCCTAGGCTAACTGATAGCCACCCCCAAGCTCAAGGAACCAAGCCCTAGATGGGTAACAAACATGCAAACACATAGAAGATAGAAAACACACAGATTTGAAACACACTCCCAACTTGGCTACACTGCACCACACTTTGGTGATGACCTTTTCAAGGGTGGTAGTGGACCAATACCCTGAGGAGAACTACAAGTATGGAAAACATGTAGCCACCTCATGGCACAACAAATACATCAAGAATTTCAACCCCTTATTCTTTATGCCCCCCCAAGGCATTCTAGCCTTATATCCCTCCTTATGACCCCCATTGCACAAACAAGCCATGCAGCAAGGGTCACATAAAGATCCCTTGTGATCGCTCTCATAATGAGAGTCTCTCACTTGAGGGTTGTCACTACTACCACCCACAAGATCCTGCTCTCTCCCAAGAGTTTGAGGTCTTGAAAACTCCCAAAAACACTTACAAGACATAATACAAAAATACCAAGTGAAATTTTCCTAAAAGGATATACCAGAAAATAGATTTCTTACACCAACATACTTTCAAACACATGCAAAAAGAAGTCATTTTAAGAATAATGTAACCAACCTTAATCTGCCCAAAGGTAGGATAGTATTTGAGGAAGAGCTGCCCAAATCCACGGATCTTCTTCTTCTACCCTTAGCCAAATTTTCTATGCAAATCTATTCTATACTTTTTCAAAAATTCTCTCGTCTCCAAAAATGGAGAGTGGGTGATTACCCTCAAATTTTCAAATTCTTGCTTAAGAAGCTCCTTCTCTCAGTTCTCACAAGTTTCTAAAAACTAAAGAGGAAGGTAAGATAGAATGGGAAAGAGAACTCTCATTCGAATAGGAAAGTTTACAACTAGGTTCAAACTTCTAATTTCAATTTTCGCATAACTCAAAAAAATCAAATTTTAGAATTTCTAAAAGGTCACTTAGGAGTAGAAACTTGCCTAAAATTACCCCTAACCCTTAGGTATACCTTATGGGCTTTAGGAAACCCTATTAAACTACCCCTAGGTGTTCATTTAACCCATTTTAAACCCCTCTGAAGTTTATTTTCGGGTCAAACATATGTTGACCTCTCTAGAGATTCTTTTCCCAAGGTATTAATGACATCGTGTTACACTAAATGAAAAATCTATAGTTGAACACTTTCCCACCAAGAGACAAAAATAAAACATTTAACTTAAATCCAAATGTGTCAAGTGACACAAATAAAAGACTTTTACAATTTAAAACATGAAATCGTCTCTTGTGGATTTTACACAATAATTTTAAATAACAGTTAACATCCATGCAGCATATACTGTTATGAATAAAATACAACACAAACAGGGTGTTGTCTCTCCAAATAGAGAACCCCTAGCTTACGAACATACATTAGTCTAGGTTTGGTTCTCCGTAAATTTTCCATGGTCACATGGTTAACTTCCTGCACATCTCAATTTACACATTAGTACTTTCAAATATCCACATATAATATAATTCCAAGGAATAATAATACACATCATCACTTGAGTACAATTTATATCTGAACAAATTAAATACATCTTTTATCCAAAGCAATTTCACATAAGCAATTCATCCTAATTCTCACAAACTTAAACATACATCAAAATTCTATTATCATAGTAAAGTCCTGCAAAATCAATAACAACATTTATTACTGCAATTTCATCTTATTCAAAAATCATGTAGTGTTCTATCTCATAAAGCATATAATATATCATCAATATATAGCAATGTTATCCAAATCCTGAAATCATATAAGTTCTAAGTTTCAAAATGCATCAAAATAAATTATCCATAATAATCTCAATATCAAAATCACTGAAATGTCAGACTAAGTTGAGGTGAGGCCTCACACCCTCCCCATCTAGGCATGAAGTTCCTCATGGAGTTCATCAAAGAGGTGGGGGTACTCTGATCTCATGCATGCTGCATCCTCCCATGAAGCCGTAACCTCATCATAACAATCCCACTGGACCCTAACCTAGTCCAGCTCTCGACCTCGAAGGCCCAACATCTGGCATGCCAAAATGTGAATGGGCTCCAAAGATAGTTGCCCGTCTAACTCCACCTGCAAGGCATCCCAATCTAAAATGTGAGACTCATCATAGATATATTTTCTCAAAACTGATACATGAAACACACCGTGGATGCGCGACAAGCTAGGTGGCAATGGTAAACGGTAGGCAACTAGGCCTATCCTCTTAAGAATCTCAAAACGTCCTACAAAGTGAGGTACAAGCTTAGAACCCCTTCCATAACGGATTGGACTCTTATGCGGTCACACTCTATCCTCTTTGCATTAGCATATTTCTTCTATCTATCTTGAGCCTCTCTGAGATGCTGCCTAATCAAATCCACCTACTGTTCCATATCCTAAACTATCTTAGGACCAATAGCAACTCTGTCCTCTATGTGATCCCAACTCAAGGGTGTCCTGCAAGGCCTGCCATATAATGCCTGATAGGGTGGCATCCCCAAAGAAGTGTGATGCCCATTGTTATAGGAAAACTCCACTAAAGGAAGATACTCCTCCCACTGGGTCTAATGATCCATGATGTACATGTGAAGCATATCCTCTAACACCTGATTGACCCTCTTTGTTTGACCATCTATTTCTGGGTGATAGGCTGTACTGAAATTGAGCTTAGTGCCCATAGCTACCTGTAATGACTTCCAAAAGGAAGAAGTGAAAAGAGAATCCCTATCAGAAATAATCTTGCGGGGCACACCATTAAGTCTAACAATGTCTCATAAGAACACCTGTGCTACTGCTGGAGCTATGAATGTAGTACGGACAGATGAAAAGTGAGCTACTTTGGTCAACTTGTCAACTGTCACCAAGATAGCATCATGGTGACGAGAAGACATAGGAAGACCAATGATGAAATCCATGGATATAGTATCCCATTTCCACTCTCGTATAGCATGAGACTAGAGCAACCCACCTGGATGGCGGTGCTCCACTTTTACTCTCTAACACTCGAGGCATCAAGCCACTATCTCAGCAATGAGTTACCACATTCCCTACCAATGATATAACTCCCTCAAGTCAGCATGCAACTTTTTAACCCCGGGATGCACTGCATAAGGAGCTCTATGAGCCTCCGTGACAATGAACTCTCGCAACCCTCTAGAGGAAGGTACATAAATGCGCCCTCTATGGCGTAATAGTCCATCAGACTCCAAAGAATAATCCACATATTTCCCCTCTAAAGTAACCTGAGATCGTATTACCTGACCAACCTCTGCATACCATCCATCCTCTAGCAAGTGCTATAGTATACGATCTCTCAAATCTGTGCCCATAGATATGGTGTAAACCTTGTGACGTCTCCTACTCAAAGCATCTGCAACTACATTTTCCTTTCCTTTGATGTACTGAACCTCAAAATCATATTTGCACAAGAACTCCATCCATCTCCTTTGATGTGCATTAAGGTTCGGCTGGGTGAAGATGTACTGAAGACTCTGATGATTTGAATGCAACTCGAAGTGATGACCTAGAAGGAAGTGTCTGCACCTCACAAGTGCATGCACTACTGCTGGGAGCTCAAGGTCATGAGTAGGATAATTAAGTTCACGAGTCTTAAGTTTCCTAGACTCGAAAGATATGGTCCTACCATCCTACATAAGAACTGCTCCTAAACCCTCTAGTGAAGCATTTGTACAAACCATGAAGTCAACTATAGGATCTAGTACAGCAAGGATAGGAGTGCTAGTAAGTGCCTTTTTGAGTTCCTAAAATGCTTTCTCTCACTTTGCTGTCACTCAAATTTCTTCCCTTTATGCTGAAGAGAAGTAATAGGGTGTGTGACTCTAGAGAATCCCTCGAAAAAATGTCGGTAATACCCTACTAAGCCCATGAAACTCCTAACCTCTATCACACTAGTTGGCACTGGCCAATCCATAATAGCCCTAATCTTTGATGGGTCAACTGAGATCCCATCACCAGAAATAACGTGCCCAAGGTACTTGACCTTTGATCGAAAGAAAGCACACTTCGACAAACTACCAAACAACTAGTTATCCCGCAAACACTGCAATACCTATTTCAGGTGTTCCTCATGCTCCTCCTTATTCTGAGAATATATCAGTATATCATCAAGAAACACAATAACAAAATGGTCCAGAAATGTACGGAACACCCCATTCATGAGGCTCATAAAAACTACTGGGGCATTCATAAGTCCGAATGGGACTACGGTGAACTCATAGTGACCATATCTAGTGCAAAATGCAGTCTTGTGGATATCACTCTCCACTATTCTCAGCTGATGGTATCCTGAATTCAGATCTATTTTGGAAAAGACTTTGGCACCCTGAAGCTGGTCGAATAAATCATCAATTCTGGGAAAAGGATATCGGTTCTTGATGGTTACTTTATTTAGCTACTGATAATCCATACATAATTAGAGAGATCCATCCTTCTTCTTCATGAAGATGACTGGTGCACCCCAAGAGGATATGCTAGGATGAATATGACCCTTCTCAAGGAGTTCCTCAAGCTGTATTTTGAGTTCATTAAGCTCATTCGTGGTCATCCTATAAGGTGCTCTAGAAACTGGCTCAGCTCCTAATACTAGGTCTATATGAAAATCAATATCTCTATGGGGAGGCATTCCTGGTAGCACTAAAGGAAATACATCTGAATATCCCTTAAGGATAAGATGGTCATCAAGTGATGTTTCTTTTTCTTCCTCTTCTCCTCTGTCACTGATAGAGATAGCAAAAAGCTGACATCCCTTTCGCATGCTCCGCTTAAGCTGCATTGCGGAGATCATATGAAGAGACACGGGCCTCTGAACCCCGGTGATCACTATGGGCGAACCATGATCATCCTCACACTCGATCTTTTTCAGGCAACAATCCATCTTGGCTCTGTGGGCATAAAGCCAATCCATGCCAAGTACGATTCCGTAAGATCCAAGTGGAGTCACTCTAAGGTCTACTAAAGTGGTGGTCTTGCCAATTTGTAGCTGACATACCCCAACCTCTAATTCCACTGACACTCTAGCCCCTGAAGCTAATTCCACTTCCCAACTAACACCCTGTCTAGTTGCCGCTAGCCCGCAACACTCCACAACCAAGGGAGATATAAAGGAGTCAGTAGCTCCTGAATCAAACAAAATAGATACATTGTTACCTTTGATCATAACTATAGATTCGATAACTATGGCCTGATGTTCAACCTGGCAGTTGTCAACCACTACGAATACTCTATGGTACCTGCCCATATCACCAATTGTTGGCTTTGAAGTGACCATCCACTGATTCCCTACCACCTAACCCTAAGGGAAATCCCTCACCATATGCCCCATGGCTCCACACGTAAAGCAAGCACCCCATGCCTGGAACTAGGTGCCTTGAAGCCTAGAGAAAGCCTGACCTTTTGTCCTACTGGATCCACTGTACCCACCCCTGGAGGACTCCTGAGTCCTTGCTGGCTGTGTGTACTGCCCCTATGCTCTCTGATCACGTCTCTGTCCCTGAGTCTACCACTGCTTGGGCTTAGAGCCCTACTGATACTATGGAGGCTTCTACCTCTGATTCTATGGTGCCTGTTGTGGAGGAGGGGGTTTGGAGAACCCTTGAGAATTTTGGTTGTTTCCTTTCCAATGTGGTTTCTCGAATCCATAAGTCTGAGGTGTGGGATTTTGGTTCTGAAACTAATCCCTATTGTCCTATGGTCTGATCGGAATTTCCTCAGCAATCAGTGCCTTCTCCACAACAACCCAAAGGCTCTTTGGAGCGAACATCCTAATAGGCCCCGCTATATCAACATTTAACCCTCTGATGAAGCGGTTTACAAGAAGTTTCTCATCCTTTAGATAATCTACATAAGGCAACAACTCAAAGAATTTGCTTTCATATTGGGTCACTAACAAGCCTTTGTGTTGGAGATCATGAAATTCGTCTATACAATGCTATCTGAAGTGTTCTGATAGGTACCTCTTGCAGAATCTCTTTGTGAATATCTCCCAAGTGAGAGTATCAGGAACTAATCTGCATTTGTACTCTTCTTGTCTCCACCAAGTGGAGGCCGACCCTCTCAGTAAATGGACTGCGACACGTGCTTTCAGGTTGCTCTCGTAAGAACACAATGCAAAGAACCTCTCAAGACTCAAAAGCCATGCCTCGGCCTCTACCCTGTCAGTAGAACCTCCAAAGGATGGTGGCTGGAGGCACATGACCTCCCTGATAAGATCCCTTAGAGCCCGACAAGCTCTCTCAAAATAAACTAGTTCCACCGCTAGAGGTGGTCCTAGCATATGCACAGACTCTGGCTCATTTCCACCCTGACTCTCTATAGGAATAGGAGTTGGGCTCCTGCTTCATTCTCTATCAACAAATCTATGACTCCTAGAGTCATGAATTCTAACCTGAGGGTTCTCTGCTGGGATCCTTTCTTGAACTATGCCAATAAGATTCTGTATTGTTGCTAAGAGGTCTCGGTTAGTTTCATTTGGCTGTTCGGGAGGTGCTCCTAAGTTCTCTTCTGGAACTGATGCCTCCCTCACTACCTCTTTGCATGCTATGCACACACATCTAGGACCTCGTCCGTGCTTGCGAGCTTGTCGCATTGTCGAAGGCATCCTCAGAGGAAAATAAAGAAAAATAAATAATTAATTTCTTTTAGAATAGTATTAATTCAATTAAATTTAAATGTCTTATAAAATCAATTAAAAAAATAATTTGAATAATATAAGGCGAAATGTAAGTGGAGTAAGGTTCCTAGTGTGGAAACCTTGCTCTGATGCCAAAATGTCATGCCCAAAATTTAGGGCAAAAATGGAATAATTTTTTTTTTTAAATACTAACTAAATAACGTTAAGTTCGCTAACACGAAACACACTACATAGTTTTGGTTTTAACTATGTTTAAAATAATCATTTCCTACTATTTAAATAATAGAAAATAAATTAAGATTAACTACGAAATTAGAATAGACTAGCTCATTTTCGCTCAATCTAATTAATTTTATAATTAGATATCAACTTCATAATATTCAGATTATAAATATTGAAGCTATTCAAATTTTAAACAAATAATACTTTATTAATTTTTATTTCATGAATACCTAAACCTATTTAAGTTAGAAATAAATAATAACTTCATTAATAGTCATCCCATGGACTTCTCAATAAATTTAAATTTAAAAAAATATGGACTTCACTAATATTTAAACAATAAATTTAAAGTCTAATGTTAATTCATTATAATTGGATTCATAGCATTTCCATTCTCTTTGAAAATTATAATTAGATAATTCCACCATACCTATATGTAAGTATAATTAATATTATATAAATATAATATTAATATATTTTAAAAATCTAAATGGGTTTACCATGCAACCCTAACCCTTATCAAAATCTATAAAATAGTCCCCCCCCTTATTTTATTTTAATACTCATTCTTCATTTATTTACCCCAACCCTAACCGGGCTAGGGTTTCATATTTAATTTATTGTTATGTTGCAGGGTTTAATGCAGGTCGGCAGCTGAACTAACAGTGGTGGCTGAATTTGTGGAGGATGGGAAATGGGAGCAGTGCCGCAAGTGGGACGACCCACTGTGAGGGTCACAGCCCACACAGCGGCCTTGGCCGCTGTGTGTGTCATGGTCTGCATAGTGGCTGCGGCCACTGGTGCGTTCCGCGGCCCACACAGGGACCCAAAGGCCCTGTGCATTCCGCAGCCCGCACAAAGTCTGCGTGCCCTGCGCGGCCCTTCTCAAAAAAGTCCCTCTTTTTTTTATTTATATTTTATTTTATTTTTAATATATATATATATATTTATATATACATTTTCATATGTATATATTCATATATATATATGTATATGTGTATATATATTTTAGGTTTATATCTACATTTGTTTCGCAGATAAATGTTATGATATGTTTTATATATATATGTATATATAAATATATACATGAAATCTTCATGTATATAATTATATATATTTATATATAACTTATATTATTATTTCTTTTCTTATAATAAAATTGAATTCATGGAAGATTCTGATTTAGATATCAATTTCTGAAACTAACTATTGCTAGTATTTAAAATAATTGTCTATCTTCCTGAAGTAAATGAAAGAATATAACCCTGAAACTATATTGTACTTAATTGCTTTTACAGGAAAACAGAAGTATAAAATTTATTTTAATCTACAATATGCATGCAAATCTAATTTATGCCTTTCCTATTTAATTTTATTTTAAACTGTAGACACTCAAAATTGTCATGTTTAATTAAATAAATATTTTATTTATTTAATTATCTAAGCCTAATTCTTTTATTAATTAAATAAATCTTTATTTATTTAATTAATTCATTTATCCTCTTCTAGCCTTATTTCTCATTTAAATAAATACATTTATTTATTTAAATTACCCTTTTCCTAAATTAAATAAATATTTTATTTATTTAATTATCCCACTTCTTCTATTAATTAAATAAATCTTTATTTATTATATTAATTCATTAGCCTTTTTCTACCCATGACACATGTCATTCATCTCTTAATTCCTACATTACCTACCTCTTTCATTATTTTATTATTTCTTCTACCTACCCTCTAATCCTAGCCGACCTCCCTTTTACACCTCTCAATCTTATCCCTCCATTTCATATTGGGCCTTCTATTTAAGGAGATGCTTCCTTCATTATCAAACCCTAATGACTAATCTTAAGGACTTGGCTACACTATGATCCTTCTTGCAACCACATTCCGTTCTTTGTTGAGCTCTTGTGCACGTAAAATCTGAGAACAAATATATCAAGCAAGATCAATGGAGATAGGAAGAATGGAGATCAAAACCCTATTGGACATGTGATGGTATCATTTTGTGATTTTATTTTATTTGCATTGTCTTAGGTAATCTTCATATGTTATGGTGGATCTTTATTGTTGTTAGGCTAGAGTTTTTGTGGTTGGATTCATTTAGCCTTTCAATCTTGTTATTATTGTATCCATTTTCACCATACACATTTTGGCACGCTCGGTGGGACTCTTGTCCCTTTGCATTTAACCTCCTTGTTGCAGATTTTGCATTTTTGAAATTGCAGATCGGACATTTTCGACAGCATTTTAGGTTTTTTTCTGCATCTGTGAACTTTTGGATCGCGTCTTTGATTTTCTGGGGCATCTGCGGAATCTGGAATTGCGTGTGTGTTTTCAACAAATTTTATTTTGCAGGTTTCAGAAAGGAGCGTCTGTGTTTCAGAAATGCATCTGTATTATTTCTACCTGCGTCTGTGTCAGAAAGGAGCATCTGTGATTTTTAGGCGCTTCTGTGAATCACAGAACCGCGTTTGTGTTATCCAGACGGATCTGTGTTGAGGGTAATAGCGTCTATGTATATACTATTTCAAAATTTTGAAATTTTCATTGATTCAATTTTCGGATTTTGCACTTAGGGTTTCAGATCTGGTTTATTTTTGGACTAATACTTTTAGATCTAGCTAACTAAATTGGTGTAGCTTGTCTTGGAAGCAAAAACATTTTGTTGAAGGCCCCTATGTCACAAAGTCTTTTGGGTTTTTAATGTACCTAACTTGTGTGTTTGCAGGAAGGGGTGATTGTGTCAAACAACCCAAACTACTAACAACTTTTGTTGCAGGTCCTTGGCTAGGGTTTTGAATTTTTGTTGTGTGCCTTGTTTTCATAGATAAGCAAACACTTCCATTGGTGCACTAAAATTGAATCATTGTCTTTTGTGTTTTGAGCAATAGGCTCTTTCTGTTTAATCTTTAGAGGGCCTGTCTTCCCGTGTGGTCATTAGGACTACTAGTGAGAAGAGAACGACCCAAGTGGTAGCGAGGAAAACCCACCTCTTCCAAACCACTATAATCAAATGTATTCATGGTGAAAACTATGAATAACGTGTGCTGATTAGTTCATACCGACACTATGTCTCCCCATAAACCCGTTTGATCAAATTTATTTGATCATTTGTAGGGCGTAACCCCTACCGGCTAGGAGCCTTCTGTATTTACAGAGCTGAAAGTGCCACATGTATGGCCACACGAGCGGATGCCCTTACTAGCACCTTTTTGTTTTAGAAGCCCAAATCCTTCTAGTTCTTGGGGCAGGAGGTCAGACCTCTAGTAGCGGCCCACACACATACGGTTCTTAATAGAGATACAAAGTTTGCCATGGGGAGTTTTCATGGGGACTAATGCTTGGCTGACCCGAGAAGTGAGTGCCGAGGGTGGAGCCAGTGAGGTCAAGCATCTAAGTATCCACTTTGAATAGCATAGCCTCTGGGGTAAAACCCTATGTGGGATCAACAACTATTGTCTTGGCCAACTATAAGAATTGTGCTTGACTTATGTTAAACATTCAAACAATCAAGACCAAACAACAAAACATTGTGTCTTTTGTGTCTTCAAGTGTATGCAAAACATTTTACATCAAACAACACACTTTTACATGAAACAACACACTTTTCTTAGAGTCATTGTCAATTTCAACACTTGCAAACATTGAGTCCTCATCAATATTATGTCCTCTTGTCACGAAAAAAATAGTCAAATAGTTAGATTTGGTCACAACAAAACGACTTCCCAGATTGGAAAAAATTGCACAAAGTTTATAGAAATGCGTCTGTGTCTGTTTTAACCACGTCTGGGTCATCTAAACGCGTCTGTGAAGGGCATAATAGCGTCTATGTGTCTAATAGCGTCTGTGTCGAACAGAGACACGTATGTGTCTGGGAATCGCGTCTGTGAAGTATACAGGTGCGTCTGTGTCAAGAATTGCAAGAAAATTTCAGAGTCCAGCAAACAAAAGAAATCAATTTTGGAATACTTGAGCTTCTTAGGTTGTTTCTTCAGGTTTCATCTAGCATTCAACCTGTCTTTGGGTCTCACATAGTCCATCATTGCTTCACATCTCATTTTACATTCATACTTGTCTAAACTTGAGTCAAAAGGTCACTTGCTTGTCCCCATCATACTTTGTCAAAACACTACATACAACAACACTTTGCTAAGTGGTCCCTCATCAACGTTTCTTACCTTTGGGTCTCATTTGGTCTTACTTAGAGTCAAGGTCAGCTTACCTCATCAAGAGAAACTATCTTCTCTTTGGAAGTCACACCTACTCTACTACATACATACTTGGTCTTACACTTTGAACATTGCAAGTACACCTCAGATTCATTTACATTCCATTCAACTCTTGGTCTTCCATACTCTTTCCATTTTTCATCTAGTCTCTCACATCTTGGTCAAATACCTAGTTCATGGTTGAAACCCATCTTCAAAAATCTAGGAGAGAAACTAAAGAGGCTCAAGAGTCTGCAAACATGAGTTCTTATGAGTATGACAATGATTTATTTTTCAATCCTGAGCACACTACATTGCCTGACATGGATGTTTATAGAAACATTCCAAAAGTGGAAAATGCAAACACTACAAATAATAATGCTACACACAATGACAATGTGGACAAATTTTCAATACATTCAGCAGATGTAGAAGAATCCATTATGAATCCCCATTTCAATCGATTGGTTGAAGAAATAATGAGGAGGGATAGACAATACTTCTTGCACATGATGGCACAAAGTGGAGCCAAGATACCTCATGATTTTGACATGTCTCAAATTATGGAAAACTGACCTTTGCAACAAACTCACTCCAACATGGATCAAAGGAGACCTAATAGTGGAGGAAATAAAGGACCACATATGGTACTTGAATCACCATCAGCTTTGCTTCAAAAACCAGAAGTCCCACATACACATGCTCAAACATATGATACTTACCTTCGAAGACCATTATGGAAATCTTATGCAGATAGATATGCTCAAGCTATGGATCAACCAAAACAATTGGATATTCAAAGGCATGCTCAAAATTTGGACACAAGGAAACCCCGTGTCAAATTTGGGGACAACACAATAGAACATGACATGCCTGTAGAATATGGTATACATGCACAAAATAGATATGGGGTTCCTCAACATGAATCTATACCAAGTGCTCCATATATGCCGCATCAATATAGACCTCCTCCATATGAACATGTGTATGATCAATATCATCCGTATATGCAATATGCTCCTCCTCCAATTGGTGCCTCAAACATGGGATATGGTTCAAGAAGTCGATCTCCACCTAAGAGCAATTTGGAGCAACAAATCAGGGATTTACAAAAGAAAATGGAAGACATAAATACACCAAAGCCAACACACACAATGAGAGACATATGTCCTTATCCATTTGACAAGAGCATTCCAATGCCTCCATTTCATGCACACTTTGTGACACCTAAATTTGACAAGTATAGAGGAAAAGGGGACCCCAATGCACACATAAGACAATTTTTCACAGCTTGCATTGAGGTAGCGGCAAAAGAGACATATTTGATGAGATTGTTCCCACAAAGCTTAGGTGATCAAGCTATGGAATTGTTCTCTCAACTCCCGCGTGGTATTAAATCATGGGGTGACTTAGCAGAGGCATTTATTCAACATTTCTCCTACAATATAGAGATAGACATATCAATCACTACTTTGTGCAACACTAGGCAAAAAGAGGGAGAGTCTTTTGCATCATTTTTACAAAGATGGAGAAATGTAGCCAGCAGATGCTCTTATGAAATTCCACAAAAACAAATGGTAGAGATGTTCACACAGAATGTTAACAAGGACATTGGCTATGATCTAAGGAAAGCTTGTTTGTCCACCTTCAAGGACGTCATTGAAAAAGGCTTAGCAACAGAAAAGGTCCTAATTGAACAAGGAGTCATTAATATATTCAAGGAAAACAAAGATGACTTTAAAGGGAAAGACAAGCCAAGATTTTGGAATAAAAACAAGAACATAGTCAATGATGGTGTTGTTGATGCCAATACAGTGCAACCCAAATTCATCTTTTCGGGCTTAAGTTCTACAAACAATCAAGTGAATACTCAAACAACTTCTAGACCATGAAGGAAGTACACCCCATTGGGAGAATCACTTGAATCAGTCTTCAAAAAGTTTGTGGCAAACAAAGTGATCACAGTTCCAGATTGTCCTCCATATGAACCAAAGGTCAAACCAAATTGGTGGAATGATGATGAGTATTGTGAATTTCATAAGAGCAAGGGTCATAAGATAGGAAATTGCCATCGACTGAAGAACATTGTGCAAGATCTCATTGATAGAGGTGACATTGAGATTGAGGGACACTCATCTAATCAAGAACATGAGATGTTTAAGGAACCATTCCCAAAGCACGACAAGGGAAAAGCCAAAGTCACAGATGATCAGGCCAACTATACTAGAGCACCTTACAACTATGATTCAACTATCAATCATATCTCGATGGACAATCATATCTCTACTATTACCATCAAGAACAAAAACCCTGAGAATCCTCCTCAGAGACCCAAGATTGTCCTAAGAGGTGTTGGATCTTCTTCCAAACATACCTCTGAATGTCATGTTACAACTCGTCGAGGTAAAATTACGTTGCTAGGTGCCTCCACTAAAAATACCACTTCTTCATCAACCAAACTTGAGTATGACCTTGTAGAACAGTTAGGGAAGACACCCACGCTCATCTCCATCCTTGAGCTCTTACACATATCCCCCGCTCATAAAGCTATTCTTGACAAAATCTTGAGAGACACTACCATTCCTACTGATCTGAACGTGGACCAGTTTCAAGCCATGGTGGGTTACCTTTCCATTCCACATTCCCTTACATTCACAGAAGCTGATGATGCCTCCATAAGTTAGCCACATAATGCACCACTACATGTTGAAGCCTTCATACACAAACATCGAATAAAGCAAGTCCTAATAGATGGAGGAGCTGGTCTAAACATTTGTTGATTGAGTACTATTAAACAATTGGGATATTCTGATAAAGCTGTAAATTCAACAAATCAAATCACCATCAAGGAATATGATGATGAAGAGTGCTCATCCAAGGGCACAATCACCTTACCTCTAAGAATTGGGCCAGTCACAAAGGATGTGGTTTGTCAGGTCCTAGACCTAGATCTCACTTATAATATATTGCTAGGACGTCCTTGGATTCATGAAATGAGGGCAGTCCCATCGACATATCATCAATGCATTAAGTTTCCTCATAATGGAGTCGAGGTAATAGTTAACGGTGATCCTAATCCATTCATGTATTACAATAACTTGAGATCACATACTGAGACCATCATTCCCAGTAATCGTGAGGCTGTTCCTTCTTTAGCATACATTGACCCTGAGTCATTGAAACCTTCAACATCAAAACAAGGTGAACTTAAAGGCAAATTTCAGGACAAAGGCATGGGAGAATACACTTTAAATCAGACCATGCATTTACGACAAGTCATGAGCTCTCCAAAAGAATATGGAAGGCCACATCCTAATAAGTAAATATCCATCATGGTATTCAAATGGGATCCTACTACCTTTCAAAGATGGGGCGAGCTGGAAGAGGAAGATTTATACAAAATGCTCTACAAAGACATTGAAGATGACACACAAGATCAGATCAATATACCCTATGAGAAATATGGCAAAGGCTTCAAGATTCTACAAAAATTTGGGTATGATGGAAAAAGCCCTCTTGGGTTACGCAAAGAAGGTGTTATGGAGCCCTTACAACCTGAATTGACTGTAAAAAGGGAACGCTCAAAGGGACTTGGTTTTCTAACTCCCAAGATCCACACTAAAAGGACAGAAAAGACATCACCAATCAAAGTTGCCAAAGTTCAACAAGAGGATTGCTATTCCACAGATTCCAACGAATGGGAATGGGGTTCAGACAAATCCTCCAGTGACTATGAGCTCACCGAGACATTCAGAGAGCTAGATGAACCCACAGAAGAAGAAGAATTTAAAAAAAAATTTAGAGTTAGTCAAGAAACAACCCAAGAGGATTGCACATAGTCTTCGTCTCAAGGTTCTAGGTCGAAATCACATAGGATGAGAACACTTGTCCCAGAAAGTGCTACTAGTGATGACAATTTGGATTCACTTGCGATCGAAAATAATGAGGAGAGTGCCATCGATGACCTTGACGATTGCCTCGATATACTCGAATATAACCACATCTTCACTCTTAGCCCCGCAAACTCTGAAAATATTAAAGGCCTTCCCCTTGTTCACCACCAACTCATTGACTGGGATTATGAGGGACCAACACAGTTTGACACATTCCAAAACAACGAAGCTATTATTGACTACCTTGGCATACAAGATGATCTTCCCCCTGAGGACCACAAAGTAGGATACACTATAGAACTCAACAACATGGCATATTTTGGAGAGGGTGTCAGACCTTCCAGTCGCAAAAATATGAAAATAAGAACAAATCAAGGGTCTTATGGTAAAAACCACACTGTGGTGCTATTTGATCCCAAAAAAGTAAAAAGAAAGGATGTATCTGAGGGCGAAAACCTCTCTGAGGCACCCGAAGATGGAAGGCTCGACATTCTCCCAGCCTCATATGAGGAAAATTCATCCATGTTGGTAGAGGAGACTATCAAGACAAACATTGGTATAGAAGAGATTCCACACAATATATTCCTGGCTCAATCATTGACAGAGTCCGAATGGTCAAAATTCATAAGTTTCTTCAAGGAACGACAAATCAACTTTGCATGGTCATACGCTGATATGCTTGGACTAGATCCGGATTTGGTAATGCATCATTTGACAGTCAAACCACGGGCAAAGCCAGTGAAACAAAAATTAAGAAAAATGCATCCACAAGTGGCATTACTAGTCAAACCAGAGCTGGAGAAGTTATTGGATGTCGGATTCATACGCCCAATTGATTACCCTGAATGGATCTCCAATTTAGTACCTGTCAGTAAACTGGATTGCAGCATCAGAATATGTACAGATTTCAGAGACATCAACAAAGCTTGTCCAAAAGATGACTTCCCATTACCAAATATTGACTTGATCGTTGATCTCACAGCAGGTCACAAAATGTTATCATTAATGGATGGATTTTCTGGTTATAATCAAATCAGGATTGCACCCGAGGATCAACACAAAACATCATTCACTTGTCCGTGGGGAACTTTCTATTGGAATGTCATACCCTTTGGGCTAAAAAATGTAGGTGCTACATATCAAAGAGAAATGACCACTATCTTTCATGATCTCGTGCACATAACCATGGAAGATTATGTTGATGATCTCTTGGGTAAATCAGTAGACAGAGATACACATTTCGACATACTTTCAGTCATCTTTGATCGGTTGGAAAAATACAAAGTAAGATTAAATCCCAAGAAATGTGTCTTTGGAGTAACCTCTGGGAAGCTCCTAGGATTCATTGTGTCCAAAAGAGGAATCGAAGCTGATCTAGCAAAAGTCAAGGCTATCTTGGACATGCCACCACCCAGAAATATTAGTCAACTTTGATCCGTACAAGGGAGACTCCAGTCTATACGAAGATTCATAGCACAACTTGCAGATAAGTGTAATCCTTTCTAGCACCTAGTACATAAAAATATCAAGTTCAAATGGGATGATAACTGTCAAAAAGCTTTTCAGACGCTCAAAGGTTATCTCTTGAATCCACTAGTTTTGATGCCACCAGTTCCAGATCAGCCTTTGCTACTATACATATCAGCTACTCCAACAACATTGGGGGCACTCCTAGCACAACAAATTGCTGATGGCAAGGAAAAAGTAGTGTACTATATCAGTCACACATTGGTGGGATATGAGCTAAACTACACATCAATCAAGCATGCGTGCCTCGCTATGGTCTTTGCTTCGCAGAAATTATGACATTACATGCTCACTCATAGGACTAAGTTGATTGCAAGAATTGATACATTAAAATACCTTCTCAATAAAGCAACACTTACTAGGCAGCTAGCCAAGTGGGTAATGATCCTTAGTGAATTTGACATCGAGTATGTGGACAGAAAAGCAATAAAAAGACAAGCCATCACAGATCCATTAGCAGATGCCCCCATGATTGATGATGTTCCTCTAAATTCAGAATTTCCAAATGAATCCATTTTAACAATATCACAGGCAAGGCCATGGCAATTATACTTTGATGGCTCATACACACAACATGGGGCAGGAGCTAGTATTCTCTTTATAACTCCTCAAGGTGATTCTATACCAAAATCATACCACTTATCATTTCCTTGCACTAACAATATACTGGAATATGAGGCATTAACAATTGGATTACGAATTGCAGTTCAGTGGAAGATCCAGGAACTTCGTGTTTTTGGGGATTCCCAACTTGTCATCCATCAAGCAACTGACGATTACCAAACAAAAGATGAAAAATTAATGCCTTACAAACAAATGGTGGATGATCTAAAACAACACTTCACAAAGATAGATTTTGAGTAGATACCAAGAGAGCAGAATCATGCTGCAGATGCCATGTTTACAATTGCTTCACTAATTGATCTACCTCAAAATGAGACCTGCTATGAGTTCTTGGTGGACAACCTATTAGTTCCTTCATATGAGATCACTCCTACTGAAATGATATGCGTTGTTGGTCCTGAATCCCAGTTATATGGTTCCATCTTCACATACCTTCGCAACAATACCTTACCTCCTAATCTATCAAATAACCAACGTCGCACCTTCATTCCCCAATCTTCTCGATATGTCATTTTAGCTGATATCCTATACCGGTGAGGTCTTGATGGCACTCTTCTTAGATGTTTAGAAAGTGACGAAGTTAAGATTGCATTACGTGAAGTGCATGAAGGGTATGTGGTCCGCATGCTAGTGGTCCTACCTTGGCCAAGAAACTCATCAGGACTGGATATTACTGGCCCAATATGGAAAAAGACTCTTATCATTTTGTGAAGAAATGTAAGCAATTTCAAATTCATGGAGACCTCATACATGCGCCAGCACAAGAACTACAACCACTTGCGTCTCCTTGGCCCTTTTGTCAGTGGGGACTTGATCTCATAGGCAAGATTCACCCTCCTTCTTCCAATGGTCATAAATTCATTATCACAGCCATAGAGTATTTCACAAAGTGGATTGAAGTCATGCCTCTCACACAAGTCATTGGAAAACAGATTGCTACATTCATCCTTAACTATATCATTTGCCGATATGGTATTCCTGATTCCATTATTACTTATAATGGGCGTCCCTTCAAAAATCAAGATGTTCATGAACTTTGTGACTGCTTTCATATTTCCCATCATTTCTCCACACTGTATTACCCCCAAGGTAATGGCCAAACTGAGGCGTCTAATAAAACAATCCTTAAAATTCTTAAGAAGACAGTCGACGACACTGGATGTATTTGCAATATCCAACTCAATCCTGCACTTTGGGCCTACCGCACAAGTGTCCGCACACCTACAGGAGCTACACCATATTCACTTGTCTACGGCACTGAAGCCATCTTGCCTATTGAGGTTGAGTTACCTTCTTTACAGGTCTCTTTGCAAAACATCATCACTGATGAAGACTATAGGGTCTCTCGCTTACAAGAACTAGAACTGCTGGATGAACGGAGACAAACTGCTTTTAATCATCTCAAGGCTTACCAACAACGAATGAGTCACAACTACAATCATAAGGTCAAGCCTCAGACATTTGAGGTAGGTGACTTGGTTCTCAGAGAAAACCCCAAGAATCAGCAAGACAGAGAGAAGAAGGGAAAGTTTGAACCAAACTGGCTTGGTCCTTACATCATTATAGCAGCCTATGGATCTGGGGCATATCAGCTCTCAACTACAGAAGGTGAACTTTTGGAGGATCCTATCAATAGCATGCACCTTCGCAGGTTCTACACATAGCTCTTTAGAGTATCCTAATGCAAAAAAAAAACAAAAAAATCAAAAAAATTCAAAAATACAGAAAAATTATAAAAACAAAAAAATCATTCCCTGGTGAAAACTTGGCAAACAGGCGCCTGGTGACAACAAAAACATTGAAAAAATCGAAAAAAAGTAAAGAGAAATAATTTCGTCCAATGGTGAAAACCACTCCGGTGGTGCTCTGGGCAAGTACCATGGTGAAAATTGAGTCATCAGCGCCATGTGTAGAGACATTGCTCCTCCCTCCTTTAGGATTCTCTTTCATCTTTTCACTTTGCACACACTCACAACCAGTTCATTCATAATAAACTTACCCATTCCCATCATGGCTTGTTATTGATCTACCCAATATTGGTTAGCCATTCATAATAAACCTCCCTTTTCATCCATAATAAGTTAGATCCTATCTGTGGCTAAGGCAAACCCTACGTCTAGTGATGGGTATGGAACTAAGAACATCACATGCTTCGAGGAGTACAATTTCTTCCAGCTTTCTTCAGTCTATCCGTGCACAATCCGCAATAAAGCAGCATTTGCATCATAGATCTGCAATAAAGTTTCGTCTTCTCCGCAATAAAGTATCAGTTTCATGGATTCAACTAGTTTCAGATGAGACAGCGGCAACAATGGGCTTCAAACAAATCAAATCTTTCAACAGACTCACACAACATATGGTTCAGTGCGATCTATCCTTTTTGTGAAAGTGAACATTGTGACCACAATCAAATAAGACTTGTACAAGTGACAAGAGACACTAAACTTGAGGACTACAATGGATGTTGGTGTCGAGTCTTGGTTTTCTTTTGATTTTATCTTTTGGTGACATGTCATTTAGCTTTTCCAGGATGTCTCTGACTAGAGATTCTATCTTCAAGATGTCTTTGACTAGAAAGACGAGGATGGGGTATCGTCACCTATTTGCATTTGTTGTCTGTGGATTGTTTCTTAGTAATGCTATGACTTGTCCAAGGATATGAGGACACTATGAGTCTAGTGTGAACTGGGGCATTCTTTGTTTGTGACTGTCTTATCTCCATGCAAATAGGTACAATGACTTTCTGGGTCAAACATATGCCTCGATTGTCATAACCTACTTGCCATAATAAAGCTCAATGATGATAACGCACAAGAATCTCTTTCACATTCATATCTTCTGTCTTTCATCCCCCTTTCTTGATTGACTTCCATCATCCTTCTTGAGTCCACGTAGCCTACTATCACATGACTGAGTATAATGACACACCAAAAACATTTGCATTTCATGTATTTACACCTGCATTTCCATATATAAGCATTTCATACATGTATATAGATATCACAACTGCATCACATCCTGCACACCACACCTGTTAGCACAATGTACATTTGCATTATTATATTCATCTACGTTACTTACATTGTTATATTCATTTGCATTACAAACATTCACATTTGCATCATACATCACATATAAAACACAAAAGAACAAAAATATTGCATTGCATCATGTACATATTTGCATCCATATTATAAAATACATCATGAAACATCTCATCACATAGGTACACATGCATATAGCTACTACAAAAAAATGAATCATCTCATATATATAATCAAAAGTATCATGGTACAATGATGTCAAAAAAATCATATGGCTACAAAATCACCCGCAGGTGTCTATAATACAAAAATGGTACAATACTGATACATAGGGAGCCCTCTAAGACTATGATGAACTCCCTCCCTCAGAGCTGCCTGGCCTCGATGGAATCTGAGCCCTCGAAGGACTTGCCCCAGGATCATCCCTCTTGTCCCCTCTATCTGGTGGTGGTGGAGGACCCATAACCCCACCACTCGATGCTTGTCTCCTCTGACTCCCTCCCGTAGCTGTCGCTAACCGTGATGGTCTATGGAAGCTCCTTGCCCGCTAATCTACTGGCACTGCACCATAATAAAGGTCTCTCCAGTAGGCAATCTCCTCTCCTGCTCGCAGGACATATGCATAGCCTGCTCCTACATCCTCCGCCGCCTGCCTCCCTGCTCTCAGCGCTGTCTCAGCCTCTATGTAGCACTGAATCGCCTAATCTCTCTCCCGCTTCGTATCCCTGAGCCTCATCCTGAGTTAGTCTCTCTCCCTCTCTAGATCTTGTATCTCATCTGCCTAGCCCTGGCAGATCTCCCTAAGCTCAATCAGCTCATCCTCCTCTGGATCCCCACCCGCTGCCTCTACCTGTGGCTCTCCCTCTGTGGGTGCCTATACCTGTGCCTACCCCTGTACTGGTGCCTGTACGGTACCTATCTTTGTACATGCCTAGGTCCCTATACCTGTCTCCATCCTTGCTCCTATGCTACTGGCACCTATCTCTGTCTCTGTCCTTGTTCTCTAGGACCCTGTGCTGCTGGTACCTATAGGGGCAATCCACCGCGACCCCTCACCACCTGGGCTTGTCCCTCCTATCCACCCTCTCTCTGAGGTTCCATTCTCCTCTCCCCAACTACTCCCCTTCACCTCCGTTAGCCTCGGCCCCCATCACCTCCACCATCATCATCATCATCTCCTCCTCCATCTCCCTCCAATAGCTCTCCTGGATCTGTCAATCGCGGGAATGGATGCTCTGCCCAATATGTTGCATACTCTGCATCCATCCCGGCATCCTTGATCTCTGGCCACATATCCCAAGGTAGGGGCACCATCTCTGCCAGTTGTGTCAGTGCCTGATCATATGACAATAAAGGCCCAAACTACGCCTGATCCCTCACTGTACGGGCATACATACCCGAGCCTCGTGGCATCCTCTGGATCCTGCCATACTGCCTACATACCCTGTCCACTAGCTACCTCTCTAAAACATAGGGCATCTGCCCAATCAGGTACCTGCTCCGGAAGGTGTAGGGCAGCTCCACTACATCATCCTCCCACTCCTTGCATCCCAGATATGGTCTCCAGATGACTACATCAATGTCATCTATCACTCGCCGCCAATGCTCCAACCTGCCAATCCGTGGCTGCAATGTGATCATGTCATATAAATGAACAGAACTACGTCCATGACCTCTACCTCTAAAGTGTATCAATCATGTAATAGGCAGATGCTCATACACCCAAACCTGCAGTAGTGTCACTCCGTAGCCCAATCCCACTGACCCATGGTATACAAACTGGTGAAGCTCATAATATAAGTGGGCCAACACACATGGTCCCCAAGCATATCTAGTGTGCTACATCACTAGTGTCTCCAGTGCTCCTCCCCAGCCCACTGCCAATCCCCGTGTCACCCTATCCAAACACAAGAACCCACTGATAGCTCCTCCGATCATTGCCGGCAATGCTAACGCTGTGGCTGTCATGGTGTCCCATGCCACATGTCTTGCCCTCATCTCTAGGTCAGGATCCTGAAACACCCGTCTTAATGCCTCCCTATCTCCATCATGATCGTATAGAATCAAATCTCCATCAATCGCTATCCGCAATATCCTGTAGACATCCTCTAGGGTGACTATCATCTCACCCATCGGCAAATGGAAGGTGCACGTCTCTGAGTGCCATCTCTCCGCAAGCGCAGTCAGCAAACCCATGTTTGCCCGAAACTCAGGCACATATAGTACATGTCTCAATCCCATCTCCTCAATGGCAGCTCGCTCCTCAGCTGTCAGCTCAGGTCACAATCTCTGAGTCGACGAGAATCTCTTCCGTGACTCCAACATAGGCAAATACTCCTGCAGTCAAACAAATCAATTGTGTCAGTCATGGTGGCATTCACTGTTCATCACAAAATGCTACTTTTTATCTAAATGCATATGGTTATCTATCCTAGTGACACTCACTGTTCATCACAAAGTGTTGCTTCTATCATAGTAGTACTCCTTGTTCATCACAAAGTACTATGTGTGTGACACTCACTGTTCATCACAAAGTGTTGCTCACATTTACACTCCCTGTTCATCACAAAGTGCTACTCATACTTTGGGTACTCCCTGTTCATCACAAAGTACTCCATCTTGGTACTCACTGTTCATCACAAAGTGCCTTGATCTATCCTAGTCTTCTTAGAGGACCTGCTTGAGTGTATCCTCTCAGCAGCTTATCCAATCGACAGTGTATGTTCATCACAGAACTGCCGATTTAACCTAGAAGACAAAAAACCTTGCATTTTTCGGACATAAACGTACTTTTAATTCACAAACATGCCTATAGACTGCACAAGCACGCCTAAACAACACAGACGTGCCTGTATGACATAAACATGCCTATATTATGCATAGACGTGACTTTGAGACACAAACACCCCTGCATGACGTAAACGCGCCCGCATTTGACATAGACGCAGTTCCAGACATAGACGTGCCTGACACCGACACAGATGCGCTTGGCAGACACAGACATGCCTGACACTAACGTAGACGCGGTTACATAGTTTTGCACTTTTTTGTACCCTATTCCTAAACGCATTTATTGCTCTAACTAGCATGCATTAATGACAAAAGTAAATGTGTCAAAGTACGAGGAGGTTTGGTGGTACTTACTGGCTCTCCTGCCTCTGCTGGCCTCTGAAATCATCGAACGCGGTCGAATCTGTGCACGAAAGCCATCGCTGCTGACTGCTGCTGCTCTTTTCTTGCTCTACACTTTGATCTCGTGAAGGTGTAGATGACAATGAGGATGTCTTTTGCCCGTGGTCTATCTTATAGCCTACCCTATCCTTAGCCTTCATTTCCCGAGTCAGTCTTCTTCATCCCATGACTTTGTCACTTTATTCGGTCAGTCCATTCTAGCCTTTTCTTTTTATCAAGAGATTGTCTGCAATCTTTTCAGACATTTTCATCCAATCTCTCGAGGGGGCATATCATTCCCATACTGGGGCAACTCTATATCAGTTCATATTATCTTCTTTGAAACAACACGACAAGCCACATTGTCTCAAAGAGGGGCAAAATGTAGACACTCAAAATTGTCCTATTTAATTAAATAAATATTTTATTTATTTAATTATCTAAGCCTAATTCTTCTATTAATTAAATAAATCTTTATTTATTTAATTAATTCATTTATCCTCTTCTAGCCTTATTTCTCATTTAAATAAATACATTTATTTATTTAAATTACCCTTTTCCTAAATTAAATAAATATTTTATTTATTTAATTATCCCACTTCTTCTATTAATTAAATAAATCTTTATTTATTTAATTAATTCATTAGCCTTTCTCTACCCATGACACATGTCATTCATCTCTTAATTCCTACATTACCTACCTCTTTCATTATTTTATTATTTCTTCTACCTACCCTCTAATCCTAGCCGACCTCCCTTTTACACGTCTCAATCTTATCCTTCCATTTCATATTGGGTCTTCTATTTAAGGAGATGCTTCCTTCATAATCAAACCCTAATGACTAATCTTAAGGACTTGGCTACACTATGATCCTTCTTGCAACCACATTCCATTCTTTGTTGAACTCTTGTGTACATAAAATCTGAGAGAAAATATATCAAGCAAGATCAATGGAGATAGGAAGAATGGAGATCAAAACCCTATTGGACATGTGATGGTATCATTTTGTGATTTTGTTTTATTTGCATTGTCTTAGGTAATCTTCATATGTTATGGCGGATCTTTGTTTTTGTTAGGCTAGAGTTTTTGTGGTTGGATTCATTTAGCCTTTCAATCTTGTTATTATTGTATCCATTTTCACCATACACATAAACGTCTAAGAATGGAATAAATTTCCTGCTAAACTATTTATCATAACACATCAGATATACTTTTTTTTTCTTTCTGAATCTAGAGAATACTAATTTAGGAATACATTATTCTTCTCTACAATGAATACATTTACTGATTCTGCAATTCCTACTACAATTGAATAGATATTTTTATTTAAAATCTAACAACAACTACAACTTGACTTTCTACAATTAAAATGAAGACAAATTCATAGATAAAAAGAAAAAAACACAGAATTAAATAAAACTAATTTTCATATTTCAATGACTATTGCATGCAATTCAAAAGTAATTCTTTTCTCATAGAAACTACGAATATATGTAACTTTTTGCAATATTAAAGATATTCTGCAAAGTTTACAAGATGTTTCTTTGTTTAAATACAATAGCAATTCTCATGTCTATATTTCAAATTTACAAATAGCCTCTCATTCCAACGAATGAGGGTGTATTTCCTCTTTTAAAACTAATAAATACAATTGCAATTAAATTTTTGTAACAATAATCTCCTACAACTTCTCACTTGTCCTATGCTTTTCTCCTGACAATCCTTCATAATAAATCACATATATGACCATGGAGTGCTCACCTCCCAGCCTAGGCTAACTGGTAGCCACCCCCGAGCTCGGAGAACCAAGCCCTAGATAGGTAAAAAATATGCAAACACATAGAAGACAGAAAACACATAGATTTCAAACACATTCCCAACTTGGCTACACTGCACCACACTTTGGTGATGACCTTTTCAAGGGTGGTAGTGGACCAATACCCTGAGGAGAACTACAAGTATGGAAAACATGTAGCCACCTCATGGCACAACAAATACATCAAGAATTTCAACCCCTTATTCCTTATGCTCCCCCAAGGCATTCTAGCCTTATATCCCTCCTTATGACCCCCATTGCACAAATAGGCCATGCAGCAAGGGTCACACAAAGATCCCTTGTGATCACTCTCATAACGAGAGTTTCTCACTCGAGGGTTGTCACTGCTACCACCCACAAGATCCTCCTCTCTCCCAAGAGTAAGAGGTCTTGAAAACTCCCAAAAACACTTACAAGACATAATACAAAAATACCAAGTGAAATTTTCCAAAAAGGATATACCAGAAAAAAGATTTCTTACACCAACATACTTTCAAAAACATGCAAAAAGAAGTCATTTTAAGAATAATGTAACCAACCTTAATCTGCCCAAAGGTAGGATAGTATTTGAGGAAGAGCTGCAAATCCACGGATCTTCTTCTTCTATTCAAATCTAATCTATTCTTTTTAAAAAATTCTCTTGTCTCCAAAAATGGAGAGTGGGTGATTACCCTCAAATTTTCAAATTCTTGCTTAAGAAGCTCCTTCTCTCAATTCTCACAAGTTTCTAAAAACTAAAGAGGAAGGTAAGATAGAATGGGAAAGAGAACTCTCATTCGAATAGGAAAGTTTACAACTAGGTTCAAACTTCTAATTTCAATTTTCGCACAACTCAGAAAAGTCAAATTTTAGAATGTCTAAAAGGTTAGTTAGGAGTAGAAACTTGCCTAAAATTACCCCTAACCCTTAGGTATACCTTATGGGCTTTAGGAAACCCTATTAAACTACCCCTAGGTGTTCATTTAACCCATTTTAAAGCCCTTTGAAGTTTATTTTCGGGTCAAACATATGTTGACCTCTCCAAAGATTCTTTTCCCAAGGTATTAATGACATCACGTTAGACTAAATGAAAAAGCTATAGTTGAACACTTTCCTACCAAGAGACAAAAACAAAACATTTAACTTAAATCCACACGTGTCAAGTGACACAAATAAAACACTTTTACAATTTAAAACATGAAATCGTCTCTTGTGGATTTTACACAATAATTTTAAATAACAGTTAACATCCATGCAGAATATACTGTTATGAATAAAATACAACACAAACGGTGTGTTGTCTCTCCAAATAGACAACCCCTAGCTTGCGAACATACATTAGTCTAGGTTTGGTTCTCCATAAATTTTCCATGGTCACATGGTTAACTTCCTACGCATCTCAATTTACACATTAGTACTTTCAAATATCCACATATAATATAATTCAAAGGAATAATAATACACATCATCACTTGAATACAATTTATATCTGAACAAATTAAATACATCTTTTATCCAAAGCAATTTCACATAAGCAATTCATCCTAATTCTCATAAACTTAAACATACATCAAAATTCTATTATCATAGTAAAGTCCTGCAAAATCAATAACAACATTTATCACCACAATTTCATCTTATTCAAACATCATGTAGTGTTCTATCTCATAAAGCATATAATAAATCATCAATATATAGAAATGTTATCCAAATCCTGAAATCATATAAGTTCTAAGTTTCAAAATGCATCAAAATAAAGTATCCATAATAATCTCAATATCAAAATCACTGAAATGTTAGACTAAGTCGAGGTGAGGCCTCACAGTTTTTGATACTGACCTATCTATTTCCTATAAGGTTGATGTTGTGTTTCATGTTGAGGTTATTGGCAAATATTATGTCTGTATCTAAGTGCAGAGATACATGATTCTTGCCAAACCAAATAAGAGATTTGATGCCTGTAAAGTGAGTGTGCAGAAGGAAGGAACTAAACCGAATCTGCATTGGCGTTGTGTGCTATTACTAGATCATTTTAATACCTGTTGATCTTTAACCACTTCAACAATTGGAAAATTCCTTAACAGGGTAGCTTTAACCAACTTGTTGTAAATATTTTAACAGGGTGACTCAAAGCCATTGAGTTCAAAAAATCCTCTAATAAGGTAACCTCTAATAGGCTTTATTGCTTAACCGGGTATTCTAGCCATCCATTAACCAGGTGATCCCTAACAAGATCTGTTCCTAACAGAACCTGTTGTAATAGTCTTTAACTGGACTAGGCTCCTAACAAAGCGGACTTCTAAAGAGTTCAAAAATAGCTTGTGGGTATTCATCCCCATAGTGGTTTTTCCCAATTGGGTTTCCACATGAAAAATATGTGTGTCATCTGTGATGCCTCTTTCATGTGATGTTTTGTTATTTCCTATTTAGTGGTGAATCATGTTGATCTACTAAGTTTTTATATATTTATGATGGTAGATTACATGTTTATGCACAAGGATAAAGTGGAAATAAAGGTGTAAGTTGTGTAGAAAGACAAGTGTTTCTGGTTTATGTCTTTCACAGTCGCATTGCATTTAACTAGCAGTAATCTGGTTCAGACCGGTGTTAGTGATTGTCAGTCAAGTTCACTGTATGCAATCAAACCAGTTTAGGAAAAGTTTTTGTGTCTGTACTGATTAACCCCCCCTCTCTATACCGATTTGGTACTCACTATTCATCATTGAGTTATCATGCGACACTTTCAGCTCTATAAATACAAAAGGCTCCTAGCTGGTAGGGGTTATACCCTACAAATGATCAAATAAATTTGATCAAATGGGTTTATGGGGAGACATAGTGTCGGTATGAACTAATCAACACATGTTATCCATAGTTTTCACCATGGATACAGTTGTTTATATTGGTTTGGAAGAGGTGGGTTTTCCTCGCTACCACTTGGGTTGTTCTCTCCTCACTAGTGGTCCT
The DNA here is from genome assembly GCF_030272615.1 of Cryptomeria japonica. Lineage (NCBI taxonomy): Eukaryota > Viridiplantae > Streptophyta > Pinopsida > Cupressales > Cupressaceae > Cryptomeria > Cryptomeria japonica. The sequence goes on along the minus strand of NC_081414.1, from coordinate 874,198,682 downwards.
AATGACCACACGGGGAGACAAGCCCTCTAAAGATTAATCAAAAAGAGCCTATTGCTCAAGACACAAAAGACACTGGTTCAATTTTAGTGCACCGATTGAAGTGTTTGATAATCTATGAAAACAAGGTACACAATAAAGATCAAAAACCCTTGCCAAGGTCTTGCAACAAAGATCTATTAGTAGTTTGGATTTTTTCAAATGATCACCCCTTCCTGCACGTGCACCAGTTAGGTAAATTTTAGATCCAAAAGACTTTGTGAAATAGGGGCCTTCGACAAAATGATTTTGCTTTCAAGACAAACTATACCAATTTTGTTAGCTAGATTAAAAGATGTTAGCTCAATATAAACCAGATCTGAAGTCTGAATAATGGAATAAAACCCTAAAACTAGATAAAAGACCAAAATTCAAAAAATTGAAACACAGATGTGCTTTCAATCTACACAGATGCAATTTTGCAACACAAACACGTTTAAACACCTCACATACATGATTTTGCACAAAATGCAAAATAGTAAGATCTGCAAAACACAAACGCAATTAAAATGATCATAGACGTGACTAAATCTCATAGACGTGATTCAATTGCCCACAGACGCCCCTACAATGAAAATTTGCCATCTAAAAAAATATGAAAATACTGTCAGAAACACAGATGTGCTTAAGAGGTTCCCAAATGCGGTAGGAAATCAAAGACGCGATCTCAAAATGCGCAAACATGGAAGTTATCAAAATGTTGTCGAAAATGTCAAATCTACAACTTCAAAACACAAAATCTGCAACAAAAGATGTTAAATGCAAAAGGGACAAGAGTCCCATCGTGCGTGCCAAAATGTATATGGTGAAAAGTGGAAACAACATTATTGAAAGACTAAATGAATTCAACCACAAAACCCTAGCCTAACAATAACAAAGATCCACCATAACATATGAAGACTACCTAAGACAATGCAAATCAAATGAAATCACAAAGATTATACCATCACATGTCCAATAGGGTTTGAATCTCCATTCTTCCTATCTCCATTGATCTTGCTTGATATATTTGTTCTCAAATTTTATGTGTGCACAAGAGCTCAACAAAGAACAGAAATGTGGTTGCAAGTAGACTTGATCACATATGCAAGTTTGAAAGCGTAATGTAGTCGAGAAGTCAACTGATCAGGGTTGATAATGAAGGAAGCATCTCCTTAAATAGAAGACACTATATGAAATGGAGGGACAAGATTGAGAGATGTAAAAGATAAATGGTCGGCTATGATTAGAGGGTAGGTAGAAGAAATAAGAAAATAATGAAAGGGTAGGTAGTATAGGAGTTAAGAGATGAATGACATGTGTCATGGGTAGAAAAGGTTAATGAATTAATTAAATAAATAAAGATTTATTTAATTAATAGAGGAAATGGGATCAATTAAATAAATAAGATATTTATTTAATTTAGGAAAAGGATAATTTAAATCAATTAAAGTATTTATTTAAATGAGAAATAAGGCTAGAAGAGGATAAATGAATTAATTAAATAAATAAAGATTTATTTAATTAATAGAAGAATTAGGCTAAAATAACTAAATAAATAAAGATATTTATTTAATTAGACTAGACAATTTTAGGTGTCTACAATAGGTATGCACAATAATCATAATATTTGACTACAACATTACATCATGGTAAATCAACCATTCAAGAATGCCACATAAAAAGTCAACCAAGGTCAAACTGATTTTACAAAGCTGACTAGGGTAGGGGCACTACATTCACCCCCCATAGGCTCCGACTTACTCCCGTAAGTCATAAGGCTAAGCAGAAATCATGCAATGCGTATTAGCCCTGAAACTCAATTAACAATTATCAATTTACACATATGAATCTTTTCACAAAAAATTGAAATATTATTGCTAAATCCTCTACGATTGTCACATTTCTTATAAAATTATGGGGAATCATCAATAATCATAGTAGAGATACAAAAAATTTCTTCCTTTCATTACACCAAATTAAAGAATTGAAAGAGATATGCAACAATTACCATACTCATCTATCAATCATGACAAGAAAACATTCCATCATGATCAATTCTTTTACCAACACATCTTTTTACAAAACTTTATTGCATAGAACTAGCTTCAAATATCAATTTCTACAACCAAGTTAACTTTCAATAAATAAGAGAAACATAAATAACTCAATTGTTTACACTTTCCAGGCATAAAAGAAGCTTTCCAATGACTATGTCCCATAACATAGTGACAAGTTAACACCATTTAATCCATGATTACACATAATAACCATCCACATAACTAAAACACACAACACAAAAGGCCACATGTGAGCATGTCTAATGCTCGGTCAAAGATAACATGCACGACCAGCATCTCTATGCCTGATCTCAGAACCAATAACATGATCATAAATATCCAACATCTCACTTAAGGGCTTGATGGTGCTAAGGCACACCATAGCGGTGCTACCTTCCATAAAAGACCCTCGTGAACATCCCTTGTTGCATAAGGTGTTTAGCCTCCAAGAGATAGTCACCACACATAGGTAGGTAGTGGATCCTAGCTGTCTCACTACCTCACATACCCCCATCCTCAAGGTTCCCTGCATCTACTTCCTCGTATACACTCAACCAAGACCATCTCCTACATTCTTGGAGAGGAGTTAACAACATCATACTCAAGAACTGACATCAATATGCTCAAATAAAGGATAGGAATAGGTTGGCACACATGAACCTTATAAATTGGTCCATCACAAGGGAAAGTATTGAGTACACCTATAATATAGTTTCATTACAAAACTATATTTTTCCTCGAAATAGAGAAGCTAAAGTCACTTTGCATCGACATTACCCGTATGTCGTTCCATACTATTCAAGGAATGGTGACTTCTAATACTACCCCTTCACATACTGACTTATCAAGAACCCATGGGTTGGCACTCAGTAAGGAAAGAAATAGAAATCATCACATAAACAGTATGGTTTCCCATACTCATAAGTAAACATATCCTCCATGGTTGACTACTTCACCATCCCATGGGCACACATAGCAAGCATAGGTTTCTTACAATACACAAGGAATAGCACCATTACTGGTTTAGTCACATTTACGGGGGGTACTTTTCAATACACTATCATATACTCAAGAAAGGTTTTAACTATTCTTTCCACATGAATAACTGAATAAAGTTTACTCTAGATACTAGTACTGAAATTCTTAACAATTCGCCATTACATAAGGAAATAACATCATTCCTATATCTTTCTCTAATTCCACTAAGCATTTGTATTCACATTACTAACTATGAAATTTTCTTTCTAAAGCATAAGACTTTCATCTTTCCGTAAGAAGCCCAAAAGCAAACATACAATTTCATATGCGTTATTTTTTTTTAAATCAATGTATTCTTAATATCATTTCTAAAACTCTTATGATATAAGCAAAGAGAAGGAAAAGAGAGTTTGATAATCAAACTATTTCCTACAAGGACACAAGATCAACAAGATCACACTACAGGCTAAAATTTCTCACTATAAGTCTTATCATTTTAATTGCACGGTTTTCATTTCGCCATTGTTTCAAGAGGATGCCATATAGCCTAACATGACATTTCCAATCATTATAGTTGCAACAAAATGTCCTAGTTTTCTGAACAAGAAACCAAGACAGACAATTCTTCAATAATTCAAGACCTCTTGAGAACACTCACTATTCTTAATTCAATATAAAAACATATCATACTCTACAACCTATCATTGAAAATAAAACTATGATAAGAAGATAAGCGAGGAGCTATCAACTAAATAATACATAGTAATGCATACACATCAAACAAGTCTTTCATTCACACTTTCTAAACATAATAGGGCAATTACATATATCTAAAGGCAAGTTCAATGGAGATTGCTAGAATAGATCCTCAATCAAATTGGTTTAAAGAAACACTTAAAAGAACCTTTCGTGGAACACATTAATACACTCTCGAAGCTACTATAACATGTTCCCTTTGATACTTCTTTTACAACCAAAGCAGTTTCATAAAATCAACTATTTCCATATTAATTCACCTTAATTAAGATAGAATTTAATTATTTTGATAACTCAATGACGAATAATAAGTATCAAACTGGTACTAAGAGGGAGGGGGGCTGAATCAGTATAGTCACAAAAGCATTCTCCCAAACTGGTTTGATTGTAAACATTGCAAATATCTGACAGACAGTAACACCAGTCTGAAACAAAGTGCAACCAGTAAAGCTAAGAATGACTGTGACAAGCATTAACCGGTTAAACACTTAGCTTTTCACTCAACTTACTACTACACTTCCATTTCACCTTTATGCATGAATAAGTAATCTATCATCAAAAATAACAGCTAGCTCAACACGATTTACCTTCCAACTCAAATCACTTAAATCATCACATGAAAAATAGTACACATGACACACATATTTTTCATGTGGAAACCCAACTGGGAAAAACCACAGTGGGAATGAATACCCACAAGCTACTTTTGAAATCTTTAGAAGTCTGCTCTGTTAGAAGCCTAGTTTGGTTAAAGACTATTACAACAGGTTCTGCTAGGAACCGATCCTGTTAGAGATCACCTGGTTAAGGGATGGCTAAATACTTGGTTAAGGGTTAAACCCTGTTAGAGGTTACCTTGTTAGAGGATTTCAATAACTCAATGATTTTGATTCACCCTGTTAAAGGATTTACAACAAGCTGATTAAAGCTACCCGGTTAAGGGATTTTCCTACTGTTGCAGTGGTTAAAGATCAACAGGTATTAAAATGATCTGATAATAGCACTCAATGCCTAATGCAGATCCATTTGAGTTCCTTCCTTTTGCACACACTATGTAGGAATCAATCCTCTTATCTCATCTAGTCAGGCAAGAATCATGTATCTTTGCACTTAGATACACATACACCATTTTCCAGCAACCTCTACATGAAACACAACATCGACCTTATAGGAAACAGATAGGTTGGTAGCATAAACCCTAACCTAAACCCTAAACATTTAGGTTAAACAATTTAGGTGGTTCAATCCTGGCCATTGAACACTTTGCGTTTGAATGCAATGGTCTTGAACAGATCTCGAGACATTCTTCATCACTCGTTCTTTACCACTTCATGGAAGCTATAACCCATCACACATTCTCCACTATTTATAGGAACTTCGCACATTACTGAGGTAGATACGATCAATCTCCTTCATGTAAGATCCTTTACATGCACAAGGCTAACATGGCACCATGATCTGATCTTCATTAGAGTTCAATCGGAAACCCTTAAGCTAGGACTACCAACCGGTAGTCATAGCATGTTAAATCTTCATAGAAAATATTCCATATACCGGTTCACATTTCATCATACCGGTTCTCTTGGAAAAACATACCACTTCACCTATTGCTCAATATATCGGTTCATCACATTGTAGCAGTTCACATTTCAGCATATTGTCGATTCACTCTCCAACATATTGACATTAATGACAACATAATATCATCATGTCAACAGACTTTGCACAAATGCCAACAATCTCCCCCTTTGGCATTGATGGCAATATACAAAGATTTCTCTTTTTGCATCACATCTTCTCCCCATTGTTGTAGATATCATCTCTGCTTCACATCTTCTCTCCCTTTGACAACAATGCCAAAGTGGAGGCACAAGCTTTCCTATTCCACTAGGCTGCTCCCCTGAGGAGTAGCATCCTTCAACACATTAATCCAAAAAAAAATTTAGACACTACAATACCTGATTGATGTGGAGTACATACTTTTAGTTCACCTCTTGAAGGGGCAGCACCCCTAATTCACCTCTTAAATAGGTAAATGAGGCCTTTTGTAGAGGACTGGTGAATATATCTGCTAACTGCTCCTTACTAGAAACATGTTCCAGTACAACCTCCTTGTTCTGAACCTTTTCCCTCAAGAAATGATACTTGAGCTCAAAGTGCTTGGTTCCAACATGCAAAACCAGATTCTTGGAAATGTTAATTGCACTTGTATTGTCACACAATATTCTTACCGATTCAAATACAGGAACTTTGAAGCCATTCAATACATGCTTCATCCAAATAGTCTAGGTGCAGTTCATAAAAGCTGCAACATACTCCGCTTCTACTGTAGACTGAGAGATACAACTCTGCTTTTTACTCATCCATGAGACCAGTCTACCACCGAAAAATAATGCACCATAGGTTGTGCTCTTTCAGTCATCTACATTACCAGCCCAATCAACATCTATGAACACTTTTAGGTTGAAATCATTATTATATGGATACCATAACCCATAGTCAATAGTTCCCTTCAGATATCTAAGAATCCGCTTGACTGCTACCAAGTGGGATTCTCTAGGGCTTTGCTGAAACCTAGCGGTAATACCCACTACATGTGCAATGTCCAATCTGCTATGCACTACATAATGCAACTTACCAATCATTGATCAATAATCCTTCTCATTTACCAGGGCTAAGTCATCTTCTTTTGATAGCTTACAACTGGTCACCATTGGTGTACCAACCGGTTTACTATCTTCCATGCCAAAGGTCTTCAACACCTCTTTGACATACTTGGACTGAGTAATCAAGATTACATCTTTCATTTGTTGAATCTACAATCCAATGAAGAACTTAATCTCCCCTATGAGTGACATTTCAAACCCCTTTTTCATCTCATCAGCAAATTCATGACTCATCTTGTCATCACCTCCAAAGATGATGTCATCAACAAATACTTCACGATCAAAATCTGATCTCCTTTTGATTTCAAGTAGATATTACTATCTTCACTTATTCTTTCAAATCCAATCTTCACAAGATGGGAGTGCAATCGTTCATACCATGCTCTAGGTGCCTGCTTTAGTCTATACAAGGCTTTATGTAGCCTACACACCATGTCACTATCTTCTGATAGGGAAAACCCATCTGGTTTCTCTATATACACATGCTCTTCAAGTATTCCATTTAGGAATGTAGATTTTGCATCCATTTGGTATACCTTGAATCCTTTAAAAACTGCATATGCAAGAAGCATACGAACTCCTTCCAATCTGGCTACTAGGGCAAAGGTTTCTCCATAGTCTTCTCCTTCTTGAGCATAACCATTACATACTAGTCTGGCTTTGTTCCTTACCACTATGCCATCCTCATTCAAATTGTTTCTGAAAACCCATTTGGCACTAATGACATTTTTATGCTCTAGTCTGGGTACCAAAGACCATGTGCCATTCTTCTCTATCTGGTCAAGTTCCTCCTCTAATGCCTTGATCCACTCTTCATCTTTATGTGCCTCTTTGAATGATTTAGGCTCAAATTCAAAGATCATATAAGAATTTTCTCTAACCTTTCTTCTTGTAAGGATTCCAGCATCCTTATCTCCTATTCTTTGCTTTGGATCATGATTCAGTTTGACATATTGAGGAATGCTCTTGATTGATTCCTCCTGCTTTTCTTCTTCATCCTCATCTTCATCAGCATCAACATCTACCAGTGAAGGAACATTGTTACTGGTACTTGGCTGATTAGCAACCGATTCCTAGAAGGTTATTATCGGTTCATCTCTTACTTGCTTAATGTCAGTTTCCTCAAGTTTTCCAGAGTTTTCATCAACTCTAACATTGATTCTTTCCACAATTCTCTGAGTCCTATTGTTGAAGCATTTGACAACTTTTCTCTTGGTGGAATATCCTAGGAATATTCCTTCATCACATTTTGCATCGAACTTGCTCTGATGTTCACTCCTCTTGATATAACATTTGCTACCAAACATTCTAAAGTAGCTTACTACTGGTGTCTTACCAGTCTAATACTCATAAGCAGTCTTATATTTTCCTTTCTTGATGAGTACCCGGTTCATTGTGTATACTGCAGTGCTCACCATTTCTCTCCAAAAGGTGTGAGCAACTTTTCCTTGGATCAACATGGTTCTAGCTGCTTCAACCACAGTCTGGTTGTTTCTCTCTGTTAAGCCATTTTGTTGTAGAGTCTGGGGGGTAGACAGTTGCCTCTTGATGTTGTTCTCTTCACAATACTCATTGAATTCACTGGAAGTGAACTCTCCTCCTTGATCAGTTCTAAGGCATTTGATTCTTCTACCACTTTCCTTTTCTACCAGTGCTCTAAAAGCTTTGAACTTTCCAAAAGCTTCAAACTTATCTTTCAAGAATGTGACCCACATCATTCTTGAGCAATCATCAGTTAGAATCATGAAATATCTATCTCTCTATACACTCCTAGTTTTCATAGGACCACACAAATCAATATGCACAAGATCAAGTAAATTATCTACAGTAAAAAATTTACCTTTGAAAGTTGAGGAAGACATTTTCCCCAATTGACATTCTCTGCACAAAGGATTTTCCATTTTTCTCAGCACTGGCAATACTCTGACTGCATTGGTCTTACTGGCCTTCACAATGTTATTAAAGTTTACATGGTAGAGTCTCCTATGCCATATCCATCTATCATCAAATTTAGCCATAAGACATGTACTTACATTTGCATCCAGCTGAAATAAGTTACCTTTGGTTGACATATCGATGGCCATTAATTCACCATTCTTTCCTTTGATTTTGCACACTCCATTTCTAAATTCTAGAATGAGTCCACTATCATTCAACTAGGAAATGCTCAATAGATTGTGTTTGAGACCTTCCACCCAATACACATTGTCAGCACTACTCTTTCCATTTAGAGAGATGGACCCTCTTCCTTTAACCATACATGGTGCATCATTACCAAAATGAACCACACCACCATCATATTCTTCCAAAGACAGAAACTTGCTTTGGTCACCAGTCATATGGTGAGAACAACCACTGTCCACTCATTGGAGTTATCAAAGTGGGAGACAAAAGCCTTCTTGTCTAACACATCTTCTTTTACTATAACAAACACAATATCTTCATTCTCTTCATCTTCTGATTCGTCATCTGTGACATCTTCATCAACTACAACAAAACAGTTTCTCTGGTTTCCTCCTTTAAATTTCTTGAACCTCTCTTGTTTGTTCTTGTTGTCACCATTAGGACATTTTATAGAAATATGTCCTATCCAGTTACAAGAAAAGAATTTCAAATGGAGCTTACCTTTGTATTTACCAGTTCCTTTAGGAAGTTTCCTGGCAAGAAGAGCTTCAAATTCCATCAAGATCTCCTCATCATCCATTTCTCTGCATCTTGGTTCACCACTAGTGCTTGCTTCTTTTCCTTTTCTAGATGGTATAACAGAAGCTTTAAAAGCTGATTCAGTCTTTTGAACACTACCATCAAAACTATTTAGCTCATAGGCTGTCATTTTTGCAATGATGGAGTCTAGGGATACCTTAGTCTTGTCTATTGATCTCAACTCCTAAATAGCAGCAACCCTTATTGCATAGACTGGTAACAAGGATCTCAGAACTTTGCTTACCACAGTGGAATATTCCATTTTACCACCTACACTCTTGATATCTCCAACAATAGTTTTGATTCTTATTCCATACTATTGAATGGTCTCACCTTCAACCATCTGCATGTCTTCAAACTTCCCTCTGAGCTTTCTTCCTTAGCTTGTTTTACATGCTCATCACCACCATAGATACTCTCAAGAGTGTCCCGTACTCCTTTGGGATTATCTTTATCTTGGACATCAATAAACTCAATGTCAGATAAGTTGTTGATTAGGGCTTCCATGACTTGCCCATTCTCCTGTATTTCTCTCTTTTGATAATCGGTGAGAGTACCGGTAGGAATAACAAAAGAAATCTCAACATAGCTCCGGTGTTGAGCACCCATGCTTCTGATGTAAATCTTCATTCTATCCTTCCATATTTTGAAGTTATCTCTATTGAACTTTGGACCTTCCCTCTTCATCATTACAATAGGATCTTTCCCTCAAGTGGTTAAGCTTACAACACAAAGGACCTAGAGGATGCTCTGATACCAATTGATAACTCAATGATGAACAATAAGTACCAAACTAGTACTGTAAGAGGGGGGGATGAATCAGTACGGTCACAAAAGCATTCTTGCAAACTGGTTTGACTGCAAACACTATAAATGTCTGATAGACAATAACACCAGTTTGAAACTAAGTGCAACTGATAAAGCTAAGAATGACTGTGACAAGCATCAACCGGTTAAACACTTAGCTTTTCACTCAACTTACTACTACACTTCCATTTCACCTTTATGCATGAATAGGTAATCTATCATAAAAAATAACAGTTAACTCAACATGATTTACCTTCAGACACAAATCACTTAAATCATCACATGAAAAATAATACATATGACACACAGATTTTTCACATGAAAACCCTACTGGGAAAAACCACGGTGGGGATGAATACCCATAAGATTCTTTTGAACTCTTTAGAAGTCCACTCTGTTAGGAGCCTAGTCTAGTTAAATACTGTTACAACAAGTTCTGCTAGGAACCAATCCTGTTAGAGATCACCCAGTTAAGGGATGGCTAAATACCTAGTTAAGGGTTAAACCTTGTTAGAGGATTTCAAGAACTCAATGAGTTTGAGTCACCCTATTAAAGGATTTATAGCAAGATTATTCAAGCTACCTAGTTAAGGGATTTTCCTAATATTGAAGTGGTTAAAGATCAACAGGTATTACAGTGATCTGATAATAGCACTCAATGCATAATGCAGATCTATTTAAGTTCCTTCCTTCTACACACACACTATGCAGGAATCAATCCTCTTATCTCATCTATTCAGGCAAGAATCACGTATCTTTGCACTTAGATACACATGCACTATTTGCTAGCAATCTCAGCATGAAACACAACATCAACCTTATAGGAAACAAATAGGTCAGTAGCATAAACCCTAAACTTTAAACATTTAGGTTAAACAATTCAGGCGGTTCAATCCTGGCCATTGAACACTTTGCATTTGAATGATGCAATGGTCTTGAATAGATCTTAAGACATTCTCCATCGCTTGTTCTTTACTGCTTCATGGAAGCTATAACCCATCATGCGTTCTCCACCATTTACAAGGACTTCATACATTCCCAAGGTAGATATGATCAATCTCTTTCATGTAAGATCCTTTATGTGCACAAGGCTGACATGGCACCATGATCTGATCTTCATTATAGTTCAACCAGAAACCCTTAAGCTAGGAATACCAACTGGAAACCCTTAAGCTAGGACTACCAACTGGTAGTCATACCATGTTAAATCTTCATAGAAAATATTCCATATGCCGGTTCACATTTCATCATACCGGTTCTCTTGGACAAACATACCACTTCACCTATTGCTCAATATACCGGTTCACCATATTGTACCAGTTCACATTTCAGCATATTGTCGGTTCACTCTCCAAAATATTGACATCAATGACAACATAATATGATCATGTCAATAGACTCTACACAAATGCCAACATATGTTACTCCTACAAAGCACATGAAGAGTCCTTAATGTAAACATACAACTTTCTCTCAATAACCAATATTAACTTTCAAACCAAAGCCCTTTTATAATCTAAAAACACATAAGCGTTATAAGGCCCACACAAGGGCTCAAGAAATCGCAACCTTTCTCTTGCAATAAGAAAACTCAAATAAGAGATAGTTACACATATCAAAAACATTTTAATTTTCTAGAGAGAGAGAGGAGGAAGGGTCATAATCATTCAATTTGCTACATAATAAGCATTCAATATCTACCACACTAGTCCTTCAAGGGAACAACACTAAGCTAGATCATAACCATAAACAAGCACATTTCATACTTTTAGATTCAGGACAACACTAACCAACCCAAATGGATTAGTCAAAAGAGTACAATAATCAACAAGGAAGGTACACATGACTCTCCTTCATAATAAGAGAAATCGTAGACCAAGACCTCAATAAGGAGACAAAACACATACAATCACTACAAAGCACCCACATCAAGAAGGTGAAATTAAGGTGTGAACACACACATTACACACTAGTTAAGGTGTACACAATCACACTCATACAACAAGGAGGACAAGCATAAAACATAAGGTCGATACACCTCACACCAACTAAGGGCACAAGCAAAACCAAAGATCCCAGTGTTGGAACTTGGCTCTTTTACCAAATGTAGTACCCCGCTAGGAAACCCCAAAGGGATAAAGCTAACACACACTCGAGGAGTGCAAATATTTTCTTTTTTACCGAGTTTTAAACACAACATGATGATAAAAAGAGTTATCAAAAGCTTTGATAACAAAGCGGAAGGCATAACTAACACCTAAAGGGTTTCCCAATGTGATTACTTATTTAAACATCTAACTCTACTCATGATCTTTGATCCAATTAAGCGGGTTAACTTAATTTCATGTTATCACTTTAAACCAGGATATAATTTGTTAAGTAAATTAAAATAATAGATAATAGGATGTGTCCATCCATTATGGTTGAAGATGAGTCTATCATGAGGAAATTTACCCATTAAAGTTAAAATGTAAATAACGTGTCAAGGTTCATTCATTAGAGTAAAAAAAAGTTAGATAACTGAATGAAGTTCATCCATTAGAGTTACAATTAGATAACATGTTGTGATTTTCCATTTTAATTTAAAATATAGCTAATATGACGAAGTTCATATATTATGGTTAAATTGTAAATAACATAATGAAGTTCATCTATTAGGGTTAAAATATAGATAACTTAACGAGTTCACCCATTATAGTTAAAATAAAGCTAATATAATGAAGTTTATTTATTATTATTTAAATGTAAATAACTAAATGAGGTTCATCCATTAGAATTACAATTTAGATAATATGATGAGTTCATCCAATAATTGTTATCCATTCATTACATTCAATTTTACATTAAACACATGCCATGCTTCTTGTTCCAAATTGCACTATAATTTCATCATAACTAATGAGGTATTTTCATGCATACTTATTTTCATTAACATTAATAGAATACATTCCTTCATGATCCAATTTATTGCATTTAAGAGACGACTGCATACATGCATTATGATAAATCTCATCTAATCCACTTATACATTCTATCAAAATGCCATCTATACATGCTAACATTAAACATGAAACATAAGGACAAAAGCATCCCATAACACCAAATGATATTAGAGTTCACCCCTAGTGGGCTACATCTTCGGGTCTTCTCAACTGCAAGAACCCTCTGATCATATAAGTAAGTTAAGATTACATAAGGTTCACGTCATTTACAATCCTGCCATTAAGGCAAACCTATCCAATATACAAACCACCACATTGGTCAATAACTACATAGATGATCCCTACATAGAAATGGATCTAACTAAACATATTAAAAGCAAATTCAAAGGTCCACTGCCTGACGGTACTCTAACTAGAGACCCGACCAACTATGGTCAACCACAAATCAACACACTACTCTCGCATTAAAGGACAAGACCAATTATAACATCATCACACGGAAACAACCGAACTAGAGACTGTTGATATAAACATGTACCCCAAACCAACCAAACAATAGGGTCCAAACAAACATATCAAGTCTTGTCGTTACTTAAGCAAAAGAGAGTATAGAAATTAAACTTGCATAGGCATTAGATGGTAGAGGCAATCTTTTCCCATAATGATTTAAACACTAAATGTCGATCAAGTTTTCTAAATGATCTAAGTTCTCAAAATACAATAATAGAAAACAAAACACCATTACAAGGTAAATTCAATACCACAATTGCACTAGTACAATCTTGCCTATTTCCCAATTTAGAGAAAAATATAAATTAACAATTTATTCTACTAAATAAAAATTTCATTTACTTGCCAAATTTTCCTAACGATACTTTATTTAATTCCCAATATTTCCAATAGTATATTATTTAAGTTTCCAAAATACCCAATGATATAATATTCCTATTTTCCAATTACCCAAAATAATTATTAACTAGTACATATTTATTAACCCCTGGATAATAACATATAACCATTAATAATTTACTAATACACAATTCCAAATTAAATATCAATTTATATATATTTATATTAATCCCCATTAATAAAATATATATATTGAAAATAATTTAATAATACACCGCTTTCAAATTAATTATTAATTAATACATATTTATTAATCCTCATTAATAAACTATATATTAATAATAATTAATAATAAAAGAAAATAAATAAAAACTATTAAAATAAGTTTTAGATGACATAATTTTTATTTTATTTTATTATTTTTTTGTTTTAAAAAAAAACTCTTAAAAAAACTAGGGGGACCACTACGGAGTCCACCTTCCATCACGGGAGAGGCGGGAAGCCCCCACAACTCCCCCACGGACACACTATGGCTGTAGGGGCCCCCTGCGGCCACTGTGGATGCAGGGGTTCCCTGCGGCCACCATGGAGGGAGGGCTTACCCTACAACCACTATGGATGCAGGGATCCTTGCGACCACAAAGTGGTCGGGGCTCCTTGCGGTCCGCGGGGAGGAGGGCACGGGTAGAGCCCTTGGCTCCTCTGACCTCCAACCCTAGCTTGCGAAAAAAATGCATTTTTTTGTTTGTTTTTGATTAAAAACAATATAAATTTTAATTAAATCAACCACCCCCACGACATAAAATAAAAATAAACTCAAACCCCCAAATTTCTTTTGTTCACAGTCTTTGTAAAATTTTCTAGAATGACCAAGAATACGAAAATTGATTTTAAAACTAAATCAACAAACCCATAAAATAAAAAATAACTAAAAACCCCAATCTACAGTCTCAGACTTAGAAATCTTTGAGAAATAAATCTCATTATCAAGCCCTCAGACATATCAATGCATTCAGATAATCTGAAAACAAAAACCCCCAAATAAAGATAGACTCAAAAATTTTCTGAGACAAACAGAGAATGGATTCAACCAATCTTAAACAAACATTTTCATTTCCAGGCAACTAAAATTTAACATTTTTTCCACAAAACTAATTTAACAATCTTTCCACAATCTAAAATAATGCAAACCAATTTTTCCAAAGCTAAAACTCAAATCTGAGAACATTCATGGGGTTTTAAACTAGAATTTCATGAAGAACAACCAAACACATTTTTTTGATTTAACAATGAAATAAAAAGGTAAACAAGAATCCTACCTCTTTTAGCATTCCTGGCAAGATTTTGAAGAAGAGCCCAACCTATAGCTATTAAATGAAAATATTTTTCCAACCTAGGTTAAATGAAATAAATTTTTACCTAATCTCCTAATTTTGAATTTAAACACTTTTTAAATAAGAAAATAAAAAATCATTCTGTTCAACCATTCAAATAATCGAACTTGTTTTTCTAATTAAAATTAAAATGCTTCTCTCTCTCTTAATTTTAATTTTCTCAATATTAACAAAGCTAACATTTATATTTCACAATATTAATGAGGGTAAAATATTTTAATTAAATTAAATTCCCAAAATGAACCTTTCACACACACACACACACACACACACACACTATATATATATATATATATATATATATATATATATATATATATATATATATATATATATATATATATATATATATATATATATTAAACTTGCTTTTCTAATAAAAATTGATTTTCTTAAATAATTAAAATTAAGCTTTCTATTCAAAAAACAAAACAAAAAGGGATTATATTATTTCTATTTTGAATAACTTTAAATGTTCCCTTTTCAAAATAAATAAACTAAATAAATTCACGATTTTAAATTAACCATTAAATTAAACTTGCTACAAACATAAATAGAGCGATCTGTTTAATTAATGATTAATCACATAAAAGAAACCTATTTATTTTAATTCATCAATTACTAATGCGTAAATGAACACATTAAATCAAATTAAATACTTAGGATAAAATACTCAATTTTTACCACATGCAAGGCATGCAACCCAAGAAAGCCAAACAAATTCACGACCCACAAACCCAAACGCAAAGGGAAATTGATGGACCACAGACAATGCTCACTTGAGCATGACTAGGATAAGATGAGGGTTTTATGACCACCTAATCCAAATTCTAGGGACGAAAGAGGTATACTCAACCCTATGAATCCCGATGAAGATGAACCTTGCACCTAGGCGGTACTTTACCTGTAATCCCTTGCAACCATGAGTGACACAAGCATATATATATATATATATATATATATATATATATATATATATATATATATATATATATTGAAAGTGTTAGCTCAAGATTAATAACAAGAATCAGGAGAACAACTAAACTTATATAAGAATTGATGCGAAAGCACATTAACAGGTACGTACAATAATCTTAATATTTGACTACAACATTAAATCATGGTAAATCAACCATTCAAGAATGCCACATAAAAATTCAACCAAGGTCAAACTGATTTTACAAAGCTGACTAGGGTAGGGGCACTATAAGAAAGTAGTTGTAGATGATACCACTAATAACCAGACAATTGGAGACTCTGGTGAAGCTTTACAAGATCCTTCGGTATTAAAAGTTCATTCTTACCATGTAGCTGAGGAGTTTGGAGATGCTAGTCTGGAAAAGGAGAAAGGAGAAGAAAAGGTTGATGAGGCTCTAGTAACAATGGCAAGAGACACTATATCATATAAGGGGAAGCAGATTGCTATAGATGAAGATGACTTCTCTCATGGGCCAATTGATTTAAACTCTTTATCTCCCATCCAAGCACTAAAGTTAGCCACCCTTGCACAACGTAAGGCAAGTGAGGACTTACTCAAGTCCCACACAGAAGATAGGGAGCTAATAACTTTTGCTACTGGTGTTTTAGATGATATTTTGTCTATGTTTAAGCAGGATACTGTTGATACATCCTCCGGTAAGCTTAGGAATATGCTACATGAAGTTGATTCTTATTTTGTGTCCTTAGTGAAAGCGACAAATATAACAATTTTGAACAGATTTAATGCAATGAGATTACAATCCTTTCTAAAAGTGGTTGAGGATGATAGGGTTGTTTTGCAAACTACGATGAAGAGTATTGAGGATGCTTTAGATGAAGGTGGTAAGATATATAAGTCATGTCTTATTTTGTACAAAAATACTTTAGACATTGATGAGAAGATTAAGGAATATGAAGAGAAGTTAGCTGCAATTTCACAATCTTTTGCCGCTCATTTAGTTTTTGCCAGTAGTCTTGAAGCTCATGTTATGGACCTAACTGACAAAATTGGGAGCTTGCATCAGGAAAGGGATAGGATTATAAGCAGAGTAGGTGATTTGAGGAGTCTTATCACTCCTTAGTTAGACACTTTACTCGACAACCAATAGGATGCAATGAGTGCTCTGGGTAAGGTTGTACCCTCATATCTCAAAGGTATAGAAATACATGTGTACATGTTCAATGCTTTGATAAATTTTTTGGATTGTTTTCTAAGAGGATGGACTGAGTATCTAAAGTCCGTGAAGATAAATTTTGCAAACATTTTCAAATTTCTATGAGTCATTGTACATATCATTCATAAGTTTTGGTAGATTCCTACCTTTGCCATTGATGTCAAAGGGGGAGAGAGAGTGTAGTGAAAATGATGCATATTCTTAGGGGAAGATATTTGTATAGATCTTGTAATTATTTTTAGAGTATTTTTGGAGTTTTGTAGTTTTGAGTTCATGAGTTTCTTGAGTTCATTTTTCATTGTGTTGCCATCAATGCCAAATGGGGAGATTGTTGGCAAGAGACAATGTATTGATGAAGATTCATGCATAGAGATTTATTAGGAGTTGTCTTTGATGGAAAATAAGTCAATAAATCCTATCCAGTATATGTAGATTTGAGTTATCGAAAGACTTAAGGAGTTTTGGTTATTCATTAGGCATAAGTTTGGACTATGGAACACAGTGTGCAGATTCATTCAGTATAACTCATTTTCAGTTGTATAGTTTTAGTTGTAGTATTAGAGATATATGATTGGATGTTCAAGGCAGCTTACTTTATATTCTTGAGCTCTGGTGATTCATGAGTGAGATTAAATGTTCAGTATCTGGTGATTTCGGAAGAATAGAGTTATCTTTGGGTTTGATGGTATAACATGTGATCCAAAATATGTGGAATGATTTTGGTGGTTGTTTTCAAGTTCGAGATGATTGTGTAGACCTATATGAAGATTTTTATCATATTGTTTAGGTCCACCTATGCATTTGTTGATGGATTGAGCCAACATGTTAGGAAGACATTTCATATTTTGCAGTTTTGTGAAGCCAACTTGGCTGAGATCTATTTTGTTGGTGCAGATATATAATGTCAATCTAGATGATCATTTTCATGGATATATATTGTTGGGATCCATGAACACTGAGAAGGGGGGGGTGAATCAGTGTTCTGGTGGTAAGATAAGATTTTATCCTTTTATATCATACACATATAAACCGGTAAACAAATCAACATATAACTTGAAGAAAATAAACCATCCACATAAATGAACACCATAACACACAAAATTTATATGTGGAAAACCTCGAAGAGGAAAAACTATGGTGGGATTTGTGACCCACAATATTAGTTCACTAGCTGTATGAAAGGATATTACATATAATGGGGGCCTACACATGCAGGAAGGAACACTACCTAGAGCACACTACTCATCACTAAAGATTCTCACTAACTACAAGCTTATTATGAAGTAAAACACTAAAAATGAACTCACAAAATGCATTTGCTATGCCAAATAGATTTTTGGTTCTAGCTCTTCTCTATACTAGTTCATAAACCCTGAACACTACTACCGGTATCTCTTCTCCTCCAAGAATGCTCTTCAAACTATCTACATATCATTGCATGATATAAAATTTGCATATAAATTATCTACATACATATACTTCACATTATATAGTTTTTCTATATTCTCCTATGTCATATATTCAGTCTTTTACAAAATGACCTAGCAGTCTGACCTATATACCCTTACAAACAATATGCCTTATGTCGGCTTATGATACATTACAAAAGATATTCAATGTCAGCCTTGACAATAATTACAAAATGATTTTCTAAATAAATCTCCCTTGATGTTGGCTTCCTTGAAGTACTTGATGTCAGTGTCGGTGTTAGTGTCTGTGTAATCCTGGATACTCCAATGTTCATGTCTATCGGTAAATGCCTCTTAGTGTCAGTATATGATTTCCATCTAATCTTGTTGCCATCAATGACAACAAAATGAATCCAATGAGTGTTAATTGCCAATAATCTCCCCCTTTGGCATTGATGGCAACACTCATGTGAAAACTGGATTCCCTATTGGTTCAACTGAAATATGCTCCCCCTGAGCAATACACTCCTTTTGATATTCTGATGTCCTTCCATATGTTCTTGTCTGATATTTTCTGATATTTTTCACATATATACACTCCCCCTTTGGCATCAATGCCAAAGAATGGTGAAAGAATTGAAAGAATTCAGAACAAAAGAATGAATAAATAGTATTTTTTTAACCAGAGCTTGACTAACTTCAAAATTTCTGGGTAACCCTTATCCAGCAACTGTAGGTATGTATCCTAGCCAGTTTTGAAAGTTTCAAATATGGATGCTAGCCCACTTAGTAAGTGTGCTAGTGTTTCCATCTATTTGATTTTTGTCGGTGTGGGTTTAGTAATCATGATCATACACTCTCTTTTATGTACACCCAGTGAATCCAATCTGGGACTCACAAATCCTCTAAGAGTCCTTTCTCTCCAAATGATTTTGTCTCTCTCCTTCTCAAAAGAAAAAATTGGTTCTCCAAGGAAAAAATTTGTCCATCAATAGACGTTGTCAGTGCAGTTAATCCATCAAAATAATTTGCAATGATAGCTACCTTATCATGTAATTCCTTTAATCTTCTATCTACATTTGTTGTAAGAATTTATATGTTACAATAGACTCTGTAGATATTTATATATTGTTTCAAACAATTCTCAATAAGAATGAGTTTAGCTTCAATTTTCTTTTTCTCTGTTTCAATGATCTGGTCAAAGTCGGCTTTCTTAGCCATAGTAAATCTTTCTAATGCATGTCGGTCTGATATCTGCTGCAGTGATTGAAAATTGTTAGATATGTACTCTATTAGTGTTTTAAACTCGCCGGAAGGGCTTGCTTCATTCTCAATCTAACAATCAGGGATTAAATTAAGCAACATTGTAACTGATTGATCTATTATTCCCTTATCTACATATCCCTCCTTTAATAGTTTCTGAGTAGCCATCATCATTAACTCAGTGGGACTCATCTCAGTGATTGATTTCTTCTCAACTTGAGAAGTGTCAATTTCCAAAAACTTTGTCAGGGAATCAATATGAACTATCAGTGTAGACTCAATTCCCTTTACCTTATCTTCTTTAGCACTGGTGGCTTTGCCACTTGGTGTAGTGTCAATTACTGTCGGTGGAGTATTATCCATAATATTCACAGTGTCCTATACATTGCCTTGCTCAAAAATAGTTTGTGCCGGTACAAATTGTACACTTTCCTTTACTGTCGGTTGTGTCTGTATATCTATAGTTATTGTCAGTTTAGTCAAAATAGGAGCTAAACTATCCAAAATACCTTTCCCTTTAAATCTATCTAGGATGGTGGAAGTTGTTGCCTTAACAAATTTTTCATGAGATGTAAGAAAATCTAGATTCTTCTGGAAGAATTTGGTCCAACCATCTTTAGTTTCATTTACTACCTCATTAACTCTACCCATCATTAGGCTTATTTGTTGGGGTTTTCTACTAAATACTATTTTGTTTGCAACATCTATACATCTTTTCATTTCCTCATTGTTTATTGAACCACACATTTCCAAAAGTTCTACTTCCTTAATTTGTCTATCCCTCTTGATTGCATCAATTCTTCTAGGATCTAACTTATTGTATAGCGATAGAGGAATTTCCTTCAAAATTTCTACTAAGCCTTTCTTATATATATATGTATATCCATGTATAACAAAATTGCCTCTTCAATCTCATTCTTCTCAAAATCCTCAAAATCTTCATAGTAAATGGATACATTTTTTATCATACCATCCTTTGTAATTTCATCAATTAATTTAGCACAAGTCATTTTGGTCTTACTGGGCTCAGTAGCATCACTCTTCTTTTTTCTTGTGGTTGTCAGAGTAGATGTAACTAGTTTTCTCTTTTGTATAGGCTTCCTTGTCAGAGGTGCTGGTGTAGTAGGTTTAGTTGCCTTTCTAACAAGTCTCCTCCTAGGCTCCACCTTCTTCTTCTCTATCAGTGGTTGATCTAATTTCTTCCTTTGCACTCTTCTAAAAGCTAGAGGTTCATTGTCCTCAGGGTCAGAATTAGAAGTGATGGTAGAAATGTAAGCTTCGGGCTTCTTTACTTCTGCAGTACTAGTCACTATCAGTTCTACTATCATTTTGCATCCAGAACCCAATTGAGTGTCTATCTTATGAATTACATCCTGTACATATGTAGATATTTTGTCTATTTTCTTCTCTCTTCTCTTCCTATCAAAATTTTTTTTGACTTCATGAGCCTTTTCCTTAGCAGTACCAAAGTGTTCTGTCTGATCATCCAATGGAGCTTCTAGCAACATTTTTGCATAAAGTTCAAAAATGCTATCATCCACTTCATATCTAAGCTTAGTGACCCATATTGTCCTAGGTTCTATTGCCTCCATAAGAGTTTCATCAGTTTTCACCATAAAACAAATATCAGTGGAGTACTTCTCCACAATGTGCTTTGATATTCTCTCCCTTTGCCTCATGTTTTCTTCGAATGTTTTGAAATAACCCCAAAGTTTCTCATCTCTGTCAGTACCAAGACCAGTCATTTATTCCTTGATCTACATACCTACCAGTATGTCATGAGCCCAATGCTTCTTACCTAGACCAAGTAGCTCATTCAAGAAGTAAAGCATTAAACAAAAAATCAAATTTCCATATCTAAAAGTTCCTTTCTTAACTCCCTTGATCTTTCCAAGGTTCAACATCAATTCACTCCTCAACCATTCACATAAATCATATTTTGAATTATTCATCAACATCTAATATGCAACATGAATGCAAGAACTAGCAACATAATTCAATTGATTAGATTGAGTTGCCTTATAGCCTATTATCATGCTTGCAAATTTCACATCAGTGTTGGTGATTGTGCTGATCCTCATTGATCTGCTATCAGGAGTTGCACCAGTGAGTTTCTTAACCTCAATGTTGGAAATTTTCTTGCTAGGTTCTTATCTGACTTGGCATAAGCTGGTGACTGCTTGAATAACCTCCTTGGTGATCATGTAAGGCTGATCTAGCTAGATGAACTCATTGTGAACCCTAATCAGAATGTATATGATGACCTCATCTTTGAATTTCAGTATGTATAGAATATCGGTTAACCTTAGATCCTCAATTGCTTTGTATTCCGACTTGATGGTTTCAGAGCTGCTTAGTATCACAGATTGATACATGCTTTTGATTCCTCTATGCCTAGATCCTCCAAGGTGTAGTGAATGTATGCCCTCACATCTTCAACATACATCATGTTGTCAGGAAGCCTAGAAAATGCTCCCACAAAGTCTTCTTTCTTAGCAATCAGGGGAACCTCTTTCAATATGGGCCTCAACCTATCCTTAACTTTAACAATGGTGGGATTTGTAATGAAAGTAGGAGCTAACGTGCCAAATTCCATTTTAGAAGAATACCTGAAAGTGAATACCGATGGAGGATTTAGTGCTTCTCAGATAACTACTTGAAATCCTTTCAGAATGCCTTTGCTTATGGTTAATTCGCCTAAAATTCACCTTTAATTTTCTTTGAATGCTTGAATTCAAGGTGAGTGAAAATGAATTCACTTTCCCTTTTTATCAGTGAATAAAACCCTAATCTTTCTCTGTCATAAATGCTTTGTGATGTGCTCTACTGGATGTCAGTTTCGTAGTCTTATGCTGGGTGAACCTTCAACAATGATGAACTCAACTCTCCAGATCTCTTCCAATCTCTTCAAGGGGAATAAGCAATATTTGCAATGAATTTTCCAACCCCTAAGGCTTATGCCTTAGTTATCGGTAGAATTTTCTGTCAGTGTAGGAATGCTCTGTTCTACCAATGGAGTTATCGATGTAGATCCATCTCCACTTGGTTCTTCAGATTTTCTAACCCATCTCTTGGTGTGATCTGGTTGTATTTCATCTACCTTCTATTTTCCTTTCTCATTATCTTTATCATTGCTAATTGGTTGAGTCTTTCTTCTGCAGTACTTAGCAATATGACCTATTTTGTTGCATGCATAACATGTAACATTATTCTTTTGAATTTCTTTAACATATCCGGCGTCATTCCTTGACTTACAGTGATTAGAAAAATGTCCAAAATTTCCACATGCATGACATTTATCATTCATTTTGCAATCTTTTGATCTATGACCATATCTATTGCAATTTGTGCATTGACCAGGAACAAAATTATAGTTTTGATTCACTTTATTTCTACATTGTTTAGCCATATGCCCAAATTTATTGCAAACAAAACATATACCATTGAATTTATAAGAATTAGATTGCCTTACCGGTTTCCTCTGGTCTGATGAGTTATGCATACCAGTTGTCTGATCTTCATTTGCAGTACTAGAGATTTCACCTTGTACAAATCCAAGTCCTCTAGAATCATCAATTTGCCTTTGTCTTTTTAATAAGTCATCCAACTGTGCAACACTAATCCTAAATTTTTGTTTATAGTCACTTCCAGTAGTCAAATCATCTCTTAGAGTAGTTATTTGTCTTTCAAGTTCTTGTTCATTATTTTGGGAGTGTGGAAAATTAGTTCTCA
Organism: Cryptomeria japonica; assembly: GCF_030272615.1. Lineage (NCBI taxonomy): Eukaryota > Viridiplantae > Streptophyta > Pinopsida > Cupressales > Cupressaceae > Cryptomeria > Cryptomeria japonica. Next base: position 874,174,955 of record NC_081414.1, on the reverse strand, counting down.
ATAGATTATTTTCATGAGTCAATCTGCCACATTCATTAAATTTATTCTTTAGAGATATAACAAGATTATCTTCCTTCTTCTTTCTGTCCTCAATATCTTTTGATAACCTCATAGTCAGGTCTTTCATTTCATTCTTCATGAGAATTTTTGCTTGACTTAGTTTCTGACATTGTTTATTAAGTGCATTATTTTCCTCATCATCTAGGTTTTGCAAAAGTTCCTTTCTCTTGGCTTGAGCAGATGATAACCTTTCTTGCTCAATAAGAATTAATTCATTTGCAAAATTCAATTCATCTTGCAATTTCAATCTCTTCATCCTTTTAGTATCATAATCCTCAAGAGCCATCTCAAGTTGCTTTTTCATAGCGATGTTCAAAGATTCCAGTTTCAAGATCTTCCTCAAGCTATTAAACTTCTTTCGATGTACCAAGCTCTAATACGAATTGTTGGGATCCATAAATGCTGAGAGGGGGGGTGAATCAGTGTTCTACCAGTAAGATAAGATTTTATCCTTTTAGACCATACACATATAAACCAATAAACAAATAAACATATAACTTGAAGCAAATAAACCGTCCACATAAATGAACACCATAACACATAGAATTTATACATGGAAAACCTCAAAGACGAAAAACCACGGTGGGATTTGTGACCCAGAATATCAGTTCACTAGCCGTATGAAAGGATATTACATATAATGGGGGCCTACACATGTAGGAAGGCACACTGCCTAGAGAACACTACTCATCACTAAAGGATCTCACTAACTACAAGCTTCTGCTGAAGTAAAACACTGAAAATAAACTCACAAAATGCATCTGCTATGCGAAATAGAGTTCCGGTTTTAGCTCTGCTCTATATCGGTTCATAAACCGTGAACACTACTACTAGTATCTCTTCTCCAAGAATGCTTTCCAAACTGGCCACAAATCATTGCATGATATAACATTCACATACAAATGATCTACATATATATACTTTGCATTATATAGCTCTTCTATATTCTCCTATGTCATATATTCAGTCTTTTACAAAATGACCTAGCAAACTGACCTATATACCCTTACAAACAATATGCCTTATGTTAGCTTACAATACATTACAAAGTATATTCAATGTCGGCTTGGACAATAATTACAAAATGATTTTCTAAATGTCTCCCTTGATGTCAGCTTCCTTGAAGTACTTGATGCCGGTGCGAGTGCCAGTGTCAGTGTCTATGTAATCCTAGATACTCCAATGCCAGTGTATGTTGGTAAATACCTCCTAGTGTTGGTATATGAATTCCATCTGATCTTGTTGTCATCAATGACAACAAAATGGATCCGATGAGTGTCAATTGCCAACATATATATGTGTGTAATATGTGAATATTAATGTGTGAAGTGCAAAGAGCATCAAAATGCATAATTGGTGCTCTATTAGATGATTATGTAGCAAAATAGGGCAAAAAGGCAGAGTAGCATTTGAAAGTCAAATTGTGCTTAATCAAAATTGATTTTTAGTATTTTTAGATGCTATATTCTAGTTCAAACATTTAATTGCTCATGTATCTCATTTTAAGGATAGTGAGTCCTTCAGGGTTGTTGTCCTCTTATGTAATTGAGTAGTGAGATCTAGACAGTGTGCTTGAATGCAAGTGCATTCCATTTTGTAATATTATCATACTCCTAATCAAAGTATAATTATATTATGGGTACTCAATCCCATTGTGGTTTTTCCCTTTTCGGTTTTCCATGTAAAAATTCTGGTGTTATGGTTTTGTGGTTGATTAGGTTATTTTTTCACACTTTGATTTCATTTATTTTTATCTAGTGGTTGAAGAATTAGTTTAATAAGCTTGTTGACTGTAGAACACTGATTCACCCTGTTGTGCCCAAACTTTTGGGCAAAAATGGAACAACAATTTTTTTTTTTTTTGGACAACATAAACTCATAAAATAAACTACATTTAAATTGAAATCAATTAAGTTTGTCTTAACTATATTTTAAATAGAATTGTTTACTAAAGTTGGAATAATTAAATCAATCAATAGGGTGACAATAGTTAATGAAGACTAATTATTCCCTAAGAGGGTCATCGCAATTTAATTAATTTAATCAACCTAATTGATTTGCTATTAATTAAAGTCGAGAGATATTTAAATATCTCGAATGTACTTGAAATATTCTAGGCTAATTAGAATATCAATAATGCTATCTTAAATTAAAATTAATTAATTGGGCGCATACAAATCCACTTTTAAATATTAAATAAAAGTAATTTATATTAAAGTCTTTTTTTTAAAAATCTCCTCAACCTTCAAATTTTTGTCTATTAAATTCTTGGCCAAAAATTTACCTCATAGGCTAGATTTCGTGTAAATCAATTATTAACATTTGTTAAAAATTTCCCCCAATTTAAATTTAACTTAATGTCCATATTAAAATTTAATATGAACAATGACTATATAATAACCCTAGTCATTAAATTAGATCAATAATTGCAAATTAATATATATATATATATGTATATAATTAACCCCCATTTTAAATTATGTGTTGATAAAAAGACTATATTAAAATAAATTACTCTTCTCCTTAGTCAATTAGGGAGATATAATTAAATTCCCCACTTGGCTTTGATTAAAAGGGAGGGAATTTTTATTTTTTTTTCCAAACTTTAAAAAGAAGTTCCCCCTCTTTAACTAATATTTTAATCCTCAAACCCTAAATAGGGTTGATTTATTTCTCTACTGATTTTTATTTAAAAAAACCTCTAATAGTTTATTTTTCTTTTCTAAATGCTAACCCTAACCCGAATGTGGGCTAGGGTTGCATATTTAATTTTCTTCAATATTTATATGCTAACCCTAACCCGTAATTGGGTTAGGGTTGCATATTTTATCATTCCATATTCTATCTTTTCTCTTTTCTTATATTTTCCAAATGCAAACCCTAACCCAAAAAATGGGTTAGGGTTACTTTCCTATCATTTCTTTGTTTTGCTGTGAGTGTGTTTGGGGTTTTGCAAGGGGCGGCGACCCAAAAGAAGGCAGGGCGATGTGATCGAAGGGGAGCCACGGAACGGTTTTCTTTTATGCAGGTCTGCGTGTTCAAAGGCTAGGGGGGGCCATGGAGGGGGATGGTGCCACCCGTAGAGGCACCATGGGCACCACTGTGGGTCGCGGCTCGTAGTGACACTGCGGCGTCCTTGCGGGATGCGGTGCGCAGTAGCAGCCACGGCTGCCCCTACGGGTTAGAGCTCGTAGCGGCACCATGACACCCCTATGGAACTTGGCCCATAGCGATGCCTCAGTGCCTCTGTGGGTCACGGCCCACAGGGAGCCCGCAGGAGCCCTCGGCTCCGAGGTAACCCTCGGGTAGGGTTGGCAATATGATTTTTTTTTCTTCTGTTTAAATTTTTTTCCTATATATTTTTTTTAATATAAATAAATATATATTTATATATATATATATATATAAATATATATGTATTTATATTAAAAAATATATATATATAAATATATATGTATATATATATATATGCATATGTACATGTACATGTACATGTACATATACATATACATATACATATACATATATGCCCATCTCAAGGGGCATCTAGAGTTAGATTTTTATATATATATATATATATACTTTTAAAACATGCAGGAATGAATACAATATAGACAACAAATAAATAGATGTGCATCTTCCTTTTATTCATTTTATTTACTTAACTTGTAGGTAGGAGGAATAATGGATGTATAGATATAAGTTGTATATCTATTGGTTTCAATATGCGTATTTAAATGAATGTAATGTTTCTCTACTTTCTAATATACAGGGATATAATAAAATAATGACTGTCATGGAAACAAACCAGCAACATAAGTAAATATATATTTTCATTTCTCATGTATAAACATTTTAGACTAACTATATATATATATTTTTATAAGAACATTAAAGCAAGATGTTGTAGGCTAGGTTTAATGTATCTCCTTTCATATTAAATTTCTAATAGATAACTATAGGAAAATATTATTTTATCTACTTTCATTTTCTGCATTTTTTTTTTGATTATATAACAGAAGTAAATAGAATTTACAGCAACATTTAAATAGTCTAGAAAACACATAAATACATTATCATTTTGTACAATGTAAAGTCATTATTCGTCTAAATTCTATTTAACCATATTTGCATTTGGGCTAAATAAATAATTAGGAACTAATTAACTATTTTTATTTTACTATCATTTCTACGTTCCTAATATTTTCCATTATACTTTCTGCATTTTTTTTTTTTGTATACATGACAGAGATAAATAGATGATAGATCTCAATATAAGACAGATTTAAATAAAAGACAACAACAAAATACATTTCTTTTCCGTTGCAACTTGTACACAACAAAATTAATCAAGTGCACTTTTTTTTTTTTTTTTAATTTATTTTAATGATCCATACATCAATAAAATACAACTTAAGACTTAGTCAATAATACAGTTTCTAATTCATTTTGGAATATATTTACAATAGAAAAACTCTTTCCTTTCCCTTATTTTCTTTACAATAAATACAAAATTACATTCTTTTTCTTTCTGAAATTAAATTACAATCAGCAACTCCTAGCCTTCCCTTTTCTTCTTTTCCAAGCAACCTGCATACAAAATCTTAAGTCTGTGACCATGGAGTGCTCACCTCCCGGCCTAGGATTACTAGAAGCCACCCCCGAGCTTGGAGAACCAAGTCCTAGAAGGGTTACACTCAAGCAAACACAAACAAGCAAGGGAAAAACTCAAACAAACACATTCCCATCCAAGGCTGAACTTTATCACATAATGTGATGTTTACATGGGTGGAAGTGGACCAAGTACCTTGAGGAGAAATGCAAGATAGTAGATCACAACCAACTCATGGAAACCAAGAACACAACATAAGTCCATCTTAACCCAACATCCTTATGACCCCCAAGGCATACATGCCATACTTTCTCCCTTTATGACCCCTGAATGCATAAACAAAACTATGCAGCAAGGGTCACATAAACAAACCCTTGAGATCACTCTCATAATGAGAGCCTCTCACTCTAAGGCTATCAAACTCCTTCCACCCCCAAGACCATTTTTCCCTCCCTAGGGTAAGATGGCCTTGGATACTCCCAAAACACAAGAAAATGCATAACCAAAAAAAAGAGAAGAATTACATAAAAAATTTCATAATTAAAATACAAGGAAAGCAACAATTACATTCACGCAATCTTAGAAATAGATTTCCAACATATAGAGTAAGAAAATGCACCAACCTTTAATTTTCCAAGGGTTTACTAGGGATAGCTTGGAGAAGAGTAGCCCAATTCCACAATTCTTTTCTGCAATACTTAGCCAAAATTCTATTCTACATTTGGTTTTTTTAAAATTGCAAGATCTCATCTCCAAAGATGGAGAGTGGGTGATTAACTCTCTAAGTCTCAATCTCTAGCCTAAGAAGGATTCTCTCACTCTTTCCAACCTCTTGGATAGAGTGAGAGGCTCCCATTGGTTGGTCTTCCCTAAGTCTTACACACTCCCTAACCAAGGCACCTCAAGAAGAGGAATGAAATGGGGAAGAGGAATGACACATACCAAGAAGGTTATCTAACCAAGGATGGCACTCCTAAAGATGAAATTCGTCCATCTTGGGAAACCACTTTTTGGGGAGGTTAAACAGGTCCTAGGGGGTGGACACATGGCCAAATTTGGTCTTCACCCATAGGTACCCCATGAGGCCCAATAAAAATGCTCCAAAACTGACTCTAGGAGTTGGTTTAACCTTTTGAAAGTCCACCTCAAGTTTACCTACGGGTCAACTCTGAGTTGACCCTCCTAATAGCTCACCATCCTAGATTTTTTGTAACCTTAAAGGATAATTTGGAAATATATCAATTAAACAAAAAATAAATCTCTCAAATAGGTGACATGGCAATGCCAACACAACATACAACATGTGTCAAGTGACACTACAAAAGAATTCCACATCGCTAATACAAACATGGCAATTGTCTCTTGTAGGATTTACACAAATAAATAACTACAATTTAACACACATACAAACATTTATGTGTACGAATAAAATACGATACATATGGGGTGTTGTCTCTCCAAATAGACAACCCCTGGTTTTACGAACGTACATAGGCCTAGGCTTGATTCTCCATAATCTTTCCATGGTCACATAGATAATTTTCCTACGCATCTCAATTACACATTAGTACTTTCCAATAGCCTCATATAATATTAAACACATAAATAAGAATACACATCAATCACTCTACATACAATGCACATCATACAAATCAATTTACCATATATCAAAGCAAATCCACATAAGCAATTATCATAATCCTTATAATTTGATCCGTTCATAAGATATGCATCATATTTCTAGCATCATAATAAAGTCCTACAAATCAAATAATGACATACACTATCTCATTGTTATCCTACTCTAGAATCATATAAAATTCTATATCCACAATGCATAGAAATGAAGAATCAATATATCAATGTTATCCGATTCCTAGGATCATATAAAGTTCTATATCCATAATCCATAAAAATAGAACATCCATAATAGTTCTAACATGAGAATCACTTAAATGCTAGGATGGGTCAGGGTAGGGCCTCACACACCACCCCCTCTTATTGTTCATTGATTGCAATAGAAGAAAGGGAATTAGATGAGCTTGAGGCACTTATTGCTTAGAGATTGCCTAAGGGAGCCAGTAAGTATGATGGAAAGTTACCTTTGAAATGTTTCTCTTGTAATAAGATAGGACATTTTTCTCCTAGGTATCTAGAGAGAATGTCAAGATATGATAAATAAAATAGATATATTTGATAGTTTCAATACTTAATATAAGTACAGATCCAATAGCGAACAAGATGAGAGTGGGGGGTGAATCATACAAACTTAATCTTCCATAAAAACATCAGATTCAACCTCGGTAACATATATTTCAGTAATATATCCAAAACTGTTAAACATGCAAACTCAAAAGCATATAAACATCATAAACCTCATAACACCAGATTTAACATGGAAACCCAAATAGGGAAAAACCACTGTGGGATTTCAGACCCACTAAGAAATATACTCTTCTAGAGTATGCTCGATTAAAAGCAAATCCTGTTAAAGATTACAAACACATTGCTAGATGTGACCTAGTTAAGGAATTTCCCTCAGATCTGTTAGGATCTTCACCTTATTAGAAGTGACCTTGTTAAAAGATTTCAAACACTCAATCAGAATGTCACCTTGCTAGAGGGTTTTACAAATAAGACTGTTAAGTCCACTCAATTAAGAGATTTTTTGTCACTTTCACAAAATAATAGTAATAAAATCTATCTACAACTTCACATCTAAAATGCTAAAGTAGATTCTTATTTGTTCAATAGAATCTAGACATAGAACTAATCTTGTCTATCTACTAGGCTTCTATACTCTGTTATTCAAACAGGTCTTCAAGCTTTTGTGCTCGGTAATCACTATGTAGCATCCCTATGCATACACTTTCCCGCATACATTGTTTATCAACAGTTTCCTATTTATAAACAATTAGGTAACCACTTAATCTCCTTGATCACATTTCCCATGATCAATCGTAGCCATCAGATCTTTGATCTTGTCTAGGTTCAATGTATCTTTTGATCTAGAAATATTTTACCCCACCTAGGAACTTGCATATTAGTCTTGGAACTTGTGCCAGGGTATTGCGGTTCAATCTACACTGTAGATCTTCATGTTGACTTTCTATTGCCTTAGATTCATTAACAAACTATATTAATGGCATACCAATCATTCAATCAGTTCTAGCTCATCGACTTACTTCATTAAATAATGCATGCAAACATTTAATGCATTCTGTTATAGCTCGGTTACAACTCGGTAACAACTCAGTATATACTAAACTTCACTCGGTAGACATTCCACCTTCATTAACCTATAGTGATAACCTTAGGGTTTACTGACTAGGTTCCTTAGGGTTTACCGACTAGGTTCTTTTCTTGATAACATAGTATAGTATTAACCTTTACAATTTACAACATATGTATGATGTTAAAACAATCTAAAACATCATGATCTCATCATTATCTAACTCGGTAATAGTTTCCCATTGAATAACTTATTCTTCCCCTCATTCATCATATTCTTTCTGTATCTTTTACCGACATCTTAATTCTCTTCAAAACATACTTCTTAAGATGTGGCAACATCATACTGAATTAGAAAATCAATTTCTTGATATCAATAACAAAATAATAATATCAAGACAGTAAACATCCTTAATCAGTTATATCCATAATCATCAACAACCTTCTCAATATCCTTATGAAATGCCAACAATCTTTCATAGTCTGTTATAATGCAATATTGCCAACAATCTCCCCCTTTGGCATTGATGGCAAAACCAATTGATTTGACCTTAAAAGATTTGGATTGCTATGATTCTGAAATGCTGAAATGCTCTCTCTCCCCCATACATTAGGCTTCTCCTATTTTCTTCTATCTTCTTTCCAATCTGTAGTCTTCTCAATTTTCTTTTAGTATTCTGCCCTGATATTAGTCTTCTCCCCCTTTGACAACAATGCCAAAAAGTAAAGAAGTAAAACATAATTTCTATCTGTATGAAGTGATTTCCTACTGTTGTGTATCAATTTAGTCTCGGTTAGAGCATTTTATCTTCAATTCCTGTTCCCTATAATGTTTCCTGTTCACCTTTAGAAAACATCCTAAAGGGTGTAAGTCAACATCAACTCCCAAAAGATATTCAATAGAGTCATCGGATTGATGCTTTCACCGAACCCGATCAGTGAATAGAAGATAGGGGTAGGACCCCTAACTTACTTTTGAGATATTCAAAAGTGTCCCTTGGTAGTGGCTTGGTGAAGATATTTTCTATTTGTTTCTTTGTGCTAACATACTCCAACACCACTTTCTTCTCTTGAGCTTCTTCTCTAAGATAATGATATTTGATAGAGATGTGCTTTGTCTTAGAGTGCATAATAGGATTCTTCATAATATTAATGGCACTAGTATTGTCATAGAATATAGTTACTGGCTTGGTAACTTTCTCATTTATACCTTCCAACAATTATTTGATGCATGCAATGTTGGTACAATTCAATGCTGCAGCAACATATTTAGCTTTTGCTGTTGATAGTGAAACACATCCTTGTTTCTTGCTAAGCCAACTCACTAGTCTTTCTCCTAAAAAGAAAGCTCCTCCACTTGTGCTTTTTCTATCATCAATGTTGCCTACCCAATCAACATCAGTATAAACTTTTAAATCAAAATCATTTCCTTTCTGATATGCTAAGCCATAATCCTCAGTCCCTTTCAAGTATCTAAAAATTCTTTTGATTGATGTCATATGTGTTTCCTTAGGATCTTCAGAGAATCTTACAACTATACCTACTAAATGTGCTATTTCTGGTCTACTATGAACAACATATTGTAGTTTTCCCATCATGGATCGGTAAAGTGTCTCATCAATAGATGTAGATTCATCATTCTTTGATAATTTATAGTTGGTAGTCATAGGAGTACTTACTAGTTTTGAATCCTCCATTCCAAATTTCTTCAAGATTTCCTTTATGTACTTGGATTGAGTAATGAAAATCTCATTTTTCATTTGCAGTATCTGTAAACCTATAAAATACTTTATCTCACCAAGTAATGAGATCTCAAATTCTTTGCTCATTTCATTTCCAAAGTTCTTGCATAAAGAGTCATTTCCACAGAATATAATATGATCAACAAATATGGCTGAGATCAATATTCCATTTTCATCATTCTTCATGTACATATTGTTGTTCTCGCTTCTCCTTATAAAGCCAATCTTAATCAAATAAGAGTGCAATCTTTCATACCATGCTCTAGGTGCTTGTTTCAAACCATATAAATATTTGTTCAATTTACATACCTGATCTTTATTATTGTCTTCAACAAATCCTTCAGGTTGTTCAATAAAAACTTCTTCTTTTAATATTCCATTCAGAAATGCAGATTTGACATCCATTTGATATACCTTGAAATTTTTGAAAGCAGCATATGCCAACAATGTTCTTACTCCTTCAAGTCTAGTAACAGGTGCAAAAGTTTCACCATAATCAATTCCTTCTTCTTGAGCATAACCTTTGCAAACTAGTTGTGCTTTGTTTCGAATGACCTCTCCTTTTTCATTTAGCTTGTTTCTAAAAATCCACTTTGTATTGATTACATTTTTGTCCATTGGTCTTGGGATTAGTGTCCATGTGTCATTCTTCTTGATTTGATCAATCTCTTCTGTCATAGCATTTATCCAATCTTCACTGTTAAATGCCTCTTTCACTATTCTTGGTTCAAATTCAAATATCAAACATGTGTTTTGTCTCAGTTTGTTCCTTGTCATCACTGGATCATCCTTATCTCCTATAATCTGACTTGGTGCATGATGTCTTCTGACATACTTGGCTAATATAGGCTCGATAGGCTCTGTATGATCTTCATCACTCGGTAACTTGATATTCTCTTCATTTTCTTCAACAGTCTTCTCGGTAAGACTTCTTGATTGAACATAGACAAATTCATCATAGTCTTTTGGTTCCTTGGAATTTCCTTCATCATTTCTTTATGCAAATTCATCAATTTTCACATTTGCACTTTCTACTATTTTGTTAGATGATTTGATCAGACATTTAAATGCTCTGCTTCTAGAAGAATAACCTAGAAATGTTCCTTCTTCACTTTTCTAATCAAACTTACCATTTCTATCATCTTTGTGAACATAGCATCTACTTCCAAAGATTTTAAAGTAACTAACATTAGGTTTCTTATCATACCAGATTTCATATGGTGTCCTCAAAGTACCTTTCTTCAATTGAACTCAGTTCAAGGTGTAAACTATTGTTCTTATTGCTTCTCTCCATAATGTTTGTGCACTTTCTTTTCAATCATCAGTGTTCTAGCACAATCCACAATAGATTTGTTTCTTCTCTCAGCTATTCCACTCTGATGTGGAGTTCTCGATGCAAAGACTTGTCTTTTAATACCATGATCATTGCAAAATAAGTTGAACTCATTAGATGTGAACTCTCCTCCTCTATCTGATCTAAGACATTTCAGTTGTCTTCCTATTTCATTTTCAACTCTTGCCTTGTACCATCTAAACATTTGAAAAGCTTCTGATTTATCTTTTAAAAACATTACTAACATCATCCTTGAATAGTCATCCACAAATAATATGAAATATTTATCACCATAATAACTTTGAACTTTCATAGGACCACAAAGATCAGTGTGCACTAGATCTAAAATTCCCTTAGAAGTGTAAGACTTACTTGTAAAGCTTGATCTTGTCATCTTACCCATCTGGCATCCTCAGCACATAGCATTCTCAGGTTTTTCAAGACTCGATAGACCTCTTACTCAGTGCTTCTTACTTATTTTGATCAGATTATCAAAATTTACATGACAAAATATTTTATGCCATAATGAGGTATCATCTATCTTTGTATAAAGACAATTCTTCAGAGTTGAGTCAAGGTCAAATGTGTTACCTTTTTTTTGTGTCCCGGTAGCAGCTAACTTTCCATACTTGTCATGAAATTTGACAATTCCATTCTAAAACTCTATTTGGTAGCCTGTGTTGTTTAGCTATGATACACTCAACAAATTATATTTCAAACCTTCAACCCAATAAACATCATCACATTTTGCATTGTCAAGAAGTGTTATAGATCCTTTACCTTTCACCGGACATGGTGCATCATTACCAGATCTAACATAGCCTCCATCATAATCTTCTAATATAACAAACTTGTGTTTATCTCTTGTCATATGATGTGAGCATCCACTACCTATAATCCAAGAATCATTAGTGTTTATGTGAGATATTAGGGCTTTTTCTTCATACCTTTCTTCATCTAATCCATCTTTGATAGCCACATAAACTACTTCCTCTGAATCAGTTTCATCTGATTTGTCATCATTGGATTCCTCATCAGCTATTAAACATGTCTTTCTATCTCTTCTTCTGAAGTCTCGGTGTCCTCTGTAGTGATTGTCTTTCTGTCTATCATTTCAGTAATCTCTCTTTTCAGTAAAATCTTTGTTAGGATAGTTAGAAGCCATATGTCCTATCTTATCACAATTGAAACATTTCAAAGGTAGCTTTCCTTTATACTTACCTTTTCCTCTCGGTAACCTTTTGGCTAAAAGTGCTTCAAAATCTTCTTGCTTTCTAATTTCCTCATACAGTTTGTGTGCTGCCTATATGTTCTTACAAAATCTTTCACTTGCTCCACTGTGATCTCCTTCAGAGTACTTATACTTTCTTTCATTGAAATCATTAGATTCATCAAGATGAAAAGAACTAAATGTAGATTCAACTTTATTTACTGAAGATCCACTGTTATCAAAGTTACTTAACTCAAATGCATGTAGCTTACCAATAGTAGCATCTAAAGAAAATGGTATATTAGGTACAGACCTCAATTCATTGATTGCAGAGACTCAGACTGCATCAGCTAGTAGAAGGGTTCTTAACAACTTACTTGTTATATCCTTTTCTTCAATAGTTTCACCTGCTCCTTTGATTTGATTTACAATCTCCTTTAGTCTAGTACTGTACTGAGTTATGTTCTCACCTTCATTCATCCTCATAGATTCAAGTTGTCCTCTTAGACTATCTACTTTTTCTCTTTGAACATGTTCATCTCCTCCATATACTGATATGATCTTATCCCACATTGCCTTTACATCATTGCAGCCTTCTAGATCATTAAACTCTGAATCAGTCAATGCAGGCATTATTTCAATCATTGCTTGAATATGTTCTTGCTTTACCTTTATCTCTTCCATAGTCAATGGATAGGTGCTCAGTGTAACAAAATCATTCTCTAGATAGTATACAACATATTCTCCAACTCTTGATAGATGTAGCTTCATCCTTTTTTGCCATGTAGAGAAACTTGACTTGTTCAGCTTCGGTGCATCCCTCTTATACATCTTTGGATCTTTAACTCAAGTGCCTTTAAAATTTTCTTTTAGAGTCCAATGCTCTGATACCAATTGATAGTTCTAATACTTAATATAAGTACAGATCCAATAGCCAACAAGATGAGAGGGGGGGGGGGGTGAATCACACAAACTTAATCTTCCATAAAAACATCAGATTCAACCTCAGTAACATATATTTCAATAATATATCCAAAACTGTTAAACATGCAAAATCAAAAGCATATAAACATCATAAACCTCATAACACCAGATTTAATGTGGAAACCCAAATAGGGAAAAACCATTGTGGGATTTCAGAACCACTAAGAAATATACTCTTCTAGAGTATGCTCAGTTAAAAGCAAATCTTGTTAAAGATTACAAACACATTGCTAGATGTGACCCGGTTAACGGATTTCCCTCAGATCTGTTAGGATCTTCATGTTGTTAGAAGTGACCTTGTTAAAGGATTTCAAACACTTAATCAAAATGTCACCTTGCTAGAGGGTTTTACAAATAAGACTATTAAGTCCACTCGGTCAAGGGATTTTCTATCACTTTCACAAAATAACAGTAATAAAATCTATCTGCAACTTCACATCTAAAATGCTAAAGCAGATTCTTATTTGTTCAATACAATCTAGACATAGAACTAATCTTGTCTATCTGTTCGGCTTATATACTTTGTTATTCAAATAGGTCTTCAAGGTTCCATGCTCGGTAATCACTATGTAGCATCCCTGTGCATACACTTGCCCACATACATTGTTAATCAATAGTTTCCTATTTATAAACAATTAGGTAACCACTTAATCTGCTTGATCACATTTCCCATGATCAATTGTAGCCATCAAATCTTTGATCTTGTCTAGGTTCAATGCATCTTTTGCTTTGAAAATATTTTACCCCACCTAGGAACTTGCATATTAGTCTTGGAACTTGTGCCAGGGTATTGCGGTTCAATGTATGCTATAGATCTTCTTGCTGACTTTCTATTGCCTTAGATTCATTAACAAACTATATTAATGGCATACCAATCATTAAATCAATTCCAGCTCATCAACTTCCTTCATTAAATAATGCATGCAAACATTTAATGAATTCTGTTATAGCTCAGTTACAACTCGATAACAACTCGGTAAATACTAAACTTCACTCAGTAGACATTCTGCCTTCATTAACCGATAGTGATAACCTTAGGGTTTACCGACTAGGTTCTTTTCTTGATAACATAGTATAGTATTAACCTTTACAATTTAGAACATATGTATGATGTTAAAACAATCTAAAACATCATGATCTCATCATTGTCTGACTCAGCAATAGTTGCCCATTGAATAACTTATTCTTCCCCTCATTCATCATATTCTTTCTGTATATTTTACCGACATCTTAATTTTCTTCAAAACATACTTCTTAAGATATGGCAACATCATACTAAATTAGAAAATCAATTTCTTGACATCAATGACAAAATAATAATATCAAGATAGTAAACATCCTTAATCACTTATATCCATAATCATTAACAACCTTCTCAATATCCTTATGAAATGCCAACAATCTTTCATTGTATGTTATAATGCAATATTGCCAACAATATTAAGAATGATAGATATGAGAAGCATGATAAATGCAATAAGCCCTATAAGCCTATCTTGAAGTACATATATTAGAAGAGAAGTTATTATGTTGCTGGTGAAGGTGTGGTAGATGAAGAGTCAGAGAATGGGAATTCAAAAGATGAATTTGTATTTATTGCTATCAAGGAAGATGATCCGACACCAGTGAATTCTAAAAGTTGCATTGTAGAGAAGAAAGCTTTGGCTACTAAGATTGAAGAAAAAGATGAATGGGTAATTGAAAATGGATGTTCACATCATATGACATGTGATAAAAGAAAATTTGTGATTATGGAGAGGTATGATTATTGTATAGTAAGATTTGGTGATGATAAATCTTGTGTGATTCATGGTAGAGGTTATATTTCGTTCAATGGTAAACATAATATTGATGATGTCTTATATGTTGAAGGTCTAAAGCATAATCTTTAAAAAGTTGGATAGATAGTTGATAAGGGATATGATTTTCAATTCAAGAATGGTAAATGCAAGATTCTAAATGCCTCTTAAATAGAGATTTCATTAGGGACAAAGACTAAAGGTAATATCTTTGACTTGAATGCTAGTGAGAAAATTTGTTTGATTTCTCAGATTGATGAAAGTTGGTTGTGGCATAGGAGTATGTGTCATGTTAATTTTGACTGCATGATGAGGATAAGTTCTACTCAAGTTGTTAGAGATTTGCCCAAAATTGTAAAACCTTCTAATCCGATATGGAAAGAATGTTAGCTTGGAAAGCAAACAAGAACATCATTGAAAAGTAATTCGTATACATCTAATGGTTTATTGGATCTTGTGCATACTTAATAATGTGGTCCTATGAGATTGAGAAGAATACAAGGTGATAGATATTTCATGTTTTTGATTGATGACTATTCTAGAATGATGTGGGTTACCTTTCTAAGGGAGAAATTAGAAGCACTAGAGAAATTCAAGATATTCAAAACTAAGGTGGAGATTGAGACAAGGTTGAAGCTAAAGTGTTTGAGATCTGATAGATGAGGAGAATTCATATCCTGCAAGTTTGATACATTTTATGAGAGGAATGGAATTAGAAGACAATTATCTACTCCTAAGATCCCTTAGTAGAATGGAGTTGTTGAAAGGAAGAATATAAATATTTTGGATGATACTAGGACTATGTTGATTGAAGGAAATGTTGGACAAACCTTTTGGATAGAAGCTATTAGCACTATTGTTTACACATTCAACTGGGTGCATATAAAAGTTGATTCTAGTAAGACTCCTTATGAGTTATGGTTTGGTCATGTTTGTACAGTTAGATATTTCAGAGTCTTTGGAACAAATTTTTAGGTTTTGAGGGGACCTCAAACCCCTTACATCAGAATCCAAATATAGATCATTAAAGAAACTAGACTAAGACTAATAACAAAGAAACAAAACATGTTTCTATAGAAAAGGACAACAAAGATACATCAACTAAAGAAAAGGGCAGCAAAAATCCAACAAGGTGTTGGTGAGCACAGCAACAAAAAGATACGAAGACCAGTTAGATTAAAATATTGATGCCATCAGTAGCCTCTTTCTATAGCATCATCATGGTCTTTGTAGTTCCCTTGAGGTTGAGAAGATCCCAAGGCAAAGATACCTCCATAGGCTTGGTTCTTTATCTGGTCCTCCTCGTAGTGCGAGGGATATCCTTGGAGCTAGAAACCCCAACATCCATCTCCAAACCCATAAATTTCCTATCATTATGCATCTTCTCCAATCTAGCCACCATCACCGACATGTTGGTAGAAGACACTCTCAGCATAGCCACTCTATTCTCCATTATCTTCTTGAGTTCAACCTCAATTTTCTACATTTTTCAGGTTAATCTCCCCAAATGTTTCATCATATCTTTTCTTAAAAAGATCAATATCCTCCCCATTTTTCATAAGGAACTCCAGAATCATTCTTTTTTAATCTTATTTCTACAGGGCACACTCATTTCTCTCAAAAGCGCAATCCTTCCCCTTATCCTTTATTCTCACCTGACCCTCTTTCTCCACAACCCCTTCAACCCCTTCCAACTTAGCTAAAGTAGTTCTTTGCTTTAGATGCAGAGTCTTATTTCCATGGAAAACCAAACATTGGAAGCAATACAAATCAACCAAGGCACTTCTAGTAGTGCCCAAAATATTGAGCACTGGTTCACACTTGTCTTGTAAATCTTGGGAGTCCAAGTCCATCAATTTCAAGTCCTGGTTAATAGAATTTTGAGGAGGCAGCTCACCCCCCGCATCAGAATCAGATAAAATTATCTTCTTAACCTTCCCCTTTGGCGTCACCTTGTAACTAGATGTATCCTTGGCCAATGAAACATCATTTTTCTTCTTGAGGATTCTAACCTTATCTTAGGGGGGTAGATGTGAGAGCGTTAACCTCAAACTTAGAGTCATGAGAGCCATCACTAGGGGTTTAATCCCCATCTTTATCTTCCACACTTGCCTTCACCCTATTAACCCTAACTTCAAAATTCTCATAAATTAAAAGGATTAATCCTATTAAGCCAAAGGGCTTGACTTAGGGTTCTTAATGTGGTCAGCCAGACAATCATTTAGGGATGAAATCAAATAATAAGAAAAGGAAACATTATTCCCATATCTAAAGTGATTGAGAAACACAAAATGGTAGCTATAGACTCTAGTAAACCTCTCATCAACCATAAAAAAATCCATTATCACTTTTAGCATTTTATGCTAGAAACATTTTACCTGGTTGGGAGAAAAGTAAGTTTTGTCCTTCTTGACAAGCTTCTCCTTTTCATCAACATCCTTGTGACCTCAACAACTAAATTCTCATCCAACTTCACCATCTTCCAAAATAGAGTGACTTTATTTTTGTTCCCTCCCTTAATGAAGAGTTTGGAAACATGGTCCTTTTTACCATGTAATTTCTCCTTATACCCTCTAAGCCCTCCTTTCTGAAATCTTCTCCACACTTTCTATTCCTTCTTCCAACATTCACACCTCATTGACTCATTCATATTAATATTTCCCCCCATTGTTTCTCTAGTCCAATCAACCCCTCCTTCACCTAAGAAAAAAGAGACTCTGCAATACCAATAGAGAAATGCAGAGCTAAGGCACATAATGCAATTAATCACCCACAAAGCGTGCAGGGTAGTCCACCTCATATAACCTAGAAACTTCTTGTCATCTCAACAATCATTATTTTAAAACTCAATCTAATGTTCATCATGATAATAAGGGAATACCCTTTCCATTAATGCAATCAAAAATAAATTTCGCCTTCGCATCCAAAGACATATTGGTTTCACCTTGCCACTTGATAGGGGCCGATAAATTAACTCCTATGTTGGGAAAAGTGTCTGCTGCCTTATTTGCTTCCCTATAGGTGTTGGTTATGACACACCTATCCAAACCTTCAATATTTTTAAGGGCCCTTATAATAATTTTTTTAATTTTCCAAGAGAGCTTAGCCAAACCTTTTAAGTAGTTGATAATATTTAAGGAGTCCCCCTTTATCCAAACTTTTTTCAATTGCAAATTGTCAACAATTTTAAGGCTTTCCATAGCTGCCATAGCTTCAGCTATGTGATTGGTCTAGGAACCTAGAGGAAGGGCCACTATAATCAAACAACACCCATTTAAATCTCGTACCACTCCCCCCCTTAGCTGGTTCAAGGTTCCCCTTAGCTACCCCATTCAAATTAACTTTCACCCATCCCTCCCGAGTGTAATTCCAGACAACATCTTCTCTAGATTTCTTTGCTTTGAATTTTATAATATCATCCTCTAACCCCCACTCCGAAGAGATCCTCTTATCCTCCTTAGAAATAGAAGTGGAAGGAAGATAGCAGATGCCACTACCAATTAACTTCATATTCTCTCTAATGGACCTACACACCTTGTCAAAAACAATGTCAGCTATGCAAGATGACTCCCTCAAAATTTTGTTGTTCCTTTCCTTCCAAATATGCTAGGAGACATAGGGAAACAATAGGGACCAAATGATTTTTATAAAAGAGTTGGAAGAGGGACACCTCCATTGAACAAAGAAATCTTCCACCTTATTTGGAAAGACCCAAGCAATCTTCTACTTATGCAAAATCATACCCCAAATCTCCACCGTGAAGGGGCAATGAAGCACAAGGTGAGAGAAAACTTCTTCAGCATTGAGACATAATTGACATCTATTCAAAGTCAAGAATCCTCTCTTACTTAAATTTTCAATAGTAAGGATTTTATTTTGGAGAAAAATCTAGAAGAAAATATTAACTTTAGGGGTGAGGTTTTTGATCCAAGCCTTAGCACAAACAAGAGGATGGGGCAGGGGAGAAACCATCTTTCTAATAGCAAAGGCCATAGAGAAGGAACCATTTGGGATCAACCTCCAAATAAAAATATCTTCAACCAGAGGATTAACAAACAAGGATAGCAAAGCCTACTGGATTGGAGAAAAGACAACATTAATTTCCTCCAATTTAACCCAACAAGAGTTCTATTATGTCAAAAGAGATGAGGATATAGGAAATTTTGATGCAAGATGTGATGAAGGAATCTTCTTGGGTTATCCTACTAAGAGAAAGGTCTACCAATGTTATAATAAGAGATTAAAGAAGATAGTGGAAAGTGCATATGTGAAGGTTGATGAATGTCATGGGAAGTAGATCAGAGCATCCAGATATCAATTTAATGATCAAGATGCTATTTCAAAGCTTGTGTAGATTGAGATCTTAAAGAAGATTGCTCCAATAGAGACAATTAATCTAGATATTGCTACTATCAGTGAAGAAGTTCAAGAGCCTGTAAATCAGAACAATTAGAAGATTCTGAGGTATGTGAAATTGAATCATTCAAAAAATTAGATTATTGGTGATAAAAATAAAAGTGTGATGAATAGGAGAAGTATTGATGCAGAAGAGATTTGCTTGATTTCCAAGATTGAACCTAAAGATGTCGTTGAAGCATGTAAAGATGAGAATTAGATAAAAGTGATGGAAGAAGAGTTGAACTGGATGGAGAAGAATAGCACATGGGAGCTTGTTCTGAGAACTAAAGACAAGAATGTGATTGGCTCTAAATAGGTGTTCTAGAATAAATTGAATGAAATCGGTGAAGTGTTAAGAAACCAAGAAAGGTTGGTATGTAAGGGATGTTAGGATTCCCAAAGATACTCAGAGGGGGGGATGATTCAGTATCTGATCAGTTAGTGAACTCTCTTAACTTATAACATGAAAAGCAATTCAAAACTATGTATCGATAAACCAGAATTAATGCAATAAATAAGAATAACAACCACATCATGAAAGACACACCATAACACAATATTTTTAACGAGAAAATCTAGTGTGGGAAAAACCTCGGTGGGATTTGTGACCCACAATATTTGCTTACTAGCCAATAAGGGAATATTATTATTTACTGTAAAGCGAAAAAATCGTGATCGAACCCTAGTTGCACTCCCCTCTTCCGACTCCGAGGAGAGAGAAGGGAGGTTCGCTAGGATTCGATGGTTTTCACTTAGGGGAGAAAATTTACATTCAAAAGAGGGGTTGAAACTCACAAGATCCAATCCCACACAATGCAAGATTGGATGCTAAATGAGTTTCAAGGGTTAAGACAGCAAGGCTACCCTCTTTTGTAAAGAATGTTGATAGAGGAATTAAGCTAGGAATGCATAGAAAGTGACAAAGATTCGCTTATAAACTGAGTTCGGGATATAGGATGAAGTTGCGGACCTGGAATTAGCAGTAAAATGTCGATACGGTGCTGTCCTGTAAATTTGAGCAAAAGCTGTCAGGACGATGGCGCCCGGCGCCACGGTCCTCCGAAAAATCCATGAAACGAAGGGGGATCTATTCGTCTCTGCACAAGGATTCTAGATCTTCAATTTCAGCCGCGTACCTGCAACCTACACACAGAAAAGCGAAGACGATGGGGGGTTAGGGATTAGGAGTTTGCCTTTAGGTCAAACCCCGGTTTTGGAATTAACCAAGAAATGAGCAAGTGTTGTAAATGTAAATGACTGTAATGTAGAACAAGTACTAATACCTTGTTCTAAGGATGTTTGTATCCTTATGTGCGAAGGTATAGATGTTTTTGTTTGTTGTATGTTGTAGTAGTATGTAGTAATATGTGATCTCCTCTTCAATGGTTGAATCCTTGACTTGAATGCAACACTTAGCCTTGAATGGATACTTGGAATGAATGCTTGAATGCTTGAATGCTTGAGTATAGTTTCCACGCTTTGTACACATATCCCCTTCATATATGCCAAATGAGAGAGAAAAATGTAGTTTATATACTTGCCAATTAGGGTTAATAGACTGATTTTCCCGACCTTAGGTCGACCAGGGAATGTAATTTCCAAATTGCAAATGAAAAGACCCGAAGTCCAAAAGAGACCGGGCCCAAAATAGGACCCAGGGACCAGGGCGCTCGGTGCCATGGTCCTGGGGGACCAGGGCGCTCGGCGCCCTGGTCCTAAAGGACCAGGGCACTGGGCGCTCTGGTCCCACCTCTGGGACAGCGGGGTGCAAAGGAGGTTCAGGCCAGGGTGCTTGAAAAATGCAGTTTTCAGTGTCATAATCAGGTTTCGGGGTCTCCATTCAGGTTGCGTGTTGCGTCACCATCGTGAAGACCGAAATGCAGTCGAAATTGCAAGTGTCACAATTTTAGGACGCTACATTTAGCCCCCACTTTAGCGGGAGTATGTATGCTCATACTTCCAGTAAAGTACAAGGAAACAACATTGAAAGACTTTCACCACGTCAAGGAGGCAAGATACACCAAGCCCCCAGTGGACTAAGGATCTTACGACTTTGATTGACAAAGTAAAAGGGAAGATCACGAGAGAGAACCATGACTATCAGTAGTAAGGTTCCCTCACTATGAGTCATGCAAGAGAAATACCAAAAATTTTCAAGGCAAAGCTAAGTTCACCAAGAAATTTTCAAGTATCTTGAAAGGATAGACAGGGTGTATGCCCCCCTACGTTAAAGCGATCACACATGCCTCAACGGGGGTGATTGTTTTAACGTAGTGATACACATAAGAAATGAGAAGGGAAAGGAGCAAGTTATCGCAAAGATTTAGCCCCCAAGTGTGAGATAAACCCAAGGATAATAGACACAAAACACAAAGCACGAGGTGACTTCACTTTCCTCGGGGTCAGTATGCTGTATGATAATTCATGTATATATATCATATGTATGTATGCATAATTGTTCTTCATTCCCCAATCAAGGAAGGTCACCTAGAAGAAGGGAACACATGTGTCTTCTGAGTCAACATGAGAGAGACCAAAAGAGATCTCAATGCTTTGCATCGTCCTCAAGTAGACAATACTAAGGACAACAAATAGAAGAATGAGAATAACATATAGAAGAAGTAACAAAAGAGAGGGGGAAAGAATCTGCTATGCTAATGTAACTAGTCTAGCACGTCATCTACCCCCCGATCTTGCTAATCAATGTTTCGGGAAGGCAGGGAACACGCTAGAGGAGGAACATCCAACACAGTAGATGGAGCTATCACAAGATCCAAACAAGGGCTATGTTCATGTTCCAAGCCACGTTGTTCTTGTCTAGCAGCTAGGATAAGTGCTTTAGAAAATTTGTTAGATAAATGGTTATCAACATCAACAAGTTCATAGTCACTATTAGAAGCAAGAGGGGTAAAATTTTCATCTATATCATCATCAAGATTTATAAAAATAGGATCTTTAACTTGCACAGGATCAAGACCATCATGCATCTTATGTTTAGGAGATTTAGGCTCAATGTCTGGCTGAGGAGAAAATGGAATAATGCTTGTTGAAGGTGTTTTTGGAGATTGCAAAGTTTGAGAAGCGGCTGCTTGAGCCCTAAGACGACGCTTTCATCGGCGTTCACATGCAGAACGATTACGTCTAGTCTTAGTAGGAAGTGGAGAAGATTGAGGAGGAGGAATGTTTTCATCCTTATTACTTGGGTGTTTAGGTTGTGGTCTCTTAGGCTGAATAATAGGAGAAGAAGAAGGTCTCTTCTCTCTATAAAAGGCAGGAGGAGGAACTGATCCATATAAAGGAGGAATTTTTGGTTTAGGAAGGAGACCAAGTCCATCATGACGAGGAGGTATAGGTCTACTCTTAGAAGGTTTATTAGGCATAGACATAGTCACATCCATAGGGACGGGTTGGGAATCTTCTTGAGGAAAGATATTAGTTTTATCTTTCAAAGGAAGAACTTCCTTCTCAAGAATGATAGGAATGTCAAGTTTAGGTGTTCTAGGTTCACTTAGAGATAGGATCATATCTGTTTTCCACTTTTGATAAGATTTGAAAAGATAATCACTTCGCGGAGGAAGGGATTAGAATTGTTTAGGCCAAAAATAATCAATAGGAACACTAGAAGTTCTTTCAGTTGGTTTAAAGAGACTATGATTGATAGTAACAACTTCACCATTATGGCGAAATTTCAAACATTTTTGAATAGGAGAGGCAATAGCTTTCATGGAAGATAGCCAAGGATAGCCAAGCTTCACACGAAATTGTTCGGACGAAGGAATAATAGCAAAGTTCACATCAAGAGATTTGTTATGAACTTCAATAGGCAATGTAATAGAACCAATTGCAGGAGAAGAAAATGCAACAAATAATTTCACAATCACATCTGTTTTGTCATAGATCACTTGATTCAATTGCAAAGTAAAAAGAAATTCTTCAGTAATAACATTAACCATGCATGAAGGATCAATAAGCACTCCACGACAAGGTGTATTCTTGAATTTTGCAACTATGTATAAAGGACCATCAGGTGCCCTAATGGTTTCACTAGAATCAAATGTGATGGAAGGTTCTTTAGGATTTTCTTGCTGCTCTACAAAGTTAATCACATTCGGAGTCATAGACACAAGACCATCAGATGAGAGAGAGGAATCATTAGCCTCAATCGCATTAGAGGTATGAGAAGGTAATGGATCAGTGAAAATTTGAAGATTTTGGTTAGGAGGAGCTACAGATGTGTTGCCTTTATCATTCACTCCAGAAATAGAGATAGTATTATTATCAATCAAATCTTGAATTTTACCCTTTAAAGAAAAACATTTCTCAGTATCATGCCCAGGCTGATGATGAAAGTGACAAAAAGCTTTGCTATCAAAATAAGGTGAAGTAATCTTTGCAGGATCAATTTGTCGCACAGGAGGAAGAGTAAGCACATTTTGTTCCAATAACTTATTCATAACACTATGCAATGATTCATTCAAAGGAGTATACTTTCTTTCTTTCTTGAAAAATTTAGAAATAGGAGGCACACCTGATGCTGCATTCACATTGTTGTTGATGATGTTTTCATTGAATTTGTTGGAATCTCTGTTCGGTTTAAACTTCCCAAGTTGTTGACTGCTATCACCCTTATCACTCGGAGCCATAGGATGTGATTGTTCCATTTGACTCACAGTCAGTTGATAATTGTGAAGAGTTGCACACAACTGTTGGAAAGAAGTAAACTCAGAAAACAGAAGTTTGTCTCAAATATCTTTTTGTAAATTAGAAATAAAGATTCTTTGAATATCATTGTCAGGCACTGGAAAAGAAATTTGAGCATACAAATGCTTATATCTACCAATGAAATCAGTCACTTTTTCTTTAACACCTTGTTTACAATGCATTAAATCAATCAAAGTAACCTTAGGACTTATATTGTTTTGAAATTGTTGAATGAAAGCATTTGCAAGTTGTTCAAAAGAAGTAATAGAATAAGAAGGCAACGAGCAATACCATTGTAGGGCTTTGTCTCTTAATGTTCTAGTAAACAGTTTTGCAAGCAACCTTTGGTCATAAGCAAAATTAGTACATATTGTTTGAAAAGTCTTAACATGTGTTAGAGGATCTCCTTTACCATTATAAAGTTCCAAATGCGGGATTTCAACATGTTTAGGAGGGATAGCTCGAACAATGTCAAGAGAAAGTGGACTCGCAACATCAAATGTGGGCACACTAAACTTAGATTGATTCATAGAGGCAATTTGTTGCTGTAAAGAAGAGACAGTATGTGCAAGATTGTTAATGGTAGCTTCAGTCGAAGAGTTCATATTAGGTGTGTTAGATTGAGATGGAGGTGTTATGGTATTGAAAGAAGGTAGGGAGTAAGTTGGTGGGACCCTATGATAGTTAGTCATAGGAGATGATTGGACAAGAGGAACACTACAAGGAGGAATGGAATGGTTAAATGAATTGCCCCCTTGTGCCATGTTCATTTGTGGAGATGTAATAGGAACACTCATTGAAGGAATGAATGAAGAAGTCGGATTGAATGAAGGAAGAGGGTTAATTGAAGAAGATGGATTGCCCCCATGACTAGTGATCATAGGAGGAATGTCTTGTATAGAAGTAGCCATTATGTTTGATGTAAAGGTAGGTATGCTAGCAATAGAAGTTGTCAAGGGAACAGAATGATTAACTTGTGTGGGAGGTTGTGTATAACCTAAAGATTCAGCACAACTCTTCATAGGCATCACATTTGAATCCACAATGTGTGCAATACCACGCAAAATATCAATTCCATTCTTATCACTTTGAATCATACGTTTGAGACCCTCAATTAAAGGAAGAGCTTGACTATCAGGATACTCATGAGACATCCATTGGTGAAAATCATCAAATTGGTTATCCAATTTCAAAAGTTGTTCTACAGAAACCTCATGGAGAGCTTCTTCATCATTAGGAGGATTAGAGGAATTACCCATGTCCTCGTTAAAAAGGCTATTCAAATTAGGTTCCATCTCCTCAGTAGTTAAACCTCGAAAAGACTTAATTCTACGGCTTCGTCTAACGGGAATAGCGTAAGTAGGGCTTATTGTTGTAAAACTCATGCACTAGAAAGGAAGAGGAAATTTTGAATTTAGAGGTAGCAATTTTCAGTAAAATCAGCCAATCTTCTAGATTTAAGCTGTTAAATGCAATCACGATAGTCTCCCGAAATTTCAAAAAAAATGTTCGGGACCGTGGCACTCGGAGTGCAACACGGTCCCTGCAATTTTTTTCGAAATTTGCAGGGATGAAAGTTATGATGATTTTAGAGCTAATCTGAAAAAATTGAGTGATTATACGATCTGTAGATAGGCCAAATTAAAGTTGCAATTTCAAAATTGAACCCTATCAAGATTGTCGAAAAATGCAAGATTTGAATTTTTGAAAAAGAGAGGGAAATTGAAATTTTGAATCTTATGATTTTAGAAGGAATGTCAAAGGCAATGCAAGTTTTGAAATTTAGAAATTGCCTCAATTTCACGCAAAATTCAATTTTGAAAGCGGAAATTAAAGTTGTTGTAATTAAGCACTTAATTTCAAAAGTCACAAATTGCAAGAATTTGAATAAAGCACTGAAATTTCGAATGAATGCAAACACACTTTTCAGATTTAGGACAGTAAGAACATAATTGTGACACAAAATTTCAATTTCAATGATTTTTGAATGATTAGAAGCCCTAAACCAAGCAATCACAAGACCAACTTTGACTGTAATTTTGGAAGTGTTATAATTGATAAAATCAGCCAAAATTCTGGATTTTAGTAGGAAAATACAGTAAGATCTCGCTCCTGAAATTTCGGAAAAAATGTCGGGGACGATGGCGCTCGGTGCCACGGTCCTCGCAACTTTTTTTCAAATTTTCAGGGATGAAAGATATTGTGATTTTATTGTAGAATCCAAAGTTACAGCTGATTAGGAAATGTTTTGATTAATGAAATTGTCAGACAAAGGTTGAATCAAGAGGGTTTCAAAAATTAGGGTTTTGACACTTAACCTCTTAATTTTCAAAATTAAAGCACAGATATGAATTGATAATTTGTAATAGAAGGACAGATCTGAAGCAAGCATTAATAATTAAACATTTCACAAGTTCAATTACTAAAAAGAAATTTTAGGGTTTTTATGCAATCACCTCTAAAATTTTGCAAAGGATCAAACATGGAAATGCAATCAAGGAATTCAATTTTCAGATCTAAGCATGAAAAATTAGAAAGGATGTTCACGTCGGGTTCACCAAAATGTAAAGCGGAAAAATCGCGATCGAACCCTAGTTGCACTCCCCTCTTCCGACTCCGAGGAGAGAGAAGGGAGGTTCGCTAGGATTCGATGGTTTTCACTTAGGGGAGAAACTTTACATTCAAAAGAGGGGTTGAAACTCACAAGATCCAATCCCACACAATGCAAGATTGGATGCTAAATGAGTTTCAAGGGTTAAGATAGCAAGGCTACCCTCTTTTGTAAAGAATGTTGATAGAGGAATTAAGCTAGGAATGCATAGAAAGTGACAAAGATTCGCTTATAAACTGAGTTCGGGATATAGGATGAAGCTGTGGACTTGGAATTAGTAGTAAAATGTCGATACGGCGCTGTCCTGTAAATTTGAGCAAAAGCTGTCAGGACGATGGCGCCCGGCGCCACGATCCTCCAAAAAATCCGCGAAACGAAGGGGGATCTGTTCGTCTCTGCACAAGGATTCCAGATCTTCAATTTCAGCCGCGTACCTGCAACCTACACACAGAAAAGCGAAGACGATGGGGGGTTAGGGATTAGGGGTTTGCCTTTAGGTCAAACCCCGGTTTTGGAATTAACCAAGAAATGAGAAAGTGTTGTAAATGTAAATGACTGTAATGTAAAACAAGTACTAATACCTTGTTCTAAGGATGTTTGTATCCTTATGTGCGAAGGTATAGATGTTGTTGTTTGTTGTATGTTGTAGTAGTATGTAGTAATATGTGATCTCCTCTTCAATGGTTGAATCCTTGACTTGAATGCAACACTTAGCCTTGAATGGAGACTTGGAATGAATGCTTGAATGCTTGAATGCTTGAGTATAGTTTCCACGCTTTGTACACATATCCCCTTCATATATGCCAAATGAGAGAGAAAAATGTAGTTTATATACTTGCCAATTAGGGTTAATAGACTGATTTTCCTGACCTTAGGCCAACCAGGGAATGTAATTTCCAAATTGCAAACGAAAAGACCCGAAGTCCAAAAGAGACCGGGCCCAAAATAGGACCCAGGGACTAGGGCGCTGGGCACCATGGTCTTGGGGGACCAGGGTGCTGGGCGCCTTGGTCCTAAAGGACCAGGGCGCTGGGCGCTCTGGTCCCACCTCCGGGACAGCGGGGTGCAAAGGAGGTTTAGGCCAGGGTGCTTGAAAAATGCAGTTTTCAGTGTCATAATCAGGTTTCGGGGTCTCCATTCAGGTTGCATGTTGCGTCGCCATCGTGAAGACCGAAATACAGTCGAAATTGCAAGTGTCACAATTTTAGGACGCTACATTTACAATAGGGGCATGCACATGCAGGAAGGCCAAGTGCCTAGAGCTCACTGCTCAGTTACAAAAAGAAGTCTCAGTGACTTACAAAAATGGATTATACAAATCTAGTATCATGTACTACTTTAGATTAGCATCTACTGTGCCAGATTTAGTACTAGTTTAATCTTTGCAATATTCATAAACCCTTATCCAGAAATTTGCCTTATAATTCCCATATTAGGTCTGCAATAATCCTTCCATATTTTCACATCCTAAATGATCTACAATGATCTCATACTTATAAGAGTCATATTAAAATCTACCATGTTGGCTTACAAAAAGATTTTATAATTAATTATAAAATACAATTACACAAAATTCTTGGCCATGGTGCCGGTTATCTATCTTTTCGATGCCAGTGAACTATATGTCGGTGTAGAGTCTGTTGGTGTCGATGTCTTCTAGTATCACATGATTGTAAGGTTGCCATCACTGAAAATACCTTCAATCACCTAGAATTTCTCATTGGAGTGTGCATTTGTCAACAATCTCCCCCTTTGGCATTGATGACAACACTCATGAGAAAAAGTCAAAAAGTATATCCAAAAGTGTTGTCCAAAATTTGTCTTACCAAAACTGTATTACCAAAAATGTCTGCTTCAAAATTGAGTGCTCCCCCTAAGCAGATGATCTCTTTAGTCAACCTTTTTATCATCCCAACTACTCCCCCTTTGACATCAATGACAAAGGTTGTCATTCACTATCAGTGGAGTGTGGTTCCTACCTAGATCCTTGTAACCAGTGGGTTACAATCTGATAGATGTCCGCCAATGCAAAATTTTGACTATCATTGAATCTCTCGTTGTCCTTTAATGCCACTTTAGTTCTCTAAATTGTACTGGTGAGTATGTGCATTTTCTCTTCTGGTGTCTTAAGTTCGAGAACTAGAGCCTCAGAAATTTCTTTTCTCAAAGAAAAGAGGTAATCTAGTTTAGGACCTAGTTTGTATTTTAAATCCATTGCCTTACGCTTTATCTTTTTCTAACTTCTCAATTTTCGCCTCAAGATCTGCAATGTTCTTTTCAATTGCCAAAAATGAATATGATGTTCCTATTAAATTGTCAGCAATATTGTTGATTTCTTTTTGAGCTTTGCTGATCTCTGAATCTATGTCCTCTGTCAAAATGTTAGTTTTGTAGGTATCTCTGTACAGTTTCTTGAAATCCAAAATTGTTTCTCCTAGTGCCGGCAATAAGGTTTCCATTTGTTTCTTATTCTTCTTCACTATTTCCTCAAAGAATTTTTGTTTCTATTTATCCATTTTCTCTTTAAATGTCTCCTCATTAATTTGATCAACTATTAAAATGTTATTGGTGATATACTTAGACAATGTGTCTAGTTGATTTAAGGAATCATTATTTTCCACATTGTACTTGGGTGCTATCAATTTTAGAATAGGAATTGTATCATCAAAAGCCTTATATGCTTGTGCACTACACTCAGTGATTTTCTTAATGGAATCCAATAATACTTCTATCACATTTGTTGGTTTCAATTTTGTCATGGAAGAACCAACAATCTACATTCCATTGGTGTGAGTAACCTCTTTGCTTGTATTGACCTCTGGTAGGTCAGTTTGTGTTTGCATTTCTATTAGCAAAGACTTGGGTTTCTCAATTGTTGTCGGTGGCATTGTCTCTACATGAACCTGTACCTCAACCTATTTTTGTTCCTATTTTTCAACCCATGCCTTAGAGTGTTTCATTGTGCTCTCTACTGCCAGTTTCTTTGATGAAGTTTTATTATTCACTACCGATTTTTCAGTATGCACCTCTGCACTGTCCACTACCGATATCCCAACTAGTTTCTCTACGTTGTCAGCTAGTTGCTTTGGCTCAGTGGGTTTAGTATCAGTCACCATTCCAATAGTCAGGGGATCAACTAATTGTCTAGTTTGTGTCTCAATCCCAATCTCAACATCTTCTCTCGATGGCTCAGTAGCCACATCTTTCTTCTTATTTTCAGTGGTCTCTTTGTCAACAACAATATTTACCTCTTGGGTGTCTATGTTCATAGTGTACAAAATTTCAGACTCAGGATTTGTATCCACATGAGGAGTCTCCATACTCTATGTTGTCGGTTGATTGTCAACAATATCTACTGATGGAGTATCAGAAGGAGGTGGGGGAAAGTTATCAGTTATTTTTAGGCTTGGAGGTCCACCTACTTTACCTTTCCCCTTATCCTTGTCTTTTTGGTAGACTCTGATAGTCTTAGGTCTTTTAAGTTATTCCTCTTTCTCCTTTTCAACAAAGAATATGTCCCATTGAGTTGCAGTTTCTTCATAAATTTCATTCACTCTCCCTACCATCAGTGCTACATGCTGGTGACCAGTTCAAAATGTTGTTTGGTTGGCCTCACTGATTAATTGATCTATTTCTTCAGTGGAGTTCATTGGGTGAATTGCAAGTAATTTTTCTATTTTTATCTTTTTATCTAGCTCAACAGTAGCTACCCTTCTAGCTTCTAGTCTTTTGTATAAATCATTGGGTATATCATCAACAATCTCTATAAAAAATTTCTTGTATATGTCTAAGTGTAAAATTACACTATTCTCTATGCTCTCTTTATCATCATTGGAAAGTTTATTATACAACTTGCTGATATTTTTCAATTTACCATCCTCTGTTATTTCATTTAGAATTTTTTCAAGTGGACCAATAGCCTGTTTTACCTTCTTTTTCTTTGGAGTTAACTTTTTAGCTAGAGGCCTAACTGCCTGTTGCTTTTGTCTTGTCTTTCTTGGTGTAGGTGAGGGTGTCAGTGAGGGTGTCAGTGAGGGTTTTCTTTTCCTTACTACCCTTTTGAACTCAACCAGTATATCACTTTCAGAAGAAGTTGCAACTGGTGAAAGATGAGCTTCCAGTTGAAGTCCTTCCAACTCACTTTCCTTGATACCAGTTTTGTTTAATACATCTTCCTTAATTGCTTTAGCTTGCCTTGAACCTCTCCTTACTATCTGCTCAGTCTTCTTTACTCTTTTCTAAGACTGAATACCACTCTCAATTGTTTCAGCATTACCAAACACTTCCTCAGATGGTTCCTTTGGTGCTTCAAGTAGGGCTTTTGCATAGGTCTCAATTATGTTATCATTGGTCTCATATCCCATCTCGGTTACCCAAAGAGTTCTAGGGACAACTGCCTCCATCCAAATTTCATCTTTCTTAATTACAAAGCATATCTGCTTTTGATATTTATCAATAATTACCTGAGACAACCTTATTCTTGTCTTCATTTGAGCCTTTAGTGCTTGGAAATGTTCATTTATATGTTTCTCTCTGTCATCTCCCATGTTGTTCAATATATCCAATAGTTTTTTTCCTATCGGTATATCAAAGCCAAAGTCTTTCCTACAAATACCAGGTACTTCCTTAGTAATATAAAGCATTAAGCATATAAGTAGATTTCCAAATCTGAAGGTTCCCTTTTTACCACCTTTGATTTTCTTTAGGTTATCTATTAATTCATCTTTAAGCCATTCACACATCTATTCTTTTGTTGTCATTCACCATGTCATATGCACTTTTAATACATATAACCAAGAATCATACTGACAAATTTTACATTGATGTCCTTCACATCATTGACTCTTAGGGACATTTTGTCAAATGTTGCACCAGTTAAGGTCATCACAATGTCATTTGGTACTTTCTTAGTTTTGTCAGGCCTGCTACCGATGGAAGGTAACCCTATTACTGCCCTAACTGCTTCTTTAGTGATATTATGGATGGAATCCAACCAAAATAATTCACCATGGACTCTTCTTAGGACTATTCTTATCACATCTTCATTCCTAATTTAGTGGTTTGATGTGACCTATTCATTCCTAAATTAGGAATATTTGTGATGAAAATGCTAACTGTTTGATGTTACCATTTTCATCACAAATCACTGTCCTATACATATTCTTGATTTCATCATCTCCTGATTCCTCTATATAAAAACGTATGTATATTCTAGGATCCTCTACATAAACTACTCCCTTAGGTATTTTTAAAAATTATCCTAGGGTATCATCCTTCTTCGTAATTTCGGGAACAAGTTTGAATACGGGTCTAGGGGACTTGATAACTTCAATCACAGTAGGGTTTGCAATAAATTTAGGTGTAGATGAAGAATCCATAGTTATAAATACCTCAATCTTCCTTTATGACGAGTGCTTGGACAAACTACTTCACTTTTCACTAAGGATGCCTTTGCTCTTAAATTTTTGCACTCTCAAAGATTTGAATGCTCGGTGAATGAAAAAGGAGCCAAAACACTTACTTTATAATGTTATTTTCTCCAACTACCACATTTAATGTCTGTCAGTTAAGTCAAAACTTAACTCATTTGCCGGTAAAGAAGTAATTCAACTTCTCACCATCAACCGAGGGCATATTAGCATATTTTTCAATTTGTTGGCAAACCCCCAAAGGATTTTCCTTCAATTAGATGAAGAGTCGCCTGCTGGTGGAGTGAACTCTGTTCTACTGGTGGAGGAGTATTCCTATCAACATTTTGATCAGACTTCCTAATCCATTATTTTGAGAATTCTTGCTTTACCTCTTCAACCTTTTCTTTACCTTTCAAGTTGGGTCCTTTGTTATTTACCGGTGATGTCTTACTTATACAAGATTTTACAATATGTCCAATCTTGTAACAAGAATAACAAGTCAAATTGTTTTTCTGAATAGCTTTCCCATATCCTATGCCAGTATGTGTTCTGCATTGATTAGATAAGTATCCAAATCTTCCACAAACATAACATTTTACATTCATTATGTAGTTTTCTAAATTATGACCAACTTTGTTGCATTTAGAACATTGATCAGTGGGTGCATTAGTGTTCTGATAATTTCTAGATCTACATTGATTTTCTCTATGACCATACTTGTTACAGTTAAAGCATTTCCAATTAAATTTGTAAGCATTAGGTTGTCTTACCAGTTTGTTGTGATCATGATTGTTTGCAATACCAAAGCTTTCACCAACTTCAAAGCCAAGGCCATTTGTATCACCATTAGGTTTCTGATTCTTCAGCATGTCATCAAGTTCCTCTGAACTTTTCTTGAATTTCTCCTTAAGTTTATTTGCAGTAGCCAACTCATTTTCAAAAAAATATTTTTGTCTCGTGAGTTTAGTTTTATCATTTTCTAAGTGAATTAGATCTGTCTTTAGCATATCATTCTCATGACTGAGTCTTAGATTTTCATTTGCAACATCATTGATTCTTCTAGTCAAGTCATCTTCATTCTTCTTTCTATCTTTAATTTCTTTACAAAATCTCATAGACATATCCTACATCTCATTCTTCATTGTATTGATTTCTTGTCTGAGCTTGTTTACCAGATCATTAAGAGTTTCCTTTTCATCATTATCATTCTGCATCTTTTCACAAAGTTCTCTTATCTTGTTCCTTGCAATAGTGATATTTTCTTGAAGTCCTTGAATGATATCCTATGTAGCCTTTAGATCATCTTCAAGTTTGATATTCTTCACCTTTTCTACATCATAGTCTGAAAGAGTTGTTTCCAATTGCTTTCTCAAGTTTTCTATCTCTACCAGTGTCAGGATCTTCCTCAAGTTGTTAGGCTTTTGAAAATAGAGGACCATGCTCTGATACCACTTGTTAGGATTACCAAAGATACTAAGAGGGGGGGGGGGGGGGGTGAATCAATATTTGACCGGTTAGTGAACTTTCTTAACTTATAACATGAAAAGAAATTCAAAATTGTGTACTGGTGAACCAGAATTAATGCAATAAATAAGAATAACAACCACAACATGAAAGACAAACCATAACACAATATTTTTAATGAGGAAACCCGGTGTGGTAAAAACTTTGGTGGGATTTGTCACCCACAATATTCTCTTACTGGCCAGTAAGGGAATATTATTGTTTACAATAGGGGTCTACGCATGTAGGAAGGCCAAATGCCTAGAGCTCACTGCTCAATTACAAAAAGAAGTCTTAGTGACTTACAAAAATGGATTATACAAATCCAATATCATGTACTGCTTCATATCAGCATCTAGTATGCCAAGTTTAGTATTGGTTTAAGCTCTGTAATATTCCTAAACCCTTATCTAGAAATCTGCCTTATAATTCGCATATTAGGTCTGCAATAATCCTTCCATATTTTTGCATCCTAAATGATCTACAATGATCTTATACTTATATGAGTCATATTACAATCTGCCATGTCGGCTTACAAAAAGATTTTATAATTAATTACAAAATACAATTACAGAAAATTCCTGTCGATCATGATGTCGGTAATCTTTCTTTTCAGTGCCGGTGAACTATATGTTGGTGTAGAGTTTGCCAATGTCGGTGCCTGTCGAGATCACATGATTGTAAGGTTTCCATCAATGAAAATACCTTCAATCACCTAGAATTTCTCATTGGAGTGTGCATTTACCAACAAGGGATGTTCTTAGATGGAAGGAATTGATTATGAGGAGACTTTTTCTCTGATAGCTAGAATTGAAGCTGTTAGATTGTTGGTTCCATATGTTGCTTACAATAATTTCAAGGTATATCAGATGGATGTTAAGTCAGTTTTTTTAAATGGTGATTTGGAAGATGAAGTCTACATTGAGCAACCAAAAGGATTTTCATTATTAGATGAAGGAGACATGGTATGCAAATTGAAGAAAACATGGTATGGACTTAAGCAAGCCCCTAGAGCTTGGTATTCTAGATTAGATAAGTACTTGATGAAGTTAGGAATCTATAAAGGTATTGTTGATGGTAATCTATACTTTAAGGTTGATAATAATAACATTTTGATTGTTGAAGTTTTTGTTGATATTATTTTTGGAGGAAATGATGATTTGAGTATGAAGTTTGTTGATGATATGCAAAAAGAGTTTGAGATGTATATGATAGGGGAGATGAATTCTTCTTAGGATTGCAAATTACATAGACTGGCAAAGGCATTTTAATTTATCAATCTAAGTATGTGAAGAAATTGTTGAAAATTTTTGGGTTAGATGATTCCAAACCTATTGGAACTCCTATGGTGACTGGATGCAAGTTGTCTAACAATGATGAATCTTAAAAAGTTAATCAGACTATATAGATCTATGGTTGGTGGATTATTTTACTTGACTTAGACTAGGCCATACATTATGCATGTTGTTTGTCTTTGTGTTAGATTTCAAGCTAATCCTAAAGAGAGTAATGTTACTTCTATAAAGAGGATTTTTAGATACTTGAAGGGGACAGTTGACTTTGGTTTGTGGTATCCGAAGAATAATGATTTTATGTTTTTGATTAAGGGAAAAATAGGTTTTGAGGGGGACCCAAAATCCATAGATTTTACTAGGATCTGGAACCTAAAATGGAACTTCTGCCAGGATGGATAGGCAAATAAAATCAGTAGACCACATCAAAAAATCTGGCTAGTGCCAGCCAAAATCCAACACAACCACAAGAAGAAATAAGCCAATCAAACTAGGAGAAAAACATTACAAAACCTCCTAGAAAGACAACCTAAGTCATTAGATAAAGTCAAAAGACTCCCACATCTAAACATCAAGGATTTTTTGGGTTCCCCTACCCATATATAGAAACATCAAGTAGCAAAAGGCTAGCCTGACCCTTAACCAAAAACAACCACAAACTAAGTTGGGCCCTTCAAAACTATTAGCATCTAGCTAGAAATGAGGGTTTTGAAAGGCTCCCCTAACCTTTGAATTGGGTTTTACAATGGCTCCCGAAACCACCAAAAATTGAACCAAAACATGGGGGTTTTGAAAGGATCCTTTAACCTTATAAATAGGTCTTGAGGTGGCTCCCAAAACCACCAGTCTAAAGGCAACACACTCAAAGCATCTGATAACCACACCTCAAACAACAAAGCACCTATCCACCTCAATAGGATAGGAACACCCAGGTTGGACTACAACAGCTAGCTCCACCTCTATAGGAGGGAGGTTATCTCCAAAACCGCCCATCTTCATTGACAAAGAGGGAAGGGCCACCTCAATAAGGATAATTGAAGAGAACCCAAGTTGTAGAGAGAGGGTAGGCTAAAATATAATGCAAACAAAAACATGGCTGGACCCAAGAAGATAGCCCATCATCAAATCTTCCAACAAACTCCAGGGTAGAACAATATCAAAAAGAACTAAAAGAAACCCCAAAGGGCTAGCCAGATGAATCAAAAGAAAGAGGGGAAAGGGCACTAGAAGAAAATAGTGCATCCCCACCCTCATTGCCTTGAACCAAGGTTCCAGAAAAGACATTGCCACCATGAGAAGGAGAAAAGCAAAATTAAATAGAATATCCCACCCCAAGGAAAGAAGACAACCCAAGGGGAGGGGAGAGAACACAAACCCTAGGAAGAACCATGTTGCTAAAGATCCACTTGGGTCCCAAATCAAAGGGAGGGTCTTCTGAAAGATGCAACAAATCCAACCACAACTAGCCCAGAGACAACAGATGTAGCCTATAAGAAGGAGAACATCAGAGCCAAGTAGAGAAGCTAGGCAACCCTGTCGACTAGGGTGGGTATCCAAACCCAAAGGCGCACATCACCAAATGCAGGATCTAACCAAACCAACCCCTTCCAATCCAATCAACTCACCATCACGAACCCCATTGCCTTCATCCAAAGAGGTAGAGATAGCTGACTCCCCATCCTGATCATCACCATAGTACACAACAGAAGCTCCATCTCTACCACCACCGTCATGCTCCAAAATACCAAGAGGGAGCAAATAATGGCAACCAACAAAACAGGGACCAAGAGAAACTTTGGTATCAACCAAAGCTCACATTAGACCAACACCCGCCTTAACCACAGTCACCTTAGCATAAAATCCATCTCCATCTTCCTCATTAACCTCCCCTACATCTTCTTCACTAGAAGAAATGCTATCCCTCATCCCACTCATGCTCACGCTCGAAGCCATCTTGGTTTTCCTACTTCAATGATGATTTCATGTTATGTACTTATACTGATGTTGATTGGGTACGTGATATTGATGACCAGAAGAGAACTATCGATGGAGCTTTCCTTTTGGGAAAGAAGTTGGCTTCATTGGTGAGTAAGAAACAAGATGTTATATCTTTATCTTGATAAACTTATAAGGCACTGAGAGGGGGGGGTGAATCAATGCAAGCAAAAACAATATATATCTGATCACAAACTTCAACAACTTAAAACTTAACAAGCATAAGAGGAATATCACCACATAAGCTAATGCCCAATAAAAAAATTCCACATAACACAAGATATTTATATCTGGAAACCCAAAAGGGAAAAACCACGCTTGGAGTTAATACCCTCTAGATTCAATATCTACAAAATAGAAATCTTAATTGGTTAAGGTCTTATAAATATGTCATGTTAGGAGAAAACTCAGTTAGGCGTCACTCAGTTAAGGGATTTAATATGATAATCCCTATTAAAATCTTTGACCTATTAGGATCAACCTCGCAAGAGGATTTAAGACTTTAATATAGAGCTACCCTGTTAGGGGATTTACAAATCAAGGTCTATTAGAACCTACCTGGTTAGGGGTTTTTATTGTTGAAAACTGATATGAAAACAATACTCAAATGATCTTCATGTAACACCTATGTATCTGATAAGATTCACTTCAAATCCTCAAAACCTTTAACAATACATTAGTACAGATCTTCACTAATCACCTCATAATCAAATTCGCTTCCTTCGCTAATGATCTCACATACATACATACACACAGCAACTTGATATCTCATCATAATTTTTTTAAACATCTCTTAGTTGGCTACAACTTTGGAACAATTTCCTAGGTTCAATGAATCTAGACATTCTTTCATTACACATCTTACTTATGTCGGCCACCAACATAAGAAATCAAAAACAAGACAAAACGTATACCGGTTTACCAATTTAACACTACCGGTTAAGAGTTCACCATAATGCCTGCTCTATACATCAAATCTCGCTTGTGTGATCGAATCTGCCAATGCGGTTATGAACATAGCTCCAATTACCTATCTCCATCATTTCTTTTAAAACTGCATCACACAACTCTTCAAGAAGCACTTGTATCAGTTGCCAGAATGCAACTCTATTCTTATTTACTGTTTGAAGTCCTATTTTTTGGTTCTCTATTAAACTATCTTCTGTATTAGTTATACCTTACCAGTTGGATACCAAGACTTAGATGACTACAAAAAAAGTATCACCATCAATGACAACACAAGACTTAGTCATCAATCATGAATATCAATCTCTTCATGAGATTCACCAATCAATCTAAGTGTGTAAAACAAAAATTGACTTCATGAAATATACTCCCCCTTAGCAATTGCACAAAAATTAAAATACTTATACGATTACTCTCCCTTTTACTATTACATACAAAATTTTGACTGACTCTGACTCTTCAACTATTACTCCCCATTTGACAACAATGCCAAACAAAGAAGTAAATACATGAAAGATCAATACATGTTACAACAAAATTTGTATCAAAATTGCATAGCATATATATAGATGTGAAAGTTATAAGATCTTTACAATTTAATTCTAGAAAAAGAATCACTAAAATGAGAATTTATTTTTTTCAAATCATTATGCCTTGTCTCCAAAATAGTGTCAGTTATCTCCACATGTGTCTTTATCTGTCTAGCAAGCTCCTCCATGGCATCAATTGTGCTCATCTCCGGTGTTGCAAGAATAGCTTCAAATTCCTTCTAAGCTCTCTACAATATTTTTACCTTTAGTATCAGTTGTGTCTGTAATTCTTGTAGTAATATGACCATCTTCTTTGATACCAATTGATAAACTTATAAGGCACTGAGAGGGAGGGGGTGAATCAGTGTAAGCAAAAACAATATGAATTTGATCACAAACTTCAACAACTTAAAACTTAACAAGCATAAGATGAATATCACCACATAAGCTAATGCCCAATTAAAAAAATTCCACATAACATAAGAGATTTATACATGGAAAACCAAAAGGTAAAAACTACATTTGGAGTTAATACCCACAAGATCCACTATCTGTAGAATAGAAATCTTGACTGGTTAAGGTCTTACAAATATGCCCTGTTAGGACAAGACCCAGTTAAGGGATTTAATATGATAAGCCCTATTAAAGATTTGACCTATTAGGATCAACCTCGCAAGAGGATTTAGGACTCTGATATAGAGCTACCCTGTTAGGGGATTTACAAATTAAGGTCCGTTAGAACCTACCTGGCAAGGGGTTTTTATTGCTGCAAACTATTAGGAAAACAACAGTCAAATGATCTTCATGTAACATCTCTGTGTCTGATAAGATCGACTTTAGATCATCAAAACCTTCAAAAACACATTAGTATAGAGCTTCACTAATCACCACATAATCAAATTCACATCCTTCACTAATGATCTCACACACATACATGCACACACCAACTTGATATCTCATCACACTTTTTATAAACATCTCTTAGTCAGATACAACCTTGGAACAATTTCCTAGGTTCAATGAATCTAGACATTCTTACATTAAACATCTTAGTTATGTCATCCACTGACATAAGAAATAAAAAACAAGACAAAACCTATACCGGTTTACCGATTTAAGACTATCAGTTAAGAATTCACCATAATTCATGCTTTGTACATCAAATCTCACTTGTCCAGTTGAATCTACCAATGAGGTTATGAAAATAGCTCCAAATGCATGTCTCCATAATTGCTTTTAAAACCGCATCATCCAACTCTTCAAGAGTCACCTATACCAGTTGTTGGAATGCAACTCTATTCTTATTTACTGGTTGAAGTCCTATTTGCTGGTTCTCTGTTAAACTATCTTCTATGCCAGTTATACCTTACCAGTTGGCTACCATGACTTAGATGACTACAA